>NW_004444137.1:2981131-3127724 GCF_000243295.1 Trichechus manatus latirostris | reverse complement strand
ACTTACTGATGAAGATCAAAGACCACAGCCTTCAGTATGGATTACACCTCAACATAAAGAAAACAAAAATCCTCACAACTGGACCAATAACCAACATCATGATAAATGGAGAAAAGACTGAAGTTGTCAAGAATTTCATTTTACTTGGATCCACGTTCAACATCCACGGAAGCAGTAGTCAAGAAACCAAACGACCTATTGCATTGGCAAATCTGCCGCAAAAGACCTCTTTAAAGTGTTAAAAAGCAAAGATGTCACTTTGAAGACTAAGGTGCTCCTGACCCAAGCCATGGTATTTTCAATCACCTCATATGCCTGTGAAGGCTGGACAATGAGTAAGGAAGACTGGAGAAGAATTGATGCCTTTTAATTATGGTATTGGCAAAGAATATTGAATATACCGTGGACTGCTAGAAGAAGGACCAAATCTGTCTTGGAAGAAGTACAGCCAGAATGTTCCTTAGAAGCGAGGATGGTGAGACTTTGTCTCATGTTCTTTGGACATGTTATCAGGAGGGACCAGTGCCTGGAGAAGGACATCAAGTAGAGAGTCAGTGAAAAAAAAAAAGGAAGACCCTCAATGAGATGGATTGACACAGTGGCTGCAACAAGGGGCTCAAACATAGCAACGATTCTGAGGATGGTTCAGGACTGGGCAGTGTTTCGTTCTGTTGTACAAAGGGTTACTATGAGTTGGAACCAACTTAACGGCACCTAACAAAAAGCAATCCTTGGTATTCCTTGGTTTGTAGATGCCTCACTCCAGTCTCTACATCTGTCTCATATAATGTTCTCTCTGTGTGTCTCTCCCCTTAGAAGGACGCCAGTCATATAGGATTAGGGTCCACCCTAATGACCTCATCTTACCTTGAGTACATCTGCAAAGACCCTATTTCCAAATAAGGTCGCATTTGCAGGTACTGGGGTTGAGACTTCAACATATCTTTTTGGGGGACACAATTCATCCCACAACACACACTGACAAACAATAATCCATCTCTTTGCTTTTCAGGGTGGAGAACAGGCCGGGATTTGCAGCAGTGGAGCTGCGGCTGCGGAATTACTACTATGATGTGGTTAACTAAACCGCCCTTGTTCTCTGTGGCTGCCTTTGATCCCACAAACAAGCACAGAAAATGGATTGAAATGAGTTGCTTTTGAGTCCTTCCATCGCCCTCTGCCTGTGGTGGGGGCAAGCCTCACATGGAACATGCCTGGACAGTTGTAACCCAAAGCCTGGCCCAGGGCACACCCTCCAGAAAGCAAACACAGCCACAGAACATCTGTGTAAAGAAAGACGGGCAACAGGATCAAAGGGGCTGCCTGATCTGTTTGTTTTCTCCTACGTATAGTTTTCATGACAGGTTATTTTTAGGAGCCATTTCCAAATTCCTTTTATGTCTTTCCAGTCCTCGGAATCCTGTGATGCATTTGAATACTGAGCAGGCTCAGAGGCCGGCCTGACCAGGGATGTTCTCACCACGTGGTATGTAGCACCCGTGTACTCAGCATTCTCAAAATGTCCCAAGGATGCAGCTAGAATGTGACTCGTGAAATGCAAGAGCGAGAGGGAAGAGAAGAAGAAAACTTGGCCTCCATCAGAACGTGGTGTTGACGGCCCTCAGGACTGATGCCTGGCTGCTGAAAGCCTTCCTGAGTATAAAAATGCTTTCAGGTTCTTTTTTTGATTTTTTTAAATTGAGCTCAACCAGTGCATGAAGCTGGTTAAGCGGTGGGGGGGTAGTCTGGAACCTGCTTTTGCTCTGTATTATGAGACAGGAGACTTCTATCTATGTGAAAAATGAGAACAATTTGAATGAATTAGTCTTGGCATACTTTCCACCAGAAATCCTCTCTCCTGCAGACCATCGTGAACATACTTGTATGTAACTAGCAAATAAAGTTCTGTACTGGAGACTGTGTAAGGGAGGCGGGATGTCCGCCATCTTGGTCTGAGAGAGAAGGCCGGGTTTCTGGTTGTCTGTGAGTTTTTGGCAGATTGCTTCAGGCAGGTGTCTACTGAATGTGGTCCCAATGTCCTCTCCTTTCAGAGACCACAGCTAGAACTCCCTCACCCCATCTTTTTCTGTACCCTTAATGGAGAACACATGGTGGCTCAAGACATCTAAAGTTGAGTTTCTAAAAGTGTTCATTCTTAATCAAGACATAGACCCTGACTCTCACCACAAATAGGCCTTATTGAGTATGTTAAGTATGATTTTGGGTTGAAGACATAGACTCGAGAATTCCTTTCGCTCCCATAGTCTTAGCTAATCCTCATCTTAGTGTTTGATCTTATTCACATCATCAGCCATCGATATTAGTGTTGCTTGTGGCCCTTGAAAATTAAGAGATACTTCACCCTCATAGATACACATGAAGTTGGAACCATCCCATCTTCAGCTACACCTAAGACACTTTCCAGTGTACGCCCAGACTATAGGCAGTAGAGTAAGCCCTCTTCCTAACAAAGGGGATCAAAGTGTGGAGAAAGGCATCAACCGGTACCTTGACTTAGCCGAAGAAGATGTAAGTCACCTGGACGACTTGCCCTAAGAAATTTTTAAAAGCCACCCAAGTTTTTTGAAATTATGCTACCTGGTGGTTTAATCATTTTGTTAAAGAGAGGACCCCTGTGTGTTGAAAGTGCTGAGCAGATGCCATACACATTTATAGTCCCTGAAATAAAAATATAAATGACAAAAATCTATGTCGATCAGGCCATATTCATATAGAGAATCGTAAAAGGATGGATTGGATAGTCTGGGTTTGGGTGAAGTGGTGATCCTCTCTGAGAAAGAGGCTATGATGCTGAATTCTTGGGATCTTCCTTCTTTTACCCCTATAGTGTATCTGTAATAAAGGTCACACTCTTATTGGAACACGTAGTAGGTAGATAGTAAATGTATAGAGTTTATACCTTCTTTGGGTGTGATTTTCCAAACTATCCTGGCAGGAGTCTGGGGATGGAAAACATCTAGAATGTGAGTGGACAAGAGTGAGTGAGGGGCCTCTCTCCCCTCCAGAAGGCCAAGCAGAAGGCAAGACCCCTCTCTGTCTCAGACTCTTGGGCCTCTTCCCTGGGAAGAGCAGCTCCTGTGTGTAGGCTGCCTTCCATGGCCAGTGTGTGGAAGTCTTGGCCAAATGAAAATGGTGTCCTGTGGTTAGAAATAGTTCTCCTTCCCCTTGGATAACAGAGGAGAGCAAACAGAGAAAGGCAAGTTAATTGAAGAAGAATTTATAATGTGAAAAGGTTGAGGAAAGGTTTCCAGGGCTTCTCCCAGGCCATCTAGCTTGGGCTGCCCGCACCATCCTTCTGGATTGTTCTAACTGGGTCTCAGCATGGGATCTGGGCTCACTCTTTGTGCGTTTCACCTTCTGGTCCTTCTTTAGCAGAGAATAAAGGAGGAGCACAGACAGAGGACCTAACCAACATCACATTGATGGTGGGTACCACATACCTTATTCCCCAGTGGGACCAAAAGGTTCTACTGGAAACAATCCATTCAGTGGTTAAAGTCATTACAGGCATGTTTTCAATTTGGGCGTGTCCTTCACCCACACTTTTTGTCACCTAGCCATGCTTTTGTTTGTTGAGTGGTAACTTCATATTTACGTCAGACCTAATGACTGCAGCTATGCCTGGATTGTCACCTACAAAGGTGACTGCTCAGTTTTTAGCCCTCTCAGCCTCCCAGAGAGTCCACTTGGCTTCATAACAGTGTATTGTATTTCCTGTGCTTTTCAGAAGAGCTCCATTTTGTCACTGGATTTTTTAAAGCTATGATTTTTAATAAAATGTTAAAATTAGCTTTGTGATGATTTTTATGAAAGTTATTGGGATACTTGGATCCACAGTCAGTGCCCATGGAAGCAGCAGTCAAGAAATCAAATGCTGTATTGCATTGGGCAAATCTGCCACAAAAGACCTCTTTGAAAAGCAAAGATGTCACTTTGAGGACTAAGGGACACCTGACCCAAGCCATGATAGTTTCAGTTGCCTCATATACATGCAAAAGCTGGACAATGAATAAGGAAGACTGAAGAAGAATTGATGCCTTTGAATTATGGTGTTCAGGAAGAATATTTAATATACCATGGACTGCCAGAAGAACGAACAAGTCTGTCTTGGAGGAAGGACAGCCAGAGTGCTCCTTGGAAGTGAGGATGGCGTACTTTGGACGTGGTATCAGGAGGGACCAGTCCCTGGAGAAGGACATCATACTAGTAAGACAGAGGGTCAGTGAAACAGAGGAAGACCCTTGACGAGATGGATTGACACAGTGGCTGCCACAATGGACTCAAACATAGCAATGATTGTAAGGATGGCACAGAACCAAGCAGTGGGTTGCTACGGGTTGGAACCAACTTGATGGCACCTAACAGCAACAAGGAGGTTACACTGTCAAATGAGTGGTGTTGACCAGCACGCACAACATAGTTTTTAACAGATGGTATTGATGGTGTGGGGACGAGAATGTTGTGTCCCCAGCCCTGTCCTAGAAGGATGGGTGTATGCAGGCCCCTCTCCAAGCTTCCCTGCAGCCCTCAAGGAGAACGCCTGTAAACGAGGCACTAGCCTTCTGGGAATGCCCTTCTCTGTTCACAAGCAAGGCACTCGGAGACTTGTGGGTGGTCAGGAGATCTGCACAGCAGACTGCCACACAGCCCCAGCCTACCCACAGAAGATGGGCTGAGGAAACCCCAAAACGGGGCCAAGCAGGGAGTGGGTTGTGAGTTTTCCCTATTCCCTGTGAAGACAGTGTAAGGGGCGTTTGAGTAGCCCAGAAGAAATTCCAGAGTCCCAAGGTCTTCCTGTTCTGAAGGAGATTCTTCACACACATACATACACGTACACACATACACAACACTTACACACCACATACACACACCACATGCATACACCACATATACACACCACATGCATACACTACACACACATACACACCACATGTATATACTACATACACACACCACATGTATACACCACACACACCACATATACCACATGCATACACCACATACACACACCACATGTATACACCACACACACTACATATACCACATGTATACACCACATACACACACCACATGCATACACTACACACACCACATACACACCACATGCATACACCACATATACACACCACATACACACACCACATGTATATACTACATACACCACACACACCACATACACACACATGCATACACCTCAAACACCACATACACACACCACATGTATACACCACACACCACATATACCACATGTATACACCCCATACACACACCACATGTATACACCACATGCATACACTACATACATGCATACACATCATATACACGCCACACACACATACATAAACACATACCACATACACACGTACACCACACACCGACACACATGTATCACACAGTACATAAATACACAGCACACGCACACATACCTACCGTATACACATATTCCTCACACACACACCCAGCCTTACCCCCAGTAACCACCCAAGTCTCACCCTGGGGGCATCAATACCACTCCCAGCAGTGCCTGAGTAGCTATGTTCACTTCCTTCAGTCCTCTCTGGGCCTGGGGACCAGGGCTTAAGGGGACTCTTCCCATCGCACAGTGTCCTTCCTAGCCCCAGCTGAGGCCCCCTCTTCTTCTGTCAAGCTCGGCCAGAACTTGGAGGAACTGACGGGTTAGCCGGCATAGCCTCTGTTGGCGAGCTCGGAGTCCTGGGACAACCCCTGACCGGAACGACAGAGAACGTGCAGCAGGTGACGTCACAGTCCTTGAGGCGAAGAGAGGGTGAGCTGGGACTAAAACTCGGGTCTCCGGCCATTTCTGCTTGGGCAGGTCATATAGCAGCCTCCTGATGGTCTCACCTTTAGACAAGGGTCAGAGGGCCGGCTCAGTGGCGTGGGGCCTGTATTTTAGGAATGTTAATGGGTGCTATGGTTTTTGCCACTCAAGGCCTTTGGTTCCCTCGCTGGCCAGGAATTCTGCAGCCAGCAGATGGCACTATGTCATAGCTTGAGAAATACATGGTATCTTGTAGCTTCTGATCCTTAAACTGTTACTGGGTGCCATCAAATCGATTTTCCACTCATAGCAACCGCATGTGACAGAGTAGACACGCCCCATAAGGTTTTCTAGACTGTAATATTTATAAGAGCAGATCGCCAGGTCTTTCTCCCAGAGGTGCTGGGTGGGTTTGAACTGCCAACCTTTCGGGAGGGGCCGAGCACTTAACCATCACACCACCAAGGCTCCTTGATCCTTAAACTGCAGGGGTTAAACCCATTGTGATGATGTCTTACTGCCTTTCAAGTGGGAGAAGATGCACCTCACCCGAAATTTTACTTGAGGATGGTAGCTTGCTTGGCTGCTACTAATGTGAGTTGGAGCAGGGAGAGCTTTTAAAGCCTGTGCTTGTCTGTCCAAGATTAGGAGGGGCATTCCCGTAAGAAAAAAACAGCCACCGTCAAGTCGGTTCCAACTCACGGCGACCCCGTATGTGTCAGAGTAGAACTCTGCTCCGTGGGGTTTTCAGTGGCTGATTTTTCGGAAGTACATCACCAGGACTTTCTTCTGAGGTGCATCTGGGTGGACTCAAACCTCCAACCTTTCAGTCAGCAGCTGAGTGCAGTAACCATTTCCACCACTCAGAGACCCCAAGAGGGGACTTCAGAAATTGTCAATACACAGATTCTCAGTTCAGGGAGGAAGGAAGCATTTTGAAAGATCCAAAAATGAGATTTGGGTTTTTTGTTTTAATTATCTTTTAGTTCAGGTTAAACCATACCAGTAGTTCCTACCTTAGGCAGCAATTGTTTTCTTCTCCTGGAGACTGCCTTGTGGTCTCTGCGGGGGAGAGCCGTCGTGGCTCCGGGAACACAGACTTACTGAATCACCACCTTCTGCCTTGTGTCAGGCGCCCAGCCAAGGCAAAGCGCCCCTGGTCCTCCCTTCATGTCTGTTCATGCATCCTGACAAGCCAGTCCACCAGAAGAGAAGCCTGAGGGGCGTTCCACAAAGTGTCTTCCAAAGAATATTAGTCTAGGAGACTAATGCTGCGCTGTGTAACAGCAGTTTCCCTGATTAAATAACTCTGGAAAACAACGAGTGTATTCCCACCATATGATCACAATACCTATTAGCATATTACAAGCTCCAAGGAGTATTGCAACAAAAACCTTTTTATAATTTTCTCTTACTCAACATGTTCCCTACTTTTTGACCACAGAACTACCGTTGTGCTTAATGTGTATTAGGATGATGATACTGGTGTTCCTCGCACACACTTTGGGAAACCTTACACAACCCAGAGGTGCCTCAGAAGAAAGGGCTGGTGATCTACTTTTGAAAAATCCGCCATTGAAAACCCTATAGAGCAAAGTTCTACTCTGACACATATGGGTGATCATGAGTTGGGGTTCACTCAACAGCATCTGATTTTCCAAGCATTAGGGAGGCATCTCTAAAGTGGAATCCTGGGCAAGTGTGGAGAAAGTAATTCTGTACCCTGGAATCATGCGACTGAGCAGTCACCTGTTCTTATTAACTTATTAATAAGGCTGCTTATTAACAGCCCTGTCCAGTCATGTTCTCAAATGTTGATTGTTGACACATCATATATTCTCTCTCTCTGTCTCACACACACACACTTGGACACATATAATCACTCTTTCCTTCAAAGAAAAAAAAAAAGATGTCATTTCAATACAGCAGAGTAAGTTGATGTTTCATCAAGAGAGCCCTTCTGAAGCCCACTTCTTTATTATTTTGTGGTTTTTAGAACATTAACCTAGAGGAAGAAATAATATGCTCCCAGAGCTGCCACAGCCACCTCCAGTAAGCATCCACCAAGATTCCCGAAGAGTCAACCCTTCCTTACATTTGCCTGAGTTCACTCAACTGACCGGCTTGTCACTGCTGGTGACTGCCCACTTAGGGTGCCTTAGTTAGCCAGCAAAGGGACACTCACAGCCCACGTACTGAGGTCCTTTCCAGGAGCTATTTTTTTAGCTAAGTGTTATTTTACCAAAGCTATGAGTCACAAGACTTTACGCTTCACAATCTTTGAGGTCTTTCAATGACTCAGTTTTCCACCTCTGTCATTAAACTGTGGAACAATGAGTGAAAAACGAATACTGTTCATAAACAATTTTTCTCTTACTCATTCATAAAAATAAAGAGCTGGTGCTCTGGCACTGTTTGTTCTCCACAGGTATCAAGCGACATTGTAAGTTTGCATAAAGCACTGAGGGAGTGAGAAGCCTGTTGGAATACGGTGCTGTAAATACTCCTCTGCTCTGGATCGGCTGGTTTGTTTCCTTCCCTCCCTGACACAGGAGGAAAGAAGCCACTGCTGCCTCCAAGACAGAGAATTTAAGCTGAGGAGATTCGGTACATGAAAAGATAGTGCCCAGTTAAAGTCAATTCTGACTCACTGCGACCCTATAGGGCAGAGTAGAACTGCCCCATAGAGTTTCCAAGGAGCACCTGGTGGATTCAAACTGCCCACTTTTTGGTGAGCAGCCGAGCTCCTAACCACTACGCCACCAGGGTTTCTAGGTAAATTTTAACAAAGAACAGATAACATTTTAACAGCCTTGTTTTCTGCAATCAAAACATTTAGACCTTGTTCATTCTAGGATACTCATCTCTTACAATTAATAATATCCATTCCCTAAGGTTTTGCTAGGAAAATTGTTTTCACAGTGTCATCCCAGTACTTCATTCTTTGCAGTAAATAATGGTCTCCCACGCATTCGTTTTTTATTTAGGGTGAGGGGTTGCCCTAACCTACCCACGAGCTCATCCTGTTCAGAGTCCCTGCTTGTGTGTATTTTGAAAACACAGTGTTTAAGTTCAGCTGGGGAAGCTGTATTCTTTTGTAACGTTTCCCAGGATTCTGTGAGAGTGTGTGTGTGTTTATGGGTGAAAGAGGCGTCTTTATCTTTTATTTTTAATTTTTTCAGAACTTCAGGTACTCTGAGTCTTCCTGTCAACATGACAGTAACTTTTAAGTTTATTATTATTTTAAGTTTATTATTAATCATAAATCATTATATAATTTATGATTATTGTTTTTCCCCCTTTGGTTTATGTTGTGAAGAACTGGTTTTTCCTACTTACTGGGCGTTGACTACAGCTTAACCTGAGTGGAGGTGAATTAGACAGCGAGCGGAAAAGAAGACCCTCCACGAGATGGATTGACACAGTGGCTGCAACAATGGGCTCAAGCATAACAAGGATTGTGAGGATGGGGCAGGACCGGGCAGGGTTTCATTCTGTTGCACGTACGGTCGCTATGAGTCGGAACCAGCTCAACGGCAACTCACGCCAAGAAGTGGATCTAAACTCAGGGCATGGTGCCCCCCCATTCTTCTTCTTATATCACCAGCCAAGTGGCTGTATTATAGCCACAGTAAAAAGAAAACGCGAGCAATCACTGAAGCCCCAAATAGGCCAGTACACTTCTACTTACCGCAAGTCTACATAAAAGCCCAATATGTCTATTCACCATAAAAGACTTGCCTTTCCTGTGCTACTCAGATACTGACCTCTGCACTGACCTTTTGGGAGGAGACGAGGTGGGCTGGTGCGGGGCACAGGCTGTCCTTGCCCCCACATTTGAGAAAGGCAGGAGGAGGGTTTGCTGAGAAGCAGAGGTGGCATCCTCTCCATCGCTGTGGGTGCTTCCTCAGAGGACTTGGGCGTTTGCTTGTACTCCCTGCTGTGGGCACACAGCACCTACCTCCGAGCCAGAATGAGAAGCTGCCCGTCAGGCAAACGCTGCATCTCTCCCGCAGTCCCTGCAGAGCAGCCAATGGCTGAGTGGCTCAGAGGAGGGGGCCAGTACCCCACAGTATCAGCAGCCCACCCTGGCCAAGATTTTCCCACACATGAACCCCACAGCCCCCCCAGCACTGCCCATCGGGTAGGGACACCTCCCTGTGACCCCTAGTAATTCTTGGAGATGCCGCCTCTTTTTATTTTTTTTTAATGGTGGTAAATATGTATGTAACAAAACACTTGCTGTTTCAACATTCTTCACATGTGCAATTTAGTGGCAATGTGTTCATCATGTTGTCAACCATCCCCATTATCCGTTTCCAGCGTTTTCCATCACCCTTAACAGATGCGCACTGTCTCCTAAACCCTGAGCCTCTTTTTCCTCCCTCCCTCCCACTGCCCCTGGTAACCGCTAATAACCTTAGGTCTGTATACATTGGCCTGTTCTAGACATTTCGTATAAGGGAAATCATGCAATATTTACCCATTTGTGTCGGACTGACTTCACTCAGCTTGTTTCCAAGGTTCGTCCATATTGTACAGCATGTATCAGGACTTAATTTGTCTTCATTTCCTCTCTGTCTGCAGAGTCTGTCCAATGGGGAGATGTAGGGGTCGTAGGGAGGGGGGAGGTCCTGAGAAGGGGCATCAAGAAGTCCTGGTCAGCCCAGCAGGAAGGAGGAATCTCAGCAGCCTGAGGAGCCCAGTCTGGCCATGCTTTTGGGAGACGAATCCAGGCAATCCCAGACTCAAATGCCACGATCACCCTGTCCATCCCCAGATGGCTTGTGGGAGGCCCGGTGATGAGCAAAGTCATTTCAGCTCTTAGTGATTCCCTTAAAAACATCTGAGCAGAATAGATCTGCATCTTTTGAGCTGAGCTGCAGCCAGCCTCATTTCAGAGGCCATGGAAACTGTAGATGAATAACTCCCCGGAACGGAGGAACCAAATATCTTTAAATCCTGCACACAAAGGCCAGGGCGGATTCAAGCTGCGGAGCCTGATGCTTACACAATCTTGGAGCCCTCTTTAAGAAAGAGACTTTTGAGTTCTGTTTCACTGGAATCCCTAGAACTGACCCAGGTCAAGGTGGCCCACATAGCTAAGACTTGATCCAATACATTGGGTTATATAAAAACAAAGACACACCCACCGAGGATAGTGTGGCTGCAGGTTGGGACTCAACAAACAGGAATCTGATAAATTCTCTTCCAAGTGATTGCTATCAAAATAAGAAAACAAACGCAGGATGCGTTTATAAATGTACATGCTTCATTGTATCAAGTATTTTCTTGACAGGGGAGAACTTGCTTTAACCAAGAGAACCAACTCCTGTACCGATGTTTAGTAGATTTTCCGTAGACTAGCTTCAGCTCCATACGTGCCAAACCTTGTTCTCTTCCACTACCCACATAATTCAGTGCTGGGCACAACAGGACATGTCCATATCACATATGATCTTCATGTCTCAAAGCCAGCTGGTCAATAATAAAATTGGTGCTGGCCTTTCCTACACGGAGATTCTCAGCAATAACTTAACTATGTATGGGGTGACTGTAAACCACATAAATATATCCCGTTGAGATGGAACTATATGTATCTCTAACTCAACTTTCCCTTAGCTGAACCTCAAAAATGCCTGTGGTCATTCCAATGCCACTCAGAGAAGTTGGAGGGTGTCTTACTCATCTAGTGCTGCTCTAACAGAAATACCACAAGTGGATGGCTTCAACAAAGAGAAGTTTATTCTCTCACAGTCTAGTAGGCTACAAGTCCAAACTCAGGGCGTCAGCTCCAGGGGAAGGCTTTCTCTGTCGGCTCTGGAGGAAGGTCCTGTCTTCAATCTTCCCTTGGTCTCGGAGCTTCTCTGAGCAGGAACCTCAGGTCCAAAGGACATGCTTTGCTCCCAGCACTGCTTTCTTGGTGGTATGAGGTTCCCATGTGTCTCTGCTCACTTCTCTCTTTTATATCTCTAAAGAGATTGGCTTAAGATGCTATCCAATGTTGTATACCTCATCAGTATAACCGCTGACAATCCATCTTATTAGCTCATAGTGATTGAATTTACAACACATAAGGAAATCGCATCAGATTGCAAAATGGTACACAATTATACAATCCTGGGAATCATGACCCAGCTGAGTTGACAGCGATTTTGGGGGGACAGAATTCAATCCATGACAGAAGGGAAAGAGACTGCTGTCTTCACCGGTTGAAGAGAAACTGTCTTACTGTGACAAAATTTACAAAACGAAAAACAAAACCCAGAGCGCTGACGATTATACTTCATTAGCTTCCTGATGAATCCACCTCTGTAAAGGCCAGTACATTCAAGAGAGTCTGGGTGTCGAGAGAGTTTGAGAGACAGAGGGGTAGATGCATGTGATTAGGTGTGGATGGTATAGGGAGAAAGCAGGTAGGGTAGCTAGTACCCCAGAAGTTGAGAGAAGCTGCCTACTAGAGACATGTTCCATCAAGCTAGCAAGAGTTTTGCCTGATCCTTAGTACTTCCTTCTGCACCCCAAGGCTGGGGCCCCCCAGGAGCTCAGTCCCTGCAGGTACATCATCAGGCTGCACCTTTGAGAAGAGCCCCCTCCCCGCCCTGCAAATTCTCTTCCCTCTTTTTCTGATGTCTGTGTAACCAGTATTTCCCCAGGCCTCGCCCCTGTGGATACAACCAAAGTCACAGTCACAGAGACAATGAAAATGTCCCTGGCTCCTTCCTCCTCCTGCCTAGAGCAGATCCTCCATCATTTAGGTGTGTTGTAGAGAGTCCCTAAGGTCCCACATGTGTCCCTGGCAGGCTTCCCCTGAGGGCAGCGTGTCTCAGCTGCCTCCACCGCTGTGCAGCCAGAAGCTGGATTCTGGCCTAAGGGAGCCCTGCAGGCAGCCCCCAGGCTGTGACCAGCCCACGTCTCACAGGGCCGTCCCTAAAACAGGTTCCTTAGATCTTTTCTGCTGCACCTCGGTGGAGCTGGGCTGTGGCAAAGAGACCCGGCATCAGAAAGAGGTTTTCCAGGCCCTTTCCTTGTGACCTGGCTGTTCCCTAGGCCCAGTGACGTAAAGTCCTCATTGGGCCAACAAGTCTGTGCCAACAGACCCCCGTCCTCCATTCAGGAGCTTCTGTCCTGCATCTCCATGGGCTCCAGCCCAAGCCTTGCCCCCCACCCATGGACGCTTCTGACTCACCCATGGCAGCTGGTGCCTTCAGAGCTGGGTCCCTAGCTGTGTGGCTGGGGAAGACTCTGGAGACCCGAAGCGAGGTTGAAGCCCTGCAGGGGGATGCCTGCATTTCCCCTGGCCTGGGATGGCTCCCCACATCGAAGCAGGACAGGCTGCAGGTATTGTCCTTGCTGGAGCTGGGGATGGAGGGGTGCAGAGCTAATGTCTGGGTAACTCTGGTTAAAGTGTCAGCAGACACTCCCGTGGGCCGGCTGCCCTCCACTGCCGCTTTCTGCTCTTTAGCAGCGAGTCTGTGCCAGGAGAGGCAGAGAAGAGGGTAGGGGGCTCCTGGGCCAGCTCCCCACCCTTTGCATGCTCCCAAATTACTGGATCTTGTTGAAAAGCAGATTCTGCTTCAGGGGGTCTGAGACTTTGCGTTTCCCACAGATCTCAGGTGACGCCCACGTCGGCCTCACCTGTGTGAAGGTGCGGGGGTACTGCTGTTCATTTCGCCCTTTAGACTCACCTAGACAGGTGTGCAATGTGGAAACCCAGGGCTCTGGGCCCTCAGGCTGGTTCACTGGGTCTGGCTGGGGCCTGGCGTTGAGGATTTTAAAAGTCCAGTTACCCTCCCTCTCTAGCACCCTTGAGAAAACCACCGCATCCCCACGGCTCCATGTTAGCGCTGAAATCAATCACAATAACCCCACCGGGGTCTGTGGGAGGATCCAAGGAGAGGCCTTTGGTGAAGTCTGATCACAGAGGAAGCAGAGGACCCCGCAGGCAGGGACCCACACCTGCCGGCCCAGGCTCGTCTCCACCAGCCTGTGTCCGCATGCTCCCACGGCCCCAGTGGGGCTCCAGATCCACCTGGGCACCAGGCGGCAGCTCTGTTCCCCGCCCACGCAATCCTGCATGGCAACCCTGGGGGCCAGGAGGCCTCGGAAGCTGCCACGCGGTAACACAGATACCTGTATTCCCTGTATCAGCTGTATTCCCTGTATCAGCTGTATTCCCTGTATCACCTGCATTCCCTGTATTCCCTATATCACCTGTATTCCCTGTATCACCTGTATTACCTATATCAGCTGTATTACCTGTATTCCCTGTATCACCTGTATTCCCTCTATCACATGTGTTCCCTGTATTCCCTGTATCACCCATATCACCTGTATTCCCTGTATTCCCTGTATCACCTGTATTCCTTGTATTACATGTATTCCCTGTATCACCTGTATTACCTGTATCACCTGTATTCCCTGCATTCCCTGTATGACCAGCTCCTAAACACCTGTTACAGTGACCGACCTAGTGGACAGGCCAGAAGCAGTTTTCCGCCCCCACCCCCTGGGGCCGAGGGCATGAGGGAAACCCCCAGAAACCCTAACACTGCAAACCCGTCTCCATGTACGGTGGGCCATCCCCCTGGGGATTTTTTAAAGGAGGCAGAAATCCTCTCGGAGGGAAACAGTTTGCCCCACTGCGACGTGAGCTCCCTCTCCCGCGAGCGGGTCATCTGTTTGGGTTGAGCTTTGTTCTGTGTGAGCTCTTTCAAAAAGGCGATCGTTCCTAGGGGGTGGGTAGGGAGGAAAAGAAGAGAAAGAGGAAAAAGGAAGGAAGGGAGGACCACCAGGCCACAAGGCAGGCAGGAAGGGGGCTTTCCAGTGTCCTTCACACAGGGACAGGGGACAGACTGAGTTAAAGGGCCGGAGAACCACACACCCTAGTTCTTGGACGGCCACGGATCGCTCTGGGTGCTATTCCAGGAGCGGTCACCAGGGGGCAGGCCAACACTTGGGCAAGAGCTTGTCAGTCCTGGCAGACACCTGGCAGGAAATTGAGATGCTGCCCCGTTTAGGTCATGCTGCCCCGTTTAGGTCATGCCTTGGCTTCATTATGGGAAATCTCATTTCAACAGGTGTAAAAATAATGTATTAAGTGATTTCTGTGCAAGTAAGTGGCTGGAAGCCGAATGCTGTATTTGGGAGAGAAGCAGTTTCTAATCTTTGAAAGCAAGGTATTAGTAAAGGGGATTTTAAGTAGGTTTAGTTCCTTTTAACGATCAGTTTGGAATGTGTTCATTTCTGCTAGTTTGACCTTGACGTATGGTCCTTTGCAGAGTTTGGTCACCAAAAGCGGAATATTGAATGTTTGAGCTGGAAAGGACTCCTCATCAAGGGCTTGTTAGTCTCTGACCTTTTTTTTTTTTTTTTTAATTGTACTTCAGATACAGGTTTACAGAACAAATTACACAGTACATATTGTTTTATGACATTGGTTAACAACCCCATGACATGTCAACACTGTCCCTTCTGGACCTTGGGTTCCCTATTACCAGCTTTCCTGTCCCCTCCTGCCTTTAGTCCTTGTCCCTGGACTGTTGTGCCCCATTAGTCTCATTTTGTTTTATGGGGCTGTGTAATCTTTGGCTGAAGGGTGAACCTCGGGAGTGACTGCATTACTGAGCTAAAAGGGTGTCCGGGGACCATACTCTTGGGGTTTCTCCAGTCTCTGTCAGGCCAGTAAGTCTGGTCTTTTTTTGCGAGTTAGAATTTTGTTCTCCATTTTTCTCCAGCTCTGTCCGGGACCCTCTGTTGCGATCCCGGTCACAGCAGTCGGAGGTGGTAGCCGGGCACCATCTAGTTGTACCGGATTCTGAGCTTTCTTGTTGTTAACTGCCGTCGAGTATGCCCCAATTCAGGGGGACCCCATGCACAACAAAACAAAACGCTGCCTCAGCCTGCGCCATCCCCATGATCAGCTGTGGATCAGACCATCGTGATTCGTGAGGTTTTCACTGGCTGATTTTCAGACATAGATCACCAGGCCTTTCTTCCTTGTCTGTCTTAGTCTGAAAGCTCCTCTGAAACCTGTTCAGCGTCATAGCAACATGCAAGCCTCCACTAACAGACATGGTGGCTGTGCATGAGGTACATTGGCTGGGAATCGAACCCGGGTCTACCTCACGGTAGGTGAGAACCACTACCCCCGTCTTTAACCTGGAGTCCTTTAATTGTTGGGAACCAAATGGGCAGATCACGTTTAGCTGGGAGAAGGTTGGAAAGACAACAGAAATACTCAGATCCTTTATTTGGAGATTGATAGTGCAGGCTTTTGATTAAAGAAAAGTGGGATAACGAGGTTATACATTTTTTATGTATTATTTACTCAGTCTGGTTTGGAGGATTAGCCCTTTCAGAATGCGTGGTCTAAGGAGATACAGAAAAATCTAACCTCTGTTTTACAGATGAAGAAATGGAGTCATAAAGTCTGAGGAAGGCTAAGATGGGAGTGGCGTAAGGCTGCTGGCCCCATACCACCTCCTTGGTGCACTGCTCCACAGCCCCCTCTCCTGTCTCAGAGTCTCCGTGGTATCGGGCAAGTCCCACAGCAGGGCTGCTGGTTGTCTTTTCTGGATTCCCAACATGAAGCAAAGTCAAGGTTGGGTGCTTTCCTTAACATACACAAGAAAATATTTGAGAAATGGCAAGAGAGGAGTGATTGGTGATATTTCTAGGTTGATGAAAAGATGTGTATTGCTACATATTTCTTCTCTTACCCCCTTGTAGTTAACTGACAATCAGTCTAAAGACAGGATAAAACAGATGTAAGGGATTTAGACCCTAAACAAATGTATTCAGTCCTCCAGTCTCCCCTGACCTTGGGAACATCCCTGTGAAAATCTAACCGGGCGTAACATTGCAAGACACAGATTGACAAGCTGGTTTCCATCCCTCTCACCAGACCTCTTCTGGGCAAAAGGTCTCATGGATGCCCACGGATGTAAGCTTTTACATGATAAAGAAGGATTTACTCTTTATCATAAGTTTCCACAGCATGAGAGCATGAGGTTAGACTTAGAACTTATACACAGGACTAAGGAATGGCTCGGGAAAAGTCGGAGCAGACTTGTAAGGCAGAGAGTAGGTTTGCTTTTCAGGTATCCTGCACTATTTAAATGCCACCTTTCCCTCAAATGGGAGACTCCTTATATTCCTGGCCCTAGCTAAGTGCCTGGCCCATAAAAGGTGTTGAGTGTACTCTAAAAGTGTTCCATGATTTTGTCTGTGTATTTGTGGTAGCTGAGATGACCCTCATCCTTCTAGACATCTGTGGCTTCTTATGAGTCTTAAGGTCCCCAGAACAAGGGTTAATTAAACAAATTTAGTGAAACCAGAATTGACTGCTTCAGGTACAACGATGTTGGGTGATTGATGTGTTCACCTTTAACTTCCAGGTTTGTCATTGTGTAGACATTGCTGGATACCCTGGAGCTCGAGTTAGAGACGTAATTGTCAAAGAAGGAGAACAGGACGGGGTTGCGGAGGGAGATATTTAGGACCTTGATCATCTCGATTTTACCCCAGATGGTTTTTTGAGACCCTACAGGGATTTGGATCATGCCCTTGGATTCCAGAACACCTTAATAAGCGTTCTCTGCTTTTATGCTACCTGTGTGATCTTGAGAAAGTTGCTTAACCTTCTGAGCCTTGGATTCCTCAAAACGCAAAAACCAAACCCATTGCTGTTGAATCGATTCCAACTCATAGCAACCCTATAGGACCGAGTAGAACTGCCCCATAGAGTTTCCAAGGAGTGCCAGAAGGATTCGAACTGCCAACCTTTTGGTTAGAAGATGTAGCTCTTAAACACTATGCCACCAGGGTTTCCTCAAATGTGCAACGATAAAACAATAAGAAGGAGGAGGAGGAAGAAGAAGGCCGACTTATATGTACTTGTCACATAATTATAGCTCCATAAACAATAACTCTTTGCAGCCACTATTTGTCCATGGCCATCCAAAATGCCCGAGGTCTGGACTCTGGCCTGACAGAAGGTCTCTCTCGGTAGGTTCTTCAAGAGGACATAAGGCTTCTTAGGACCAAGGGACTGCAGATCTGTGTGGGTGTGTGTTATGGGCTGAATAGTGTCCCCCCCCATATATGCTAGAATTCTCACCCCTGTACCTGTGGATGCAATCAGTTTGAGAATACGATTTTCTTTGTTATGATAATGAGTCCATGATCAGCATAGAGTGTGTCCTAAACCTAATCACTTCTGAGTTATAAAAGAGCAGGTTAGACTCAGAAGCAAGTATAAACAGGGAAATACAGATGCCACAATATCATGGATTGAATTATATCCCCCCAAAAATGTGTGGGTTATGATTCCCAGTATTGTAATCTGATGTGATTTCTGTATGTGTGGTAAACTCTATCACTATAATGAGGTTATATGTGATTTCCATATGTGTTGTAAACTCTATCACTATGATGAGGTTATACTGATGAGGTCTACAAGATTGGATAGTGTCTTAAGCCAATCTCTTTTGAGATACAAAAGAGAGAGGCGAGCAGAGACACATGGGAACCTCATACCACCAAGAAAGCAGTGCTGGGAGCAGAGTGCATCCTTTGGACCTGAGGTTCCTGTGCTGAGATGCTCCCAGACCAAGGGAAGACTGATGCATCACAAGGACCTTCCTCCAGAGCCGACAGAGAGAGAAAGCCTTCCCCTGGAGCTGATGCCTTGAATTTGGACTTGTAGCCTACTGGACTGTGAGAGAATAAATTTCTCTTTGTTAAAGCCATCCATTTGTGGTATTTCTGTTGGAGCAGCACTAGATGACTAAGACACACGTAAAGATTGCCAAGAATGCGAGGAACGCCGGGGCTACAGAAGCTGAATGAGACAAGGGTCCCCCCTTGAGCCAGCAGAGAGAGCTTTCTCCTAGAACAGGTGCCCTGAATTTGGACTTGTAGCCTCCTGAACTGTGAGAAAATAATTGGCTGTTCTTTAAAGCCACCCACTGGTGGTGTTTCTGTTACAACAGCACTAGGAGGCTGAGTGGGTGTTCATGGACAGATGACTGAGCACTTACCACATGGAAGCTGCCACCAGGCTCAGCCACTGCCGTCTCCGCTGCCTCAGTGTGCACTGAGCTCACTATGGAGCTTCCATGTCCAGCTGTTTGCACGCTCTCTTTCTTGCTGGTCCCTGACCTCCTTGAGGGTGGGCCTGGTCTTTTACAACATTGCAGCTTCCGTCACACCGAGAACATGGCTTGTCTGGTGTCATCTCAGCAGCCTGGGTTCCCCACTGCAGGACCAAGGTGAGACAAAAGAGGCATTGTGCACGGCTGGAAGCAAGCGTCCCCTTAAATTGTACGCTCTAGACACCTTATTGTCTCACCTAGCCCCGGCCCTGCCCCGAGGAGGCTGGTGATCCCCAGCCATCTGGGGCAATGGCTGTTCCATGAACAGGCTCCATGAAGGACATGGAAGAGAAACAGCATGAGCAGACCGAACGTTCTCTTCCCCCCCAGGAGAGGAGCTTAAGGGTTGTGCACTCACGCTGGACGTAAGGCTCTGCAGGGCCGAGGCCGCGCAACTTAGTGCATTGCTTTAGCCCAGGGCCTGGCACTCGGGGGACTAGCTGGGAATATCTGCTGAGTGGCGAGTTCCACAGCTCCAGGCCTGGAGAGCATCGGCTGCAGGACAGACCTTCAGTAGATAATGCAGTGCTGAGTTCCTCGCTCCCCTGGAGCAGATCTTCTCCA
The DNA here is from genome assembly GCF_000243295.1 of Trichechus manatus latirostris. NCBI lineage: Eukaryota > Metazoa > Chordata > Mammalia > Sirenia > Trichechidae > Trichechus > Trichechus manatus. Next base: position 3,108,203 of record NW_004444137.1, on the reverse strand, counting down.
TCACATCAGTTGTCCCTTGTGAATCCCCCCATGGCATAGGCAGGCCTTTACAGACATGGGCACTCAGTAAATATTGCAGGACTTAGAAATTTTATTGTACATGTGCTCTTTCAAGCCACATGTTGTCATTGTTTTGTGCCATCAAGTCAATTCCAACTCATAGTGACCCCATAGGACAGAGTAGAACTGTCCCATAGGGTTTCCGAGGAGTGGCTGGTAGACTTGAACTGCCAACCTTTTGGTTAGCAGCCTGAGCTCTTAACCACTGTGCCACTAGGGATCCTTCAAGCCACACAGAGAATTGTTAAATGAGACTCATCCACTTCTTCCATCGTTCATCCTGTTAGCCTTTGATTTGTACTCTTGCTTTTTCTTCTAAGGCAAACCCTCATCTATAGCAAAGTATGACCAGAGTAAGTAATTGTTTGCAACAATCTTTGGCATGTTATTGTTGTTAACTGCCATCAAGTTGCCCCAACTCATGGTGACCCCATGCACAACTGAATTAAACAATGCTGAGCCCTGCACCATCCTCATGATTGGTTGTGGATCAGACCACTGTGATCCACAGGGTTTTCACTGGCGGATTTTCAGAAATAGATCACCAGGCTTTTCTTCCTAGTCTGCAAACTGCTGAAAGCTGTTCAGCATCATAGCAGCACGCAAGCCTCCACTGATGGACAGGTGGTGGTTGTGCACAAGGTGCATTGTCTGGGAATCGAACCCAGGACTCCCGCATGGAAGGCAAGACTTCTACCACTGAACCATCACAGCCCCTTTGGCATGTGGATGGTTAAAGGCAGTTTAAAAGTCATAATCAATGACCACTTGTCTTCCCTACGTGGTTTCCCCTTTTTCACATGGATATTTACCCTTCAACAGTTCAGTTGTGCTATACTTCAGATTGTAGATACTTGTTACTCTTGGTGATGAGAAAGTGGCAGTGAATGTGGGGGCAGTGAGCACAGTCTGATCAAAGTTAATGATGTCACTGAGAAGTGCTCCAGAGTAAAGGATGCCTGAACTAAAGAATTTGACATGTATAAGATGGCAACAATGCCAACAAACACCAAAAAATGAGTCTAGGATCACATATGGATGGGTATATGCATGTACGTATTTGGGTAAGTACAGGTGTATACATATGTCAGAACAGATAGAAGTATGTGTATGTACATGTAAATACAGATATATATGTGCAGACACATATATTCATTGAAGACACAACTACAGATACTCCTCAGACATGACCAAACACCTTCTGAGATTGGTTTTCTAGGTTTGAAAGCTTAGGACCATAGTCTCATGGGACAGCTCAGTCAATTGGCATAACACAGTTCACAAAGTTCATGTTCTACATCCTAGTAAAGTAAGTAGTGTCTGGGGTCCTGAAAGCTTGCGAGTGGCCATCTAAGATACAACTATTGGTCTTGACTCGTCAGGAGCAAAGAAGTAAGAAGGTGACCAAAATCTCAGAGAAGAAACAAGTCTACAAGGCTGATAGCCTCCATGAGCCACGACTTCAGCTACCCTGAAACCCAAAGAGCTAGGTGGTGCCCAGCTACTGCCACTAACCAATCTGACCAGGACCACAATAGATATCCTAGTTAGAATAGGAGAAAAATGCAGAAGAAAACTCAAAGTCTTTAAAAAGCCCAGACCAACTGGACCAGCTGAGACCAGAGAACTCCCTGAAACTATCGCCCTCAGACACTCCTTGAATTTTGAACCAAAACTATTCCCTGAGATCACCTTTTAGCAGAGAAGCAGAGTGTCACACAAAATAAAGGATTTTACCCACTATATCGGTGTTCTACTAAAAAACATCTGTATGAGTCCAAAATGTCAACATTTAATCCAAAGCCAAGATGAGAAGATAAGGGGGCAGCGAAACTAGAGTACTGAATGAAACAACCAGAACAGAGTTGAAGAGAATGTTGGCACAGTGTGGAAAATGTAATTAATGTCTGTCTTAGTCATCTATTGCTGCTATAACAGAAATACCACAAGTGGATGGCTTTAACAAAGAGTTTATTTCCTCACAGTAAAATAGGCTAAAAGTCCAAATTCAGGGTGTCAGCTCCAGGGGAAATCTTTCTCTCTCTGTTGGCCTTTTCATCAATGTTCTCCTGGACTAGGAGCTTCTCTGCGCAGGGACCACGAGTCCAAAGGACATGCTCTGCTCCTGGAACTACTTTCTTGGTGGTATGCGGTCCCCTTGTCTCTCTGCTCACTTCTCTCTTTTATATCTCAAGAAATTGCCTCAAGACACAATCCAGTCTTGTAGATTGAGTCCTGCCTTACTAATACAACTGCCACCCATCCTCCCTCATTAACATAATAGAGGCAGGATTTACAACATACAGGAAAATCACACAATACCAGCAATCATGGCCCAGCCAAATTGATATACACATTTTTTCGGGGACATAATTCAATTCATGACAATGTCATTGATCAATTTGTGTGGAAATTGTCAAACGGGAACCTAACTTGCTGGGTAAACTTTCACCAAAAACACAATAAAATATTATTTTAATTTAAAAATTTTGGGGTTGTGTTAGAAAGGCAGAATTTCCCATCACTGAAGTCATTTTGCTTTCATTCCATGGGCAGGCTGAGTGAACCCACCCTATTCCTTACATTTCTTGGCAAGAGAGATGAGCCAAGTGGGCTGAGGTCCTCATTTCCACCCTGGGTTTAATTAAGCCTTTTTATACCAATGCCATGGTTTTCCAGCTCCAGACCACCTCTCAGGATGGAATGAGACATCCTGAACATTAGAGTCCAGACCTCTCATCTGTTACCCTGCCATTGCCTGTCACTTACACCAGGACTTTTACAGTCCTGACCACTTCCTTCCATCTGCGTTTTCCAAAGGGTGTTTTGCTCAGTGGAAAAGAAAGGGCTCCATGTTTCAATACTTACGAAACATTCTATGTATTGTATTTCCCTCCTGGAGATTCCAAAAGCACGTTCAAAATGCACAGAATTCCTGCAGCAGAGAAAGCTGTCTAAGTTCTTTTCACCCAGCATTTCCTCAGTTCTGTTACTAGGGAACCCTTTCAACATGGTGCAGCTATGGACATGCTTTACAGAACGGGTCTCATTATCTTGGAACCGTTCGTTCTCTGGCCCAAGCTGTCCTGGCCATGCCTTACTTTCCCTCTTTTCCCTCTTTCTGCCACCAACCTCCCCTCTTTTACTTTCCCCCCACTCTCCCAGGCCCTATCACACAAGGTACCAGCCAATTTGAGGATGGTTGTTTTAACTGACGTTGAAGGCAGGAGCCATGTTCTCTTCCTTTTCTGTACCTTCTACAGAATCTAGAGCAGCTCTGTGCACACACGCCGTCGGGGCTCAGGGAATGCTGGACTTTCCCAAGCCCTTTGTTTCTTCGAATCTTTCTCCTTGATGACTTTGAATGGGTTTACTCATTAGTGCCTTGATCAAGGGAATAAAGGAGAAGGAATAGAAGGCAAAACTCTTATTCCCTATACCAAGCATCCACTCCTACCTCTGGCAGTAGTTTGCATGGCCAAAATGAATGGTTTGGGTAATTTTTCAGTATCTCAAGAGCCAAAGGGGAAATTTGCCATGTATCTGTGTGTCTGTCTTGTGTGCATCTGTGTGTGTACATGTGTGTCTGTATGCATCATTGTGTGTCTGTATGCATATTTGTGTATGTGTACGTATTTATATGTGCATCTGTGTCTGTGTGTCTCTGTGTGTGCATGTGTCTGTGTGTCTATGGGTCTATGTATCTGTGTATGAGTGTCTACCTGTACATGTCTGTCTGTGTATTTGGGTGTGTGTTGTCTACCAGCAAGTGAACCCACAAGTACACAGGCTTGGTCCTGACAATCCCACTGACACAGGGAGCCCAAGAAGGTCACACCAGCCTATTCATTTCCTTCATTCCTTGCCTTGCCCAGAGCTGTTGAGTCTCTGCCCCTAACCCCGAGCAGCGTCCTTCTGGAGCTGATCCGCCGCCATCTCTAAATGCCTGGCCTTCTGCCAGGCCCTGCTGTAGGCATGCAGGAGTGCAGCCGTGGGGAAGCTGTGTTCCAACATGTCCTCACAGAGCCATGCAGCCCAGGTTCCTGCGGCAAGCTGCTGCGTGTCCCCAAGCCCCTCAGTCCTGGAGAACTGCACCTTGGCATGCTCCAGCCACCTGGCCTGGCTCCAGAGCCTGGAGTTGAAGTCTGCCCTGCCAGTTCCTCTGAAGGAATTTCACCACCAGCCCCTTTACACCTCCACCACCAACCCCCTGCCCCAGAGTGCTGTCCTTTCAACCTGCCCTTGGTGTTTAGAACGAGATGAAGCAACAGCCACAGGGACATGCTGGTGCTGCTTCTCCTGGTGTAAGAGCCAGAGAGGGGCCACGCTTCAATGCCCCCCACCACCACCCAAAGTGACACACCGTTTCTGGACTAGATTCAGGGACCAGAATCCTGACCCCAGCTTGGTCATCACCCACTCTAACCACTTTCATTTCTTGGTAAATTAACTTTTTCCTTTCTCTCTGGAAACTTCAAAACTTCCTCTTTCTCTTTGAAGTTCTAAAATAAGTCTTGTATAAATGTAGTTGGCTACAAATTTGGTGGATGCTTTTAAATAGGACAGGCTATATAATTTGCAAGGCCATTGTGCTAAATTAAAACGTGGGGCCCCTTATTAACAAAAGCAGAGGAAAAAACTGTCATTAAGTGTAATTAAAGGGAATAAAGTGTAAAGCTTTTTCTTTTCCTCCACGATCTCATTCTTGACTTGTCACAGTGTTTTTTATTTGCTATTCAATGTCATTCAAGGATAGAAAAATTAAACATTTTACATTATTATCATGCATTTTACCATTTATCTTTATATTGCACAATGACAGTTTTAAATGCAAATACAAGAGCATTTAACTCATATGTAGAATCACTTTAATTACACAACTTGTATTTTGTAACTCGTTACACACATGTGTATTGTTGGTCCTCATTATTCGCAGGTCTCTGTATGTACAAACTCATCTACTGGTTAAAGTCAATTTGTAACGCCCAAATCAGTACTTGTGGTGTTTTCGCAGTCATTCATGCACACGCACGGAGAGGTGGAAAAATTTAGATGCCCAATACCCACAATCCCAGCTGAGGTCGAACAAGTCAACATTCTGGCTTCTTGTTTCAGCTCTTACATTGTAAATAAGTATTCTTTTCATGGTCTTTTCGTCCTACAATTTTTCACATGTCTGTGCTTTTTGTTGGAAACCCTGGTGGCATAGCGGTTAAGAGTTTGGCTGCTAACGAAAAGATCATCAGTTCGACTCCACCAGGCGCTCCTTGGAAACCTTATGGGGAAGTTCTACTCTGTCCTATAGGGTCTCTATGAGTCGGAATCGACTTGACACCAATGGGTAACGGGTGCTTTTTGTTGGTGATGTTGCTGTTTAAAGTGTCCCCCAATCGTAGCGCAGGAGTACTGTTTAGTGTTCCTAAGTCCAAAAAGGCTGTGATGCACTTTACAGAAAGAAAGTGTGTGTTAGGTAAACTTCTTTCAGGCATGAGTTACGTACGATTCTGTTAGCCATGAGGTCAATGTTTATTAATCAACATTATACATTAAATAAAGTGTCTTTAAACAGAAACACATAAAACAAGCTTAAGTATTGATCAGTTGACAAAAATGTTGTGACCAGAGTCTCGAAGGATGCTAACCCTGTATTTATTTCCCTTGGAGCAATGGTTCAGTATTCGCCAATTTGGTGTTCACAGCAACTTTATAGGACACAGTTACCACAAATAACGTGTCTACCGTATTTCGTCCTTACCAGAAATTCTGCACAAAACTAACCCAACTACTTTTATTCCATTTCCTGGTCTGTGTGCGTTCTACCAACACTGTCTTCTTTAGCTCACTGACGAGTAAGGAAGGACTAAAGGAAGAGGAACTGTGGGTCGCTCTGTCTTTCTTTCTATGTCAGTATTTTCAGAGTAAGTGGTTGACTAATACAGGGAAGCAGCACAGGTAACAAAAGACGTGATGGGGTTTCTTGGTCACTGGTGTTTCTGAGAAGGCTATGACATTGTTTCTGCATTTGTAGCAAGCCCTGTTCCAACAGAAAGTGTGGCTTCTTGGGGCTGTCAGCACACCTCCTCACCCAGTCATAGAGGCAGTGTGCACACTTTGCACTCTCTTTGAGTCTCACTGAACTCCCAGGAATCTAGGCACACAGACATTGTGAATGCTACCTGCGATCTGGGGGGCGAGGAATGGCAGACACAAACAGTGCATGTATCCCCTCTGTTCACATGCTTGCGCCATTGTCCCAAGGACTTCACTTATCAAACACAAGTTCAAAGATAAAATTATGAAGAATTTTATGACAGTAACAGTACCAAACCCCCCCCAAAACCAAACCCACTGCCATCAGGTTGATTCCAACTCATAGTGACCCTACAGGACAGAGTAGAACTGCCCCATAGGATTTTCCAGGTTGTAAATCTTTACAGAAACAGACTGCCACATCTTTCTCCTGCCAAGTGACTGGTGGGTTCGAACCACCGACCTTTTGGTTAGGTTAGCAGCTGAGCACTTTACCCACTGCTCCACCGGGGCTCTTAAAGTAACAGTAGAGCATTAAATTAAGCACAGGGCCTTTCTGAGAGCAGGGGTGTTATACGACTGCAGAGGCCATATGCCTGTAAAGCCAGCCTCACTTTTGAACTGAAAATGTTCTGGCTAATTTTCTTCTATTCATTATTTGGTATCTCTGGGTGGTGCAAATGGTTAACGTGCTCGGCTGCTAATTGAAAGGTTGGAGATTCAAGCCCATCCAGAGGTACCTAGGAAGAAAGGTCTAATGATCTACTTCTGAAAAATCAGCCACTGAAAACCCTATGGAGCACAGGTCTACTCTGACGCATATGGGTTGCCATGAGCTAGAATTTGACTGGACAGTAACTGGTATAATATTTATTATTTGATTCTTTCCCTCCTTTGATTCTTTCTGTTCTCACCTCCTGAAATGACTAGTAAATAGATAATGAAACTACTGGTTCTTTCCCTCATATCTCAACTTTTCCTTCACACTTTGATTTTTTTGTCCTTATGAGCTACATTCTACAAGAAACCCTTGATCTTTCAGTTCATTTATTCATTCTTCAATTGTCTGTTTGGCTATTGAGGACATCTATTGAGGTTTTTTAAATAATCCTTTTTTAAAATTTCATAGTCCTTTAGTTCTTTTTTGTAACAGGCTTTTCATATTTTATGGATAGATTATGCTATCTAATCTCCTTAAGCATATTAATTATAATGACCTTTAAGATGTTCATCTGCTGTATTAACTATTCCTTTGAGTAGTAAGCCTTCCATTTGCTGAATTTGTTGTCACTTTTTCAGTGTTCATTTTGCTCCAATATTTGACAGCTCTTGGCTATCTGCTTATCTTTGTGTTTGAGAATGCTTGATGAGCCGTATTTCTGTGTACCTCCGTTTTCTCACTTGTAAAATAAGGCATTTAAGTAGATCGCTCATTTTCACTTTGGCAAATAAAATGTTATTTTTGGAAGCACAGTGTGTAAACTGAGGTGAAGTGGCAATAATTGAGCAGAAATACCAACTCTGAAGTATTACCTTAGACCCTTGGAATTCCCTCTTCCACCTCAACACACAATGGGGCATTGTTCTGTCGTTCCAGGACCAGGGGACCTAGAGTCCTCCCAGCCCCTTCCTTAAAGCTTGGTCCAGTAGTTAATGGACCAGGTGATCTATACAGCCATTTCAAGCTCCAAGATTATATTGTTCTTTTTGGAAGGTGGATAGCTTTGACTTTCTGTGAAATCTCTTCCTGAATATTTACTTTGGCAAGATTCTAGTAATGGAAAGGTCCCCATGGCAGATAAACTCATAGTGACTTGCTCACCATCACACTCATAGATGGGAATAAATCTCCCATTAGCAGCTTCCAAATAAAGTCCCTAAGAAGAAAGTGATAAATCATGATGTTGCTGCAAGTAATAGGGGAACACACGATAACTTTTCTTTTATTTAAATGGATCTCCTAATTTCAAAGGAATCAGTATTTCCAGAAAGGCCAGGCTAAGCTCCATCTTGGCCTGTGTCTTTAAAATAAAAGTATATGCCTTAACTTAGTAAATTCATGACATTTGACTCATAAAAAAAGCAACAACAACAACAAAAAGATACATTTTCTCAGTTATGACCCTAAAGACTGCTCTTTCCCAACCACTGTGCAGTGCAAACCTCAGACTTCCCTGCACTCTGGAATTGCGTTGGTAAAGATCTGACTCTTTGAAACCTAGGAGGCTGTGGACCAACCTTGGAGACCCAGCAGGCTGTGGTTCCACCCTTTCAGACCCCAGAGGTCGTGGCCATACTCTTTGAGATCGAGGCAGCTCTGCTTTCTGTGCTCCATGTCTCTTCAGCTCCTGCTTCTTGGTTCTTTGGCCTCTCAGCCCCTCGGGCCCTTGGCCCCTCAGGCCTCTTGGGCCAGCCTGGCCTCTGCTTCCTCAAGCAAGTGTTCCAAAGCTTTTTAGCTCTACTAATTAGTGCCTGGAGGCACCCCACTCCACCAGTTAACCTTGGCCAGAAGGCACTCAGCTCTCTTCCTCCTTGGGTCATCAAGCCTAGCTCCACTGATAAGTGCCCAGAGGTACCTCACTTCACCAGGATGCCTCCTGCCCGAAGTCATTCAGCTCTCTTGCTCTGTGGGTCATCTCCCGCACCATCTTTCGCCAGTCTTCTGGTTCTACTGCTGCCATTTCTCTGCTGCTGCTTCTCACCCTCTGTGCCATCTCTGGTGTTACAGCTCTCCTTAATTCCTTCTGAGCCCTCACCAGAATTGTCTTTGATGCCCATAATTCCACCAACAATCTCTTCAAGGTAATATAGGCTCTTACTATAAGGCACTTTAAAACTCTTCTAGACTCTATCCATTCACAGTTTCAAAACTGCTTCCACATTTTAGGTATCTGTTAGAGCAGCATACCTCTTTCTTGGTACCAAATTTTTGTCTTAGTTATCTAGTGCTGCTATAATAAAAATACCACAAGTGGATGGCTTTAAGAAACAGAAATGTATTCTCTCACAGTTTAGGAGGCTAGAAGTCCAAACTCAGGGTGCCAGCTCCAGGGGATGACTTTCTCTCTCTGTCAGCTCTGGGGGAAGGTCCTTGTCATCAATCTTTCCCTGGTCTAGGAGCTTCTCAGCACAAGGACTCCAGGTCCAAAGGATGTGCTCCACTCCTAGCTTTTCTTGCTCGGTGATAATGGGGTCCCTCTCTTCTCTGCTTGCTTCTCTCTTTTATATTGCAAAACAGATTGACTCAAAATAGAACCTAACCTTATAGACTGCATCCTGCTTCATTAACATAACTGCCACTAATCCTGCCTCATTAGCAGAATAGAGGTTAGGATTTACAACACATAGGCAAATACATCAGATCACAAAATGGAGGACAACCATATGATACTGGGATCATGGCCTAGCCAAGTTGACACACATTTTTGGAGGACACAATTCAATCCATAACAGCATGCATGTGGCTCGCTGAATTATATACATTAGGGTGTCTTTAAATGCTAAAATTTCCCAAGGAAATTCACCCCCCCCCCCCCAATTTTAACCCTGGATATTGATCATCCTTCTTTGTCCCAGGCAGCCACAGGCTTATAGTTCACTTTTCAGTGATTTAGGCTGTACCTGCCACTCCTCAGTTCAAATCCACCAGGCACTCCTTGGAAACTCTATGGGGCAGTTCTACTCTGTCCTATAGGGTCGCCATGAGTCAGAATCAACTCGACGGCAATGGTTTTGTTTTTTGCCACTCTTCCACTATAAGCAGTCTCTAAGAAGGATAAAAAAGAGACAAGCACTTTGCTTTAGTCCTCTAGCCAGTCACAGGTAAACACTGTACTTTGTTATTAAACTGTGCTCTGCTCACTCCAGAACCAGGGACCAAGATATCTAGCTGGGCACATGGCTGCCACTTCTAGCCAGCTGCCAGGCAGGGATGAGGTGGTGCTCAAGCTGGTATCAAAAAAAGTCTTAGAGTCTTTCTACCATATGACAAGTCTTTGCCCAGCTGCTGTGATCCCCCAATTATTCACCAGAATTCCAACAAGACGACTACTATAATTCTCTACTTATTTTGTTGTTGTTGTTATTTTTAATTTTTTGTGGGAGGATGGGAGCATGAAGCTTCTTACTCTACCATATTGGAGGGTATCCATGTTAATCCACTTGCAGGGCTTAGTTTAATGCACAGTACATAGTAAATATTGAATAAATGCTAGCTATTGTCATGCTTTTTCATTTTATGTGATAGTTAATGTTATATGTCAAATTTGCTAGGCTATAATTCTCAGTGATTTGGCAAACACTATGTAATCATCTTCCACTTTGTGATCTTATGTGAGCAGCCAATCAATTGAAAGGGGAGTTTCCTTGGGAGTGTAGCCTACCTCCAGTATATAAATGGATGTTCTGGCAAAGTTCTCTCTCTCTCGACCCTGCACTCTTCTCATTGCCTTACCTCTTGTTCTTGGGACATAAGCCAGCAGTGGCCTCCAGTCTGCAGCCTGACCTGCATATTTTGGGTTCCTCAGCCCCTACAGCCATGTGAGCCAGCAAAGGTCTTCAGCCTGTCACCTGACCTGCAGATTTGGGACTTCCCAGCCCCCATATTGCACTAGCCATTTCCTCACAATTATGTGAGCCATTTTCTTGAAGTAAATCTCTCTATATATATTTATATATATGCTCTGCTGGTTTTTCTCCTCTAGAGAACCAAGACTAAGACATTTGGTATTGAGAGTGGTTCTAGAGGAACAAAACCTTAAGGATGAGTTTTCTGAATTGGTTCTCAAATCTGGCTAGATTTAAAGGCACTGATGATTCTATGGAGCCCTGGTGGCACAGTGCTTAAGAGTTTGGCTGCTATCCAAAAGGTCAGCAGTTCAAATCCACCAGCTGCTCCTTGGAAACCGTATAGGGAAGTTCTGCTGTATCCTATAGGGTCACTATGAGTTGGAATAGACTTGACAGCAATGGGTTTGGTTTGTTTTTTTGGTAATGATTCTATTTCCAGAAGTAGAGAAGGCACTGTTAATCCATGGCATGGGCTGTGGCAATAAACATAAGCAAAATATCACCATTGGATCAAATATTTGTGAGGTACAAAGCTCTAGGTGATTGTGTATTTGATACCTTTCAATATTTTTGTCAAATTGACAAGTATAACAAAGCTGGCTGGTTGGTCCTACTTTCACTAGACAAACTGGAAAAAGAAAAGGATGAGCTTAGGTTTTCAGAGTCCCAGCTCAAGCACCACATAAAGGACCTGAAAGTTGCTATTTGTGCCCTGAAATGAAGTCTTATTTCTTCTAGTAACAGAGTTGATATTACTGAAACCAAACCCAGAGTCCTATCATAAGAGTGGCTGAATTACAATGCCAATTGAATTCCCAACCTCAAAAGGTCTCTGAAGTTAAAGTGAAGGCATTGATTGGGAAGAAATGGGACCCTGAAAATTGGGATGGAGACATATGGGCAGATATGGATGAAGCTGGGGACATCGATCCTCTAAATTCTGTTGACTCACCCTTGATGGCAGAATCAGCCCTTCCACACCCATTTTAAGAGATTAACCCAGACTTGTCTGCTAAATTACCTTTGCCAGTAAACTAAGCCCTTCCACCCCCATCTAGTGAGATTAACCCAGCTTTGTCTGAGGAGTCCTTGCCTAAGACATCATCTGGGACATTGCCCGGGGTATTGCCTGATGCAGCGCCTGAGTTGTTGCTTGAGGCAGATGCCTTGCAAGACATTGCTGAATGTCCCCAGGACCCACACCCACCACTCATTTTTGCTTCTAGATCTATAACTAGCTCAGGTCCCAGCAAACCCCAAGAAGTGAGGTACAAAGCGTAACCCATGAGAAGGTACACTACACTTCAAAAGAACTGCTTGATTTTTAAAATACATACAAACAGAAATCTGAAGAATATGTGTGGGAATGTCTATTAAGGGTGTGGGATATTGGTGCAAGGAACATAAAGTTGGATGAGTCTGAGATTATTGATATGCGCCCACTAAGCAGAGAGTCTTCATTCAATGTTTCAGCTTCAGGGTTAGAAAAGGTTCTAACAGTTTATTTGGTTGGTTGACTGAAACATGGACTAAGAGGTGGCCTACACTAAATGAAGTTGAAATACCAAAACTGCCTTGGTATACTGTAAAAGAAGGTATCCAAAGGCTTAGAGAAATTGCAATGTTAGAGTGGATTTATCATGTTGAACCCACAGTACCACCCAAGGAGTGCCCAAAAGACATGTTTTACCACAACTTTGAGGAATAAATTTGTGAAGGGATCCCCAGCATCCTTGAAGACTGCTGTGATTGCTCTTCTGTGTAGGTCATATATTACAGTGGGAACTTTCTTCAATGAATTGAGACACCTAACTACAGTGGGCACGACCGGATCCTGGGGTGGCAGGGACCAAGTGGTGGAGCTTAGTTGCCAAAGACAAAGTGGGTGTAGTTAACATAATGGAGAGCAGAGTCAAAGCAGTAAGCAGAGTAGTCTGACTTGTATGGGCTTATGGCATTGGCTACTTAGTCATGATGTCCCTAGGAGTGAAGTATATAGGAAAGCTCCCAAATATTTATTTGATCTGTACAAGTGGAAGAATTCTAGGCCAAGTGAATGGCAGTCTAACTTGAATTGCCAAAACAGAGAGTCACAGCTCCTCAACCAATTCCCTACCTTAACCAGTTTACAGACCCACAACCCTTTGAATGAAGGGGTTGCCAGTTCCCCTTGCAGAAGGACCCCACTACACTACCAAAAATTTTTACTGTTACTCTTCTCCTAGCCTTCCCCAAAGATATCTATAGCCTTTTATGAGAGTGACTGCCCATTGGGGAAAAGGAAATAATTAGACTGTTTGAGAATTACTGGACACTGGCTCTGAACATACACTAATTCCAGAAGACTCAAAGCATCACTGCAGTTCATCAGTCAGAGTAGGGTCATATGGAAGTTAGGTTATTAATCGAGTCTTAGCTCAGGTCCATCTCAAAGTGAATCCAGTGGTTTCCTGAACCTATTTTGTATATATTTCCCTAGTTCTAGAATGCACAGTTGGAATACACATACTTAGCAACTGGTAGAACCCCAGCATTGGATCACTGACATGTGGAGTGAAGGCTATTATAGTAAGAAGGGCCAAGTGGAAGCCACTAGAACTGCCTGTACGTAAGAAATAGTAAACCAAAAGCAACACCACATCCCTGGAGGGATTGCAGAAATTAGTGTTACCATCAAGGACTTGAAGGATGCAGGGGTGGTGATTTCCACCACATCCGCATTCAACTCGCCTCCTTGGCCTGTACAGAAAACATACGGTTCTTGGAGAATGACAGTAAAATTAACCATATGGTGACTCCAATTGCAACTGCTGTTGCAGATGTGTTTTAATTGCTTGATCACATTAATACATCTCCTGGTACCTGGTATGCAGCTATGATCTGGCTAATGCGTTTTTCTCCATACCTGTTTCTAAAGATCATCAGAAGCAGTTTGCCTTCATCTGGCAGAGCCATCAATACACTTTCACTGTCCTACCTCAGGGGCATATCAACGCTCCTGGCCTATGTCATAATTTAGTTCACAAGGACCTTGTTCACCTTTCTCTTCCACAAGAGATCACACTGGTCCATTACATTGATGACATTATGCCGACTGGATCTAGTAAGTAAGAAGTATCAACAACTGTAGACTCATTGGTAACACATTTGCATACCACAGGGTGGGAAATTAACCTGACAAATATTTGGACACCTTCCACCTCAGTGAAGTTTCTAGGGATCCAGTGGTGTGGGGCATGTTGAGATATTCCTTTTAAGATGAAGGATTTGTTGTTACATTTGGTCCTACCTACAACTAAAAAGGAGATGCAATGCCTGGTGGGCCTCTTTGGTGTGTGGATGCAGCATATCCCTCATTTGAGTGTACTACTCCAGCCTATTTACCAAGTGACTCGAAAAGCTTCAAGTTTTGAGTGGAGCCCATAACAAGAGGAGGCTCTGCGACAGGTTCATTTTGCCATACAACCCGTTCTACTACTTGGGCCATATAACCCAACTGATCCAATGGTGCCTGAAGTGTCAGTGGCAGATAGAGACACTGTCTGAGTCTTTGGCAGGCCCCTGTTGGTGAATCATGGTGCAGACCTTTAGGATTTTGGAGCAAAGGCCTGATATCTTCTGCAAATAACTATTCTCCTTTTGAGAAACAGCTTTTGGCTTGTTATTGGGCCTTTTTAGAGACTGAATACTTAATCATGGGCCACCAAGTTACTATGTGGCATGACTGAATGCTTAATCATGAACTGGGTGTTGTCTGACCCAGAGAGTCAGAAAGTTGTACGTGCACAGAAGCACTCCATCATTAAATGGAAGTGGTATATATGAGACAGAGCTTGAGCAGGCCCTGAAGGCACATGGTGCCCACTTCTGTCACATTAATTTTCCTCTCCCAGTCTGCACCTATGGCCTCAGAGGGAATTCCTTATGATCAGTTGACTGAAGATGAGAAAACTCACGCTTGGTTTAAAGATGGTTCTGCATTATATGCAGGCACCACTCAGAAGTGAACAGCTGTAGTGCTTTAGCCCTTTTCTGGACTTCTCTGAAGGACAGTGGTAAAGGGAAATCCTCCCAGTAGGTAGAACTTTGAGAAGTGCACTTGATTATTCATTTTGCTTGGGAGGAGAGATGGCCAGATGTGAGACTGTATACTATTTCATAGGCTGTGGCCAATGGTTTGGCTGGATGGTCAGGGACTTGGAAGGAACATAATTGGAAATTTGGTGATAAGGAGGTATGGGAAGAAGTATGCTGATAGACCTCTCTGAGTGGGCCAAAGAAGGGAAGATGTTTGTGTCTCATATGAATGCTTACCAAAAGGTGACCTCAGCAGAGGATGATTTTAAGAATCAAGTGGATAGAATGACATGTTCTGTGGATACAAGTCATCCTCTTTCCCTAGCCACTCCTGTCATTGCCCAATGGGCTCATGAATAAAGTGGCCATGGTGGCAAGGATGGAGGTTATGCATGTGCTCAGCAACATGTCTTCCACTCACGAAGGCCTACTTGGCTGCAGTCACTGCTGAGTTCCCAGTATGTCATCAGCAGAGACCAACACTGCATCCCCAATATGGGACCATACCTCAGGGAAATCAGCGAGAAACCTGGTAGCAGGTTGATTACACTGGACAACTTCTATCATGGCAAGAGTGGCATTTTATTCTTACTGGGATAGACACTTATTCTGGGTACAGATTTGCCCTCCCTGCTTGCAATGCTTCTGCTAACACTACCATCTGTGAACTTACAGAATGCCTTATCCACTGTCACAGTATCCGACACAGCATTGCCTCCGATCAAGGAATTCACAGCAAATGAAGTGCAGCAATGGGCCCATGCTCATGGAATTCACTGGTCTTACCATGTTCCGCATCATCCCGAAGCAGCTGGCTTATAGAATGATGGAATGGTCTCTTAAAGACTCAATTATGGTGCCAGCTAGGTGGAAATACCTTGCAGGGCTAGGAGAAAGTTCTCCAGGAGGCTGTATGTGCTCTAAACCAGCGTCTAGTATATGGTACTGTTTCTCCCATAGCAGAAACCACAGGTCCAGGAGTCAAGTTGTGTGACTGGGAGTGGCACCATTCACTACTGCCTCAAGTGACACACTTGCAAAATCTTTGCTTCCTGTCTCCATGACCCTATGCTCTGCTGGTCTAGAGGTCTTAGTTCCAAAAGGAGGAATGCTCCCACCAGGAGACACAACACTGATTCCATTGAACTGGAAGTTAAAAAATGCCACCTGGCCAATTTGGGCTCCTCATGCCTCTGAATCAACAGGCAAAGAAGAGAATTAACATATTGGCTGATGTGATTGATCCTGATTACCGGGGTGGGTAAAGAAGAGTATACCAGAGATCCTTTAGGGTGACTCTTAGGACTACCATGCCCTGTGATTAAAGTCAATGGAAAACTACAACAACCCAATTCAGACAGAACTACTAATGACCAGACCCTTCACGAATGAAGGTTTGGGTCACCCCACCAGGCAAAGAAACACAACCAGCTGAGGTGTTCGCTGAAGGCAAAGGGAATTTGGAATGGGTAGTGGAAAACGTAGTTTTAAATACCAGCTGTGACGACAGGAGTAGTTGCTGAAACAAAGACTGTAATTTTTGAGTATTCTTGTTTCGTTATACGTGTGTGTGTGTATATATACATGTATAAAAAACCAAAACCAAACCTGTTGCCGTAGAGTCGATTCCAACTCATAGAGACCCTATAGGACAGAGTAGAACTGCCTCGTAGGGTTTCCAAGGAGCCGCTGGTGGCTTCGAACTGTCAACCTTTTGGTTAGCAGCTGAGCTCTTAACCACTGTGCTACCAGAGCCCCACATATTGTATATATGTGTAAATCTTTGTCTTCTTCCCTCACTTATCTCAATACTTATTATAAAATACAAGATGTGAAAGGAGCTATTGCATCTTCGAATGTACGCATGCTAGTTGTATCATGTTAGGCACAAGTATGACTTTATAATTGTCTTTATTTGGAGATTATGTATGGCTTAAGGAGCTGTGTATAGGTGCCAAGTTGACAAGGGGTGGATTGTGATGGTTAATGTTATGTGTCAACTTGGCTAGGCTATGATTTTCAGTGATATGGCAGACATTATGCAATCACCTTCCATTTTGTGATCTGACGTGAACAGCCGATCAGTTGAATGGGGAGTTTCTTGGAGATGTGCACTGCCTCTAGTATATGAATGGATGTTCTCGTAAAGCTTGCTTGTTCTATTTCTCGGCCCTGCACTGTTCTCATAGCCTGAACTCTGGCTCTTGGAACGTAAGCCTACAGAAGTTTTCAGCCTGCAGCCTGACCTGCAGATTTGAGGTTCGTCAGCCCCTCTAACCACATGAGCCAGCAGAGATCTTCAGCCTGACACCTGATCCATATATTTGAGACTTATCATTTCCCACAATTTTGTGAGCCATTTTCTCGCAATTATGTGAGCCATTTCCTTTAAGTAAATCTCTCTCTATATATTTATATATACCTTTCACTGGTTTTGTTTCTCTAGAGAACCTAGACTAAGACGATGTCCAAGATCTATGAAGTGCTAAAAGTAATTTACAGAATAGTATACTCTCTAAAATTCTGTTTGTGTAGAAATAAAATAAAACAAAAGAGTAAGCTTGTGTATAATTATAAGTACAAAAATATTTCCTGGGAAGATACCCCGAAGGGAATCAGAAGGAGTAGTCTTGGGAGAAAGAAAGTTATTTTAACCTTATACACTTCTAAACACAAAAATAGTAACATCTTTATTGTAGTAAATTTGGGAACTACAGAAAATCACTTGTTATCCAAATTAGATAGGCTGAATGACAAACTTGTTTAACAATTAAAGTAGATCTTTTAATGCGAAAGGGTTGCCTTTTTGCTCTAGGAAATAATCTAATATGGAGGAGAGAGAGGAGAAAAAAAGGCTGAATTTCAGGAGCAGGACAACAAATCTGATTTCTGTCTAATACTTTCCTGGAGTTTTTTGAAAGTGAATAAAATTTCCTATCCCTAAAATAGATTTTCCACACTTGACCATGCAGTTTATTGTATCACTTTTGGGCATACAGCTACTCCATGTAGCCCATTGGAAGGTGCCAGAAACCTCATCTAGACAACACACACACACAAAATTCTGGAGTGTTCTCAGTTGGAGCAAGAAAGATTATTTTCAATTGTTGCTAATTCTCATTCTAAGGGTTGGACCACTTGCTCTTGCAGCCCTTAGACACCATGTAAGAAGTCTGCCCACCTTGAGGCCGCCATGCTCAAATCAGTCACATTAAAGAGATCACATGTAGACATTCCGGTTGACAGTCCCACCAAGCTCCCAACATCCATTGAGAGCCATGAGAATGAGCCAACTTGGATGCCCAGCCCAGTTGAGCCTTCGGATGACTGTAGCATCAGTCAACATCTGACTATAACTGCACAAGAAAGCCCAAGGAGAACCGCCAAGCTGAGCCCAGTCAGCCCACAGGATGCTGAGAGCAAATAATATTTTTTTAAGTCACTAAATGGTGTTTGTGTGTGTGTGTGTGTGTGTGTGTGTGTGTGAGCAATAGATAACCAAAACAAAATATTGTAGTTTATACACAGAAACAGTAGGATGCAATGTTTTCATAATGATTTCTGCGTATGTGCTCTCCTGCAATGTCATGTGCCATAAGAAAATGGTTCTTTGCAAATGCCTTTGATTTATTTTATAATTAAAAAACAAAAACAAAGGATGGTTTAGGTACTCTGTCTCTTGCCAGTCCTCCTCCCATCTAAAAACAGAGATCGGTAAGATATAAGAAGGGAAGATTTGTATACATTATTGTACTTTCTCAGTGAAAATTTAAACTCAGCTTGTTCAAAGCTGTAGTAGGTAATTTGATTTGCAGTATTGAGTCAAGGCAGATCAACAGATGGGCAACAGATTTAAAGGGACATTTTGTGTTAACACAAATTCAGGCGCTATTAAGCCAGACAGTATTTGTGAGGGTTCCAGCTCTGGCCATGGGGTCTCGTGCATACTACTCAACCTCACTCAGCTCTGGCCTTTGCTGTAGAGAGCGGGAGTGTTAGCTCTGCCATTTCTGCTTTTGAAGGCCACAATGAGATGGAAAAATGAGAGTATTTTGCAACATGTACGGAGCTATTAACATGCACACAATTATTACCGGATGTTTCAAGAGGAAGCTCATTAGGGCCAATTATTAATAGTTGTTGTTGGGTGCCATGAAGTTGATTCTGACTCACAGTGACCCCATGTGACAGAGTAGAACTGTCCCATAGGGTTTTCTTGACAGCAATCTTTACAGAAGCAGATTGCCATGCCTTTATCCCACAGTATCTTGGTGGGTTCGAACCGCCAATCTTTCAGTTAGCAGCCGAGCACTCAGCCATTGTGCCTCTGTTGTTATTAGGTGCCGTTGAGTTGGTTCCGACTCATAGCGGCTCCATATACAACAGAACAAAATATTGCCTGGTCCTGTGCCATCCTCACAATCATTGCTATGCTTAAGCTCATCATTGCAGCCACTTTGTCTATCCATCTCCTTGAGGGTCTTCCTCTCTTTCACTGAGCCTCTACTTGAGTGCCTTCCAACCTAAAGGGCTCATCTTCCACCACTATCTCAGGCAATATTCTGCTGCTATTCATAAATTGTCACTCGCCGGTTTTTTCAGAAGTAGACTGGCAGGTCCTTCTTCCTAGTGTGTCTTAGTCTGGAAGCTCTGCTGAAACCTGTTCCCTGTGCGTGACCCCGCTGGTATTTAAAATACCAGTGGCATAGCTTCCAACATCATAGCAACATGCAAGCCACCACAGTAGGACAAGCTGACAGACGAGTGGTAGATTGTGTCTCTAGGGCTCCTTAATTATTAACAATACTCATTGGCATATTTTCAGTTCACATCAGCGGCATTTGGGACATGGGAATATTTGCTGTTTACTCAATACATGGACCTGCAGAGGGGACTATGAGACAGCGCCTAATATCAAGGCTTCTGATGCTGAGAAAAATATGTTACAGAATAGTGCAGATATGCTTAAATTAAATAATCTATCTGCAAAGCATGTAGGGTGTGCAGTTGGTGATGATAGTTCAATGAATTCACACTATGGCTGACAAAAGGAATTTAGTTTGTGAGCTGTGGTGGTTCTGTGGTAGAATTCTCACCTCCCATGTGGGAGACCGGGGTTCGATTCCTGGCCAACGTACCTCATGTACAGAAACCGCGTTTGTCAGTGGAGGCTTGTATGTTGCTATGATGCTGAACAGGTTTCAGTGGTGCTTCCAGACTAAGACTGGGAACGAAGGCCTGATGATGTACTTCTGAAAAGCCCCCGTTGAAAACCCTATGGATCGCAATGGTTTGATCCTGTTGTGCATGGGGTCACCATGAGTCGGGGATGATTCAACAGCAGCTAACAACAACAACAGTATAGGTATTAAGAACATCTTTGGATGTTATACATATCAGCCTTTCCATCCCTAGCTCCTTAGTTCTTCGTGAGTCCTATTTCACTAAAACAAGCATTGCGTCTTTACCATGACTAAGGCCTTTTGAGGGACACAAGATGACTAAGACATGACATACTTCCTGTCCTGGGGATGTTGCCACTCTGGTCAGGGAGAGAGATTTCAAAAAACAAAAGTAGAGCACAGACCCCCTGCTGAATTCAGAAAAGGTTTTAGGGAGATGATTGCATTTTGTCCAGAACTTGGAAGAATTTTCAAAGACCCGAAAATGCAGGGCAGGAGATGCTAACCCAAGGGAGCCGTATCAGTCAGGATGTTCAAGATGATGCTGCTGTAACAAATGATCCAAAATCTGAGGGGTGTACATCAGCAAAGGTTTATCTCTCACTCTCTTTGCTTCCACAGTGATTGGCAGGGTTCCGCCTATTGTAGTCACTTAAGGGCCCAGGTCAATGCCAGAGGAAAGAGAGTTCTGGAAGTTCTCCCAGCAGCAATTAAATCTTCCCCCTGGAGCCAACACACATCCTTTCTACTCACAGCGTATTGGCCTGTTATTCCTAGAGAACCACAAGACTACGGGAGCTAGGCGACGCAATGCTTCCACATTCCCGGAACTCTGAACGGCACACAGCTCTGATTGGCACAAGGGTGAAATGTGGGTACGGTGTGCATTCAAGGAAGAGGACGCAGGCCAGAAAGCTGGAAAGATGGGGGACTGTCCTGGGAATTGAGTCTGGGGAGGTAGGTGGTGCTCGCCGTAATAAGTTCCCAGGAAACATACCCTGCTCTGTGTGTAGGAAGTATATGGGGGACGGCTCTCAGGATCAGTCCCCATGGGGAATGAGAAGTAGGACTGGGCAGAGGGAGAATTTGAACGTGGATGCAGTTCTGATAAAAACCCCAGCTGGCCCTTCAGGGTGGTCCCAAATGGAGGCAAGAGTCTAGGCTTTTTTTATTTTTATTTTTTTTATTGTACTTTAGATGAAGTTTTACAGAACAAATAGTTTCTCGTTCAACAGTTAGTACACATATTGTTTTATTTTGTTAACAACCCCACGACATGTCAACACTCTCCCTTCTCGACCTTGGGTTCCCTATTACCAGCTTTCTTGTCCCCTCCTGCCTTCTAGTCCTTGTTAAGGGTCCAAGCCTTTGTATTCCATATGAGTGGGTTGTTGAGTGTGGGCTACACCCAGTAAGGAGGTCGACTTTGTGTGAGGCAGCTCCTCTGGACCTATGGCAGTCCCTGGGGAGGGCTTCACTAGAGGCCTTGAGTAGAACTCTCTTAGTGTTGGGATAATGAGTACCCTGGTCAGTAAGGGGCATTTGTGTGGTGCACCACAGTATCCAGCACAGGAAGTAACAGCCAATGCCCTTGATATGTCAGTCTGATATGCCAGGAGCAATAATTCTTGTCCAGTTCTAAAACTACAGGGGCAGAAAATTCCAGACACATCAATGGGTAGTACTTTTCCTACGGGAAATGACCAGGAAATCTATGCTGTCGAGTAAAGATATATGGTGTGAGGGTTTCCTAACACACGCGTGACAGATGAAACTTAACAACAGAAAGAAAATAATAGTATATATAGAATATCATATCCACCGCCTGTCCGTCAATTTGTTGTACTGTGGTGGCTTGCATGTTGCTATGATGCTGGAAGCTAGGCCGCCGGTATTTGAAATACCATTAGGATCACCCAAGGTGGACAGGTTTTAGCAGAGCTTCCAGACTAAGACGGACTAGGAAGAAAGGCCTGGCAATCTACTTCTGAAAAACTAGCCAATGAAAACCCTATGGATCACAACAGAATATTGTCCAGTGTAGTTCTGGAAGATGAGCCCCTTAGGTTTAGAAGACAGCAATGGACTCAAGTATGCTGGTAATCATGAGATTGACAAGGCAATATTTTGTTCTAGTAACAACAATAAATCATATATATTTCAGGTTTAGGACAACCGTAGGCAAAAAGAAAGCGGGGGAGGGGGGTGACCTGGATTTCTGCTTCAGTTATGGTGTGACGTAGCATACCTAGCCTGTCTGACATCCAGAATGGATCATCTTTAACACCTGGCTCCCCTATAAGATGAAATTATTTGCAGTAATAACCATGAACTAGAATTTGAATTTACCAAGCAAAATTACTGCACCTCAGAGGTCTCACTCCGTGTGATTGTTTGAAATTTTAGACACAAATGCAAACTCTGGTTTGTGCTATTGAAGGACAGAATTGCAGGAACTCCAGCTCCGGTTCTCTATCTTCACAATCACAGTGCTGTCCCTGTGTGTTTCAAAGTTGCTGTTTGGACACAGATACGTAGCACCTCACGGGTCCAGGGCGCAAACTGGGCAGAGCGATGGAGCTGATTCAGAACCCTCATGAACTTACAAAATGGGTATGGGAGCCAAGCCCATCAGTGTTGGGGGCAACTAACTAGCTGGGAGTTTTCTGAATTAACTTCTGTGTAGCCGTCAGCGTCTCTTAAAAGTAATAAACACATGTTGATATGCAGCTTTCTGGGTAGTTCAAATGGTTAACATGCTCGGCTGCTAACTGAAAGGTTAGAGGTTTGAGTCCACCCAGAGGCACCTTGGAAAAAAGGCCTGGTAATCTACTTCCAAAAAATCAGCCACTAAAACCCCTATGGAGCAGTTATACTCTGACACACATAGGCTGGCCGTGAGTCAGAGTGGACTCACCAGCAGCTGTTTTTTTTTAATTTGAAGCTTACATACCTATTATTGAAACTCCAGCAACTGCAACAACTGTTTAGGACTTAGACCAAACAAAGATGTTTCTGGGAAGAAACATTGCTTAGAATTTCTAGTGCATGGTGATAATAAAAAGAAGGCTCGTTTTTTAGTCTGTTTTATTGTTGTTTTTCAATTTTCTGCAGACAATCCACTCACTTACAGTCTGCACTCAGGACAGACCACTCCCCTATCCTGTCCTTGGTACACTATTGGCATGGGACTCCTTCCCATCTGACTTCCTGGCAATTCCTGGCTCTTTTATCTCCCGTATAGAATGCCCTACCCCAAGGTTTCACTAAACTCAGGTAGAACATCTCCCCAAACAGAGTAGCATGTCTCAGAAAAGAAAGCTGGAGTAATTCAAAATTATGACCATCGAGAGCCAGAAAACTTCCTTGCCAGTGTCTGTGTGAGTATGTGTGTGCACGTATGTGTGTGTGTGCACTGTGTGCGTGTGTGTGTGCCCTGTGTGCATGCATGTGTGTGCACTGTATGCATGCATGTATGTGTGTGCGCACGTGTGTTTGTATGCACGCATTAGAAGTCAATTGAGAACACAGGCTATGAGGACACGGTCAGGAGGAGGAGGTTTAGTGGGAAACTTTAATTCAGGAAGCAATTTATTCAAGTTCTCAAAGCCTTGCTGTCCTTTTCTACTAAATGTGGATCGTGAGCATACCTGAAATCAAGGAGGTGTCATAAAAATTAAATGAGACAATGTTCATGAAGACCTCAGCCCATTGTCAGGTAAGCACTCGATAAACATTGGCTTTACAATGACAAGACTAAAAACATCCCTGTGCGTCTTACACAGCAACCAAACCACAGAAAGACACAGAGGCCACTGACTGGGGAGCCTTCCGGTGCTGACCGCGAGGGCTGCACTGTTCCAGCTTGAAGGCCCTTCTGCTGAGCATCTCTGAGGTGTGCCATTGCCATGGTGCAGCCACATCAACCGTGTCCAACACAAATAGTGATGCAGTGACTCACGACAGTGGTTGGTAGGTGGTTTGCTCAAAGAGAGCATGGTTTCTCTGATCTTGCAGGCCTAAGAATTAGACAGGCACAAGCACCACCCGTCTGTCAGTTTGTCATACTGTGGTGGTTTGCATTTTGCTATGGTGCTGGAAGCTCTGCCACCAGTATTTCAAATACAAGCAGAGTCACCCATGGTGGAGAGTTTTCAGTGGAGCTTCCAGACTAAGACACAATAAGAAGAAAGGCCTGGAGATCTACTTCCAAAAATTAATCACTAAAAACCTTAGGGACCACAACAGAATATTGTCCAATAAAGTACTAGAAGATGAGCC
Organism: Trichechus manatus latirostris; assembly: GCF_000243295.1. NCBI lineage: Eukaryota > Metazoa > Chordata > Mammalia > Sirenia > Trichechidae > Trichechus > Trichechus manatus. The sequence goes on along the minus strand of NW_004444137.1, from coordinate 3,084,003 downwards.
CCCTAGGTTGGAAGACACTCAAAATACACAGTGGCTGCAACAACGAACTCGAGCATACCAACAATCGTGAAGATGGCATAGCACTGGGCAATGTTTTGTTCTGTTGTACATGGGGTCACCATGAGTCAGAGCCAACTAGACGGCAACGAACGACAGCAACAATCCGGGAATCAGATCATGACCTTTCTGTGGAATTTTCTACATGTGATTTATGAAACCAACCAGGCAACCAGAGTAATACAGGTTCACATTTACTGAGCATTTACCGTGTGCCTTATAAAAGCCCTCTGCCTACGCTGTTGTCTTAGTTTGAATGTCCTCCAAAAGCTGTCCCTAAAACAAGGACTTGAGACTGGGTAGTTTATTTGGGCAGCTATTTTGGAAGCCCGAGTGAGGTAGGGGGGAACATGAAGCAGAGAAAGAAAGAGAACCGGTAGAGGCTGTGCTAATGAGCAGGTCACTGCTGTGGCAATGGTGCTCAGTCCCTGTCTTAGTCATCTAGTGCTGCTGTAACAGAAATACCACAAATGGATGGCTTTCACAAAGAGAAATTTATTCTCTCACAGTCTAGTAGGCTACAAGTCCAAATTCAAGGAACACCAGTTAATATGACTATTACTCAAATTTATGCACCAATCACTAATGCCAAAGATGAAGAAATTGAAGATTTTTACCAGCTTCTGCAGTCAGAAATTGATTGAACGTGCAATCAGACTGCATTGATAATTACTGGTGATTGAAATGCAAAAGTTGGAAACAAAGAAGGATCAGTAGTTGGAAAATATGGCCTTGGTGATAGAAATGATGACGGAGATTGCATGATAGAATTTTGCAAGACTAATGACTTTTTCATTGCAAATACCTTTTGTCACGAACATAAACGGCGATTATACCCGTGGACCTCGCCAGATGGAATACACAGGAATTAAATTGACTATATCTGTGGAAAGAGAAGATGGAAAATTTGCTCGATATCATCCATCAGAACAAGGCTGGGGGCCAACTGTGGAACAGATCAACAATTGCTCATATGCAAGTTCAAGTTGAAATTGAAGAAAATTAGAACAAGTCCACAAGAACCAAAGTACGAATTTGAGTATATCCCACCTGAATTTAGAGACCATCTCAAGAATAGATTGGGTGCATTGAACACTAATGACTGAAGACCAGACAAGTTGTGGAATGACATCCAGGTCATCACACATGAAGAAAGCAGGAGTTCATTAAAAAGACAGGAAAGAAAGAAATTACCAAAATGGATGTCAGAAAAGACTGAAACTTGCTCTTGAACGCCAGGTAGCTAAAGCAAAAAGAAGAAATAATGAAGTAAAAGAACTAAACAGAAAATTTCAAAGGGCAGCTCGAGAAGACAAAGTATTATGATGACATGTGCAAAGAGCTGGAGATAGAAAACCAAAAGGGAAGAACACGCTCGGCATTTCTCAAGCTGAAAGAACTGAAGAAAAAATTCAAGCCTCAAGTTGCAATAGTGAAGGATTCTATGGGGAAAATATTAAACGATGCAGAAAGCATCAAAAGAAGATGGAAGGAATACACGGAGTCATTATACCAAAAAGAATTCATCGGCGTTCAACCATTTCAAGAGGTAGCATATGATCAGGAACCGATGATAGTGAAGGAAGAAGTCCAAGCTGCACTGAAGGCATTGGTGCAAAGCAAGGCTCCAGAAATTGACGGAATACCAACTGAGATGTTTCAACAAACGGATGAAGAATTGAAAGTGCCCACTGGTCTATGCCAAGAAATTTGGAGACAGCTACCTGGCCAACCGACTGGAAGAGATCCACATTTATGCCTATTCCCAAGAAAGGTGACCCAACTGAATGCAGAAATTACCAAACAATATCATTAATATCACACGCAAATAAAATTTTGCTGAAGATCTTTCAAAAGTGGCTGCAGCAGTATAGCGACAGGGAACTGCCAGAAATTCAGGCCGGATTCAGAACAGGACGTGGAACCAGGGATATCACTGCTGACATCAGATGGATCTTGGCTGAAAGCAGAATACCAGAAAGATGTTTACCTGTGTTTTATTGACTATGCAAAGGCGTTCAACTGTGTGGATCATAACAAATTATGAATAACATTGCAAAGAATGAGAATTCCAGAACACTTAATTGTGCTCATGAGGAACCTGTACATAGATCAAGAGGCAGTTGTTTGGACAGAACAAGGAGATACTGCATGGTTTAAAGTCCGGAAACATGCGCATCAGGGTTGTATCTTTTCACTATACCTATTCGATCTGTATCCTGAGCAAATAATCTGAGAATCTGGACTATCTGAAGAACAGGGCATCCGGACTGGAGGAAGACTCATTAACAGCCTGCAGATATGCAGATGATACAACCTTGCTTGCTGAAAGTGAAGAGGACTTGAAGCACTTACTGATGAAGATCAAAGACCACAGTCTTCATATGGATTACACTTCGACATAAAGAAAACAAAAACCTTCACATCTGGACCAATAAGCAACATCTTGATAAAAGGAAAAAAGATTGAAGTTGTCAAGAATTTCATTTTACTTAGATCCACAATCAACATCCATGAAAGCGGCAGTCAAGAAATTAAAAGACACATTGCATTGGGCAAATCTGCTGAAAAAGACCGCTTTAAAGTGTTGAAAAGCAAAGATGTCACCTTGAAGACTAAGGTGTGTGTTATGGATTGAATTATGTCCCCCCAAAAATGTGTGAATCAATTTGGCTAGGCCATGATCCCTAGTATTGTGTGATTGTTCTCCATTTTGTGATTGTAATTTTATGTTAAAGAGGATTAGGGTGGGATTGTAACACCCTTACTAAGGTCACATCCCTTATCCAATGTAAAGGGAGTTTCCCTGGGGTGTAGCCTGCGCCGCCTTTTGTCTTACAAGAGATCAAAGCAAACGGAGGCAAGCAGAGAGTTGGGACCTCATACCATCAAGAAAGTAGCATTGGGAGCAGAGCACTACCTTTTGACCTGAGTTTCCTGCACTGAGATGCTCCCAGACCAAGGGAAGACTGATGACAAGGATTTTCCTCCAGAGCTGACAAAGAGAAAGCCTTCCCCTGGAGTTGGTGCCCTGAATTTGGACTTGTAGCCTACTGGACTGTGAGAGAATAAACTTCTCTTTGTTGAAGCCATCCACTTGTGGTATTTCTGTTACAGCAGCACGAGATGACTAAGACAGTGCACCTCACCCAAGCCATAGCATTTTCAATCACATCATATACATGCGAAAGCTGGGTAATGAATAAGGAAGACTGAAGAAGAATTGACGCCTTTGAATTGTGATGTTGGAAAAAAATATTGAATATACCATGGTCTGCCAAAAGAACGAACAAATCTGTCTTGGAAGAAGTACAACCAGAATGCTCTTTAGAAGCAAGGATGGCGAGACTACTTCTTCCATACTTTGGACGTGTTGTCAGGAGGGATCAGTCCCTGGAGAAGGACATCATGTTTGGTAAAGTAGAGGGTCAGTGAAAAAGAGGAAGATCCTCAGTAAGATGGATTGACACAGTGGCTGCAACAATGGGCTCAAGCATAACAAGGATTATGAGCATGGCACAGGAATGGGCAGTGTTTTGTTCTGTTGTACACAGGGTCACTATAAGTCGGAACCGACTCGACGGCACCTAACAGTAACAACAACACCCTGGCCCTCCCCAATATCTTAGTGCCTAAAACAGCACCTGGCACATAGTAGGTGGTCAATAAATATCGGTTGATTTTATGAGTGAACTGTGTATGTAAAGACTGGAACAGCTAAAGCTTGATCTTGATGTCTGGAAGAGAGGAACAAGCTCCTTCATGGGTTGGAGGTAAAGCGTTGAGGAGAGTGAAGAGACTAATTATACGAATTTGCACCTTCTGCTTGGACTCAACACTGATGAAACGAGTGAAATTGGTCCAAATGGTTTACATTTGAACTACTTTACAACTCACAAAGCATTTTAGTACTCTCCGCCTCATTTGGTCTTCACCACATTCTGTAAGACAGGGCAAGAATTGGCACCTACTGAATCAGTTAGCTGACAACTCGTCAAGTCGATTCCAACTCATAGCAACCCTATAGGGCAGAGTAGAACTGCCCCATAGAGTTTCCAAGGAGCACCTGGTGGATTCAAACTGCCGACCTTTTGTTTAGCGGCCGTAGCTCTTAACCACTGTGCCACCAGGGTTTCTGTTCAGCAGTGGGTTACAGGTATCAATTAGCTACTGTTGCATCACAAACCAGCTCACAATTCAGCCGGTCAGCAATGAGTTGGGATAAGCCGGGTGGTTATTCTGGTCTTCTCAGGGCTCCCTCATAAAAAAGCTGTAGGTTAGCTACACAGTGTGCTTCTGGGGCACAGCTAGCTGTCAGCCGGAATGCCTCAGCCCCACTGCATGCCACCTCTTCTCCTAGAAAATTAGACCAAGCTTGTTGTCACAGCAGAGACAAAGGAGCAAGAGTGAGCGGAAGTGCACCAGCCTGTTGAGGGCCAGGCTTGGAACTGGCACATGTCACTTCTGCTGCATTCTGCTTGCCAAAGCAAGGTCACAAGGGCCACGCAACTCAAGGGGTGGGGAATTAGACTCTACCTCTTAATGGAAAGAACTGAAAATTCATACTGGAAAGAGCATAGATACACGAAATGGATGGGAATTAGCCTCTTTCTCAATCACTCCATCATACTCCCATTTTACGGTAAAGGGAGGCTCAGAGAAAACAGCAACTTGCCAAGATCATGGTGCTCAGAGATTCAAACATTAGTTTCTCTGCTTTCAAACTCACTCCTTTGTCCACCTTGTACAATCACTGACTGAGAACAGTTCTGGGCACACAGGAAGTTCTTGACAAATGTTAGTTCCCTTCTCTTTCCTCACCAAACCTACGTATTTTTCCCCATACTTCTTCATCTAGGCCTATGGCCATAACTTTGGATCTTTACTCAAATGTTGAGCCCGAGACTGATGACATGCTTATCATTGAGCAAAAACATTCAGTTTTGATTTAAATATTAATATTTTATGCTATAGAAAGAGTGTGACTCTTCTGACTCGAACATAATTCTCTGTCAAAGAGTTTCAGGCAGGCTTTTTTCTCTACGTCAATGACATTTCACTGGAAACCTTAATATGTCTTAAGAATGATGTAGGCAGTCTGATTCTCAGTGACAGTTAAAAGTGCAAGGCCAGTTGGATCTAGAGATAGTGGGTGACAAATGATAGACAAACAGGAAAGTCCACACTGTCTTCATAGATTGTACAAATAGGAACAGAAAAAACTGTTAGAGTCTGACTCACCCATGGTGTAACTAGATTAGAAATTTCCAGTGCAGTTGCTTAGGCAGAAAATCAGACTCAAAAGACCAGATGCTTTCTACAGTAGGAAAGAAGATTCAAGGCTGCTCTTCCCCCTTTGTTAGCCAATTAGAAAGAGGTTAATAGGCAATGCATTACATTTACTAAAAATAGCAACTAAAAGCAGTCATTAACGAGTATTATATCAAATAGTGAATTAAGATGAAAGAATAATTACTGCAAGTCTTACCCATAGAAAAATAGCAATTTAGATCAGAAGTGGGCTGACTATGGCCTGTGGGCCAAATCCAACCCACTGCCAGTTTTTGTAAATAAAGTTTTATTGGAACACAGCCACACTCATTCATTTATATGTTGTCAATGGTGCTTTTGTGCTACAACAGAGAGTTGAGTACTGGAAGATAAACCATATAGTCTACAAAGCCTAAATTATGTACTCTTTGGCCCTTTACAGAAGTTTGCTAACCCTTGATCTATACCCCTGAATACCAAGCTCTGGAAGCAGGTCCTGGGATGTGAAAGACGAGGAAGGGTTTGATTAACTCATTGGTTTGTGCAGTCTGTGAGGGCAGGCATGGCTTGCTAACCTCTATGCTGTCAGTGCCTGGCACAGTGGTTACTCCTGGGGAGAGCTTGTTCTATGGAACTGCATAGGATTGAGATCACATTGATACCCAGGATGAAGAATGTATAGCTTATGACTCATTTTGATCCAGGTAGCTAGGGTCCCAGAAAAACACCTCAATCCAGGCCTTTGAAGCTTCTGTTTTTGCTAGGGCACCCCTGAATCAGAATTATTGCCTGAGTCTCAAGTTGCCTGTATGAAGACTCCATCAAGCTCAAGAAGGACCCAAACTAGCTATAGGGTCAAAGGACAAGCTGGTATCTACTCTTCAGAGAGCTCAGTTTGCCCTTAAGGCTGCACCCAGAAATGGCCAAGACATAAGTTCAGGCATAAACCATCCCTTTGTTCCAAATATATCCATGTTGTTGGAGTTGTTGTCATCCCAGATGGATGGCTGTGTCTGAAAAGATCAATGAGTGATAAGGGGCCCTTCTCTCACTTGATTTATATCAAGTCTCTCGTCAGTCTGGATGCTCCTGGAACCATAATGGCTTCATCTAATGGGCCCTACAATACTTTCATACAACATGAGCTAATCCTATTGCCCTCCCAAGCCCCTGGGTCTGCAAAATGGAAGTAGGATTGAACTACCTGCACAAGGTGACTTGCAGTTCAGATGCCGGGCTCTGTAGATTGGCCCTATTGAATTGTCCAGGTGATAAAAGCAGAGGTGAGGGGATACAAGGCTAAGAAGACTTGGTTGACCAGTCCCCTGCCTCTTGCTCAGTGACCTTCCTGAGATACCTTTTTCCTTCTGTTGCCTTACTTCCTCCATCCCCTCCTGCCCAAATTTCTTTCCTTTCCTACATTCACAGTCCTAGCCTCTGGCTTGGACCATGTTAATAGAACTTTGTGTGCCCATGAACCTCTCATTTATCTCTTTTCCTAACCATGTATTACTCAAGCATAAGGAACTTCCTTTTTAAACCCTCTTGTTTTGTCCCTGTACATCTCAGAAGTCCACAGAAGCTCTTTAGGAAACTCTTCAGGGCCCTATCCTAGCCCTAAAGGATCTAAGCCAATCACAGTGGGCCCACTCATGTGGCCAGTGACTGGGTTAGGCAAGGACATGTGAGATAATTGTGACCAGTGACACATGATATAACATCTCTGGAGGCCTCCTGGGATGGTTGTTCTTGCTGTTGGAAATAAACACATAGACGAGAACAGGGGAAGAAGCAGTGTTTCCTATTTCATTGTCTATTGTGTCTGGTTCTGGTGTCCCGATAGTTGCAGACTTCTTGTGGGGAGCCAGCCTGGTGCACGACAACATATTGAGTAAGAGAGAAAGAACTTGAATTCATATACATATATATAAAATTTTTTATTGTATTTTTGGTGAAAATATACACTGCAAAACATGCTCCCATTCAACAATTTCTACACATCATGTTCAATGACCTTGGTGACATTCTTCACAATGTGTTAACGTTCTCATTATTTCTGTTCTAGTTGTTTTACTCCCATTAACTTAGTCTCACTGCCCCCTAAACTTCTCATCTATGCTTTAGATTAAATGTAGTTCATTTGTTCTCATATATATAATTTTTTAAAAGGGCACAGTACTCAAGGGTGACATTCTTAATTTTTTAAGCTAATCTTCTTGTCATTTCATGAAAGTGAGATCATACAGTGTTTCTCCTTTTGTGATTGACTTACTTCGTTCAGCATAATGTCCTCTAGGTTGATTCAGGTACTCATTTTTTTATGGCTGAGTTTCCATTGTATGTATGTACCACATTTTGTTTACCCATTCATCCGTTGATGGGCACTTAGTCTGTTTCCAACTTTTTGCTATGGTGAATAGTGCTACAATGAACATAGGTGTGCATATGTCTCTTCACGTCATTTCTATTAGATCCCTAGGGCATATACCTAAGAGTGGAATTCCTGGGTCATGGGGTAGTTTTAAGGATCCCTTGTGACGCAGTGGTTAATTGCGCAGCTGTTAACTGAAAAGTCGGTGGTTCAAACCTACCAGCCACTCTGTGGAAGAAAAATATGGCAATCTGCTTCTGTAAAGATTAGAGCCTTGGAAACCCTATGTGGCAGTACTACTCTGTCTTATAGGGTCACTGTGAGTCAGAATCAACTCAACAGCAACAGGTGTTGTTTGGGTTTGGGTGTGATATTTCTATTTTTAATTTTTTGAGGAATTGCTATACTATTTTCCATAGTGGTTGTACCATTTTACATTCCCACTAGCAATAGATAAGAGCTCTAATCTCCCAACATCCTTACCAATATTTGTTGTTTTCTGTTGTTTTTGTCTTTTTTGGATCAATGGTATTTCAGCAGGGAGAGGTGGTATCTCATTGTAGTTTGGATTTGCATCATTCTAATAGCTAATGACAATGAGAATCTTTTCACGTGATTGTTGGCTGCTTGAATATCGGTGAAGTGTCTTTTCCTTTGCCCATTTTTGTTTGGATAATTTGTGTTTTTGTTTTTAAGTTGTAGAAATTTTATATATATTTTGGATATTATATCCTTATCAGATATATAATTCCTGAAGATTTTTTCCAGTCTGTAGGTTGTTTTACTCATTTGATAATCTTTTGATGAGTGTATTTAATTTTTATGAAATCCCAATTATCTAATTTGTCTTCTGCTGTTGCCCTATGTTTTTTTCCAAGAACTTTATAGTTGTAGCTTTAACATTTAACCTTGGTCCATTTTGAGTTAGTTTTCGTGTATGGTGTGAGGTATGGGTCCTGTTTCCTTTTTCTCCGTGTGGAAATCCAATTTTCCTAGCACCCTTTGTTTAAGAGCTTGTTGCTTCCCCCATTGAATGGACTTTGATTCCTTTTCTAAAATAAGTTGTCCATAGACGAATAGATTTATTTCTGGGTTCTGAATTCTATTCCATTAGTCTATGTGTCTGTCTTGAACAAGTACCAGGCTGTTTTGATTACTGTAGCTGTATAATATGTTTTGAAATTAGAAAGTGTGAGACTTCCTACTTTACTCTTCTTCAAAATTGCTTTGGCTATTCGGGGCCTCTTTCCTATCCATATAAAATTGGCAGTTTTTCTATTTCAGTAAATAAAGCTGTTGGAATTTTGATCAGGATTGAATTGTATCTGTGGATCACTTTGGGTAGTATCAACAATATAACGATATTACATCTTCTAATCCATAAGCACGGAATGTCCTTCCATCTGTGTAAGTCTCTTTTAGCCTCTTGTAGCAGTGTTTTATAGTTTTCAGAGTATAAGTCCTTTACATTCCTGGTTAGGTTTATTCCTGAGTGAGCCCAGGATATGCAATGGTTAAACATTTGGCTACTAACCGAAAGAAAACACTATGGGGCAATTCTACTCTGTCCTATACAGTCGCTTTGGCCCAGAATCAACTCATTGGAAGACAATAACAACAACACAACTTCATAAATATTATTGTATTCTTGATTTCCTTTTCAGATTTTCCATAATTGGTGTAAAGAAACTCAACTGATTTTTGAGTGTTGATCTTGTACACTGTCACTTTGCTGAAATCTTCTATTAGTTCCAGTAGCTTTGTTGTGGAATCTTTGGCGTTTTCTGTGTATAGGATCATGTCATCTGCAAATAGAGAAAGTTTTACATCTTCCTTTCCAATGTGGATACACTTTATTTCTTTTTCTTGTCTTATTGCTCTGGCCAGGACTTCCAGTACTCTACTGAATAAAAGTGGTGATAGTGGGCATCTTTTTCTCATTCCTGTTCTCAAGAGGAAGGCTGTCAGTCTTTCTTCATTGAGTATAATGCTGGCAGTTGGTTTTTCATATATACCCTTAATTATATTAAGGAATTTCCCTTCTATTCCTGTATTGCTGAGAGTTTTTTATCATGAAATGGTGTTGGATTTTATCAAATGCCTTTTCTGCACCTATTGAGATGACCATGTGGTTCTTTCTCTTTGTTTTATTAATGTTGATTGATTTTCTAATGTTAAACTATCCTTGCATTTCTGGAAGAAATCCCACTTGGTCATGGTATATACTTTTCTTAATATGTTGTCGAATTCTGTTTGCTAGAATTTTGTTGAGAATTTTTTTTAATCTATATTCATGAAGGATATTGGTCTATAATTTTCTTTTCATGTGATATTTTTTCTGGCTTTGGTATCCGGGTAATAGTGACTTCATAGAATGAAGTAGGGGGTATTACTTCCTCTTCTATGTTTTGGAAGAATTTGAGTAGGATTGGTGTCAATGCTTCTCTGAATGCTTGGTAAAATTCCCCAGTGAAGTCATCTGGTCCAGGACTTTTTGTTGCTGTTGTTGGGAGGTTTTTGATGTCTAATTCAGTCTTTTCTCTTGTTATGAGTCTGGCACTATTTTCTACCTCTGTTTGTGTTAGTTTAGGTAGGTTATGTGTATCTATGATTTTGTCCATTTCATCTAAGTTTTCAAGTTTGCAGGAGTACAATTTTTCACAGTATTCTGTTATGATCTTTTTTTAATCTCATTTCGATCTGTTGTAATGTATCCAATTTCATTTCTTATTTTGGTTATTGTATCTTCTCACTTTTTTCCTTTGTCAGTCTAGCCAGTGGTTTGTCTATTTTATTGATCTTTTCAAAGAACCAACTTCTGGTCTTGTTGATTCTTTCTATTATTTTTCTATTCTTTATTTTATTTATATTTCTGTTCTGATCTTTATTATTTCCTTTTGGTAGCTTTGGGTTTCTTTTGCTCTTCTTTTTCTCTTTCCTCAAGTTGTAGAGTTAAGCTATTGATTTGAGATCTCTCTTCTTTTTTAATGTATACACTTATTGCTTTAAATTTCCCTCTGAGCCCTGCTTTGCTACATCTCATGAGTTTTCTCGTATGTTGTGTTTCCATTTTCAATTGATTCTGAGTATTTTTTAATTCACTTTTGATTTCTTCTATGACTCATTGCTTTTTTTTTGGAGTATCCATCATCAATTTTTTAAAAATTTATTTTGTTGTGGTTTTTGAGAATATACACAGAAAAACATACACCAATTCAACCATTTCTACATGGACAGTTCAGTGACATTGATTACATATTTTGAATTGTGCAACCATTATCACCCTCCTTTTCTGAGTTGTTCCTCCTCCATTAACATAAACTCACTGCCCCCCAAGGTTTCTATCTAATCTTGCAAGTTACTGCTGTCACTTTGATCCCATATAGATAGTTCTTAAAAAAGCATAGTGCTCAAGGCAGATCTCTTTACTAGTTAAGCTAAATTATTGTTTGGTTTTAAAAAGATTTCAGGGGATATTTTTGGTTTAAGCTTTAAAGATTATCTCAGGGCAATAGTTTCAGGGATTCATCCAGCCCCCTTGACTCCAGAAAGTCTAGAGTGCATAAGAAATTGAAATTCTGTTCTGCATTTTCCCCCTTTTGATCAGGATTCTTCTATAGAACCTTTGATCAAAATGTTCAGTAATGGTAGCTGGGTACCATCTAGTTCTACTGGTCTCATGGCTAAGGAGGCAGTTGTTTATGGAGGCAATTAGCCACACATTCCATATTCTCCTTCCATTCTTGACTCTCCTTTTTCCTCTGTTCCTCCATGCAAATAGAGACCAATTGTTGTGTCTTGAATGGCTACTTGCAAGCTTTTAAGATCCCAAGCACTACACAAGGAACTAGGAGGTAGAACAGAAGCACTAAACATATTATTAGGCAAATTAATTGGGATGTCTTGTGAAACTGTGACCCTAAATCTCCAAATCAAAGAACCAGATCCCATGAGGTTTTTGGTTGTACATAAGCAGTCTCAGCAGCTACTCTTTATTTTTTTTGTCATTGTTTTTGTCATTGTTTTGCCAGTTCAATTTTTTACAGATGTACAACTTATTGACAGCAATTACAATAATTGGCTGTAGCAACCCTACCTTAATAAATGCAATTTCTCCTTCCACCTCTACTGTCCCTGGTAACCACCAATAAACTTTTGTCTCTATACATTTTTCTTTTCTTGTCTTTTTATATAAGTGAGGTCATACAATATTCTTCCTTTTGTGACTGACATTTCACTCAGCCTAATGTCTTCAAACTCCATCCATACTGGAGCTTATGTGTATGGATACTTGATACTAATGTGGTATGGCAATAGGGTAGTGAAATAAAAGTATTTTCAACAAATAGTGCTGGGTCAGTTGGAGACGCACATGGAAATAAAAGAAAATTGAATGCAACTACACACTACACACACACATTTGTACCTCTGAATGTGAAAGATAAAACAATAAAGCTTTTATATTATTATAAGTAATATAAAAGAACATTTTCTTGAACATGGGAAAGGGAAAGATGTATTAATCAAGATGCAAAAAGCATTGTCTATAAAAGAAAAGACTTAATAAATTGTTCTACAATGATTTTAAGACTTTCTATGAGTCCCTGGGTGGTGCAAATGATTAACCCATTCGACTGCTAACCAGAAGATTGGCAGTTTGAGTCAACCCAGAGGCTCCTCAGAAGAAAGACCTGGTGACCTACTTCTGAAAAATCAGCCATTGAAAGCCCTGTGGAACACAGTTCTACTGTGACACACATGGGGTCACTATGAATTGGAGTGGACTTGACAGCAACTGGTTGTGGTGATATTCATCAAAAGACACCAGTAAGAAGGGGAAAGTTAAGCCACAGAGTGGGAGAAGATACTTACGGGAATTTCAGTTACAAAGGGATCTTTTCCAATATATATAAAAGGAACTTCTACAAATCAATAAGAAAAAGACAAGCAAATAGAAAACTAAGCAAGAGATTTGAACTGCTTCTTCTGATACACACACAAAAAGATATTCAAATGGCCAATAAGTATATGAATAGGTACTTAAATGTATTAATAATCAGGGAAAAATCAAATTAAAATCACAATGTGATATTCCCTAGAGTGGCCAGAATTTAAAAGACTGTCAATACTAAGGTGTTGATGTGGATGTAAAGCAACAAGAACTCTCAGGACAAACACTTTGGAAAACAGTTTGGCCTATTTGTTAAAGATGAGCACACGAACAATGTACGAGCTAGCAATTTCACTCCTAGGTAGGTTAGTAGTAAAATTGCATGAACATGTGCACCAAGTGATATATACAATTATATTCATAGCAGCATTATTTATTACAGTCCCAAACGTACATCAACAATAGCATTACATTTATAAGGGTTAGTATGATAGAGGAATGAAAAGGAATGATCTAAAAAAAGAATACTTATTGCATGATTTCGTTAAAATAAAGATCGAAAGCAAGGAAATCATGTCTCCTCTCTTGACTTCTGTAAAGTCAGGGTAATTTTTACCATTAGGGCAAAATAGAGAGTGGTGATTGGGTGGGGGGCACAGAGGGGGTCCTTTGGAGGGTGGCAACAATATCCTTCTTGACCAAGTACAGGCTACGCTGGTATTTACTTGGTAATAAATTATTTCTGTTACGTGTACTTTTGTGTTATATTTTGCAATTTAAAAATAAAGAAAGAAAAGAAAAAAATTGCACTCAACCACCATCAACGGAAATTTTCAGGGATGGCTTCACCTGGCTTTTTGCTCTACGGGCAAAGCATTGGTCCCTAGTGGTTAGATATAGGCATGTACTCTGAGGAACAGTTGTGAGTCTGTCTTCTGGACGCTGTAAGTCTTGTAACTAGTCACGTCTCCTCCTGTGATTTCAGTGCATGAATTCAGCACCACCTGCAGCCATACAGGATGCCTTTGCAAGCCCTTCTGTGAGCTGATCTCATTTTGGCCTTTATGATTTTTTCTGCTCATAGTGTTTCTACTTAGCTTCCTGAATTATTCATTTTTTATAAGTAATTTTTATCTTTTTTCATTCTATGCATTTTTATACTCGCCTCAGAGTCCCTGGGTGGTGTACACTGTTCATGTGCTTTGCCGCTAACTGAGAAGTTGGAGGTTCTAGTCTACTCAGAGGTCCCTTGGAAAAAAGGCCTGATGATCTACTTCAACAAAATCAGTCACTGAGAGAGGCAGTCCAAGATGGCAGTGTAGTCAGACACCTCATAACATTCCTCTTACAACAAAGACCCAAGAAAATAAGTGAACAGGCTATAGATGACAACTTTGGGACCCTGCACATCAAAGGCAAGGCTGAAGAACAAGACTGAGTGACAAGTGGATGGAGAGACTGTACAGAAACAGCGGACATGGGGAAATATTGATCACCAGTGCCCTGCCTGCCAAACCTGCACAGTGTGCCCATATTGGGACCAAGCAAGCAGCATTCCCAGCTGCAGCCCCCACACCTGGTGCAGCCAAGCAGGAGTGACTCGGCACCCATGTTCAGAGCTAGGCATGAGTGCTCCCTGCCCTGCAAAATAAAGTGCACTCACCTCACCCACTGTGCCCCACAGCCCCCTGTGCTGGAGGCCCCAGACCTGTGGTGCCTCCTCACCCTCATTATCCAACCCTCTGATACATGATTGGGGTCCAGTGGCACCCATCGCTGCCCCATCCCCTGACCTGGGGACCCACAGACCAGTGGCATCCACCCCTTCACTGAGCTACTTGTGCTGGGGACCTGTGGATCAGCAGCACCTGCCTCTCCACCCTGCTACTGGTACCAGGGCCCCTAGAATGGCAGCGTTCTCTTCACCTAGCCACCCACACCAGGGGTCCGGGGGCTGACAGTGTCCCTTCTACCTCTCACTCAATTGCACCAGGGGCCTGCAATCTGGTGGCACCTGCTTATCTGCCCAGCCACCCATAAGAGGCGCCTGCGGACAGGCGAGGCCCCCTCTCCCACCCACCCATGCCAGGGGCCTGCAGACCGGCAGCACCCACTTCTCTGGTTGGCTACCAGCACCTGAGGGCCCAGGGACTGGTGGCAACCCCTCTTCCACTCAGCCAACTATGCCGGGTGCCCAAAGACCTGTGGCACCCACTCCTACACCCAGCTTCCCACACCAGGGGTCCCATGGACTGGTGGTGCCTGCTGCTCACCCAGCCACTGACACCAGGAGCCTGTGAACCAGGAGTCTGCTCCAATGCCTAGCCACTCGTGCTGGGGCCCACAGACTGGTGGCACACTCTCCTCCACATAGCACTGTAGCAGACCCTCATAGCAGCATCCTCCCTGCCTTGCCCCCTCCACTGCCCCCCGTGCAATGGGAGCTTGTGCCCCCTCTGACCACCCCTCTGCAGCCCTGCCTGCCCAGGACCATCGGTGAGAGTTTCCATACCACCCACTTGGTGACTGATGACATGGGCGCTCTTGCTCCAACCACCCGGCAACCAGCAGTGCATACACACAACACTCAACCCAGTGACCAGAGAGAACACTCCCTTCACCTACACCCAGGTGACTGGCTGAACAGACGTATCACCTCACCAACAATGCCAGCTACATCCTCAGCTGCCCCACAAGACCAACTAACAGAGACCCAAGCTCACACACCCATCCACTGCCCCACTCACCCGGACACAGGTGGTGAGAGTTCCAGTGTAGCTAGACTAGCAACCAGAATAGAACATACACCTCATCTGCTTGGATATATCAAAACAAAACAAAACAAAAAACCAGGATACAGTAAACAAATACACAATAAATAAATAAATATAATAACACCTTAATGTCTCAGAGTCAACAGACACTATAAAATCACATAAAAAGCAGGACAAGATTGCTCCAGCAAGTGACCAAAATAAAGAACCAGAAAACCTTCCAGAGGAAGAAATGGTAATGGAGCTACCCGATAAGGAGTTCAAAAGACTAATATATAGGGTTCTCCAAGAAAGCAAGAAAAAGATCAAGGAAAACACAGACAAAGCAATAGAATTCAGGAAAACAATACAAGAACAAAACAGCAAAATAAATAGACAGTGAAAAACCTTACCAAAACAGCAACTAGAAACCCGAAAGACTAACAATAGAATATCAGAACTAGAAAATTCAATAGAAGGACATAGGAGCAGAATTGAATCAATGGAAGACAGAATCTGTGAAATAAAGAACAAATCCCATGACATCAATTTGTTTGAGGAAAAATCAGAAAAAAAGAATAAATAAGAAAACGAAGAAAGTCTAAGAATTATGTGAAACAATATCAAGAGGAAAAATGTACGTATGGTCAAAATTCCAGAACAAGAAAAAACAAAAACAAACAAGCAACAACAACAACAAAAAAATTTGCTGGCAAAAAACTTCCCTAATATCATGAAAGATGAGAAGTTATTCACCCAAGATAGACCCTGAAAGAAAGTCAGCAAAACATACGATAATCAAACTTGCCAAAACCAAAGACAAAGAAAAAATCCTGAGAGCAGCTCTAGAAAAAGGAAAAGTCACCTACAAAGCTGAACCAATAAGACAGCTCTGATTACTTGGCAGAAACCATGCATGTAAGAAGGCAATGAGATGATATATATAAAACCTTGAAAGAAAGAAAATTGCCAGCCAAGAATAATATATAAGGTTCTCCAAGAAAGCAAGAAAAAGATCAAGGAAAACACAGACAAAGCAATAGAATTCAGGAAAACAATACAAGAACAAAACAGCAAAATAAATAGACAGTGAAAAACCTTACAAAAACAGCAACTAGAAACCCAAAAAACTCACAAATACGATGGTGAAATTAGGACATTTCCAGACAAACAGAAATTAAGGGAATTCATAAAAACCAGACCAACCTTACAAGGAATATTAAAAGGAGTCTTTTGCACAGAGAACCAACAACATCCAACAAAATCTTGAGATTAGAACGCAGGAAAGCATCAGTCAGATACTAACTCACATAAAAATTTCTCAGACATAAAACAAAGCTAAATGACTGAAAACAGGGAACAGAAGAGGTCAATCTGTAAATGATGGCAACATCAAAACAAAAAGGGGGAATAAATGGTGTAGTTACGGGACTTTCGTATGGAGAAAAAGTCAAGGCAATATCAAGAAATAAAAGACTGCTTTCAACTTAGGAAAATAAGAGGAAATTTGAAGGTGACCACAAAGAAAATTAATAAACTTACTCATCAAAACAAAAAAGAAGAAAAATATAAAGACTCAGTAAACACAAAATCAACAATAACAAAAGAAACGAAAAGAAAATCCACAAGCAAAAAGAACTAAACACAGAAAATTAACTGGAACAAAGAAACCAGCAACACCACAAAAAAAAAAAAAAAAAAAAAAAAAAGACCAACAAAATGCAAGCAGTAAACTTCTACCTGTGGATAATCACACTGAATGTAAATGGCTTACATGCACCAGTAAAGAGAAAGAGAATGGCAGAATGGATTTAAAAACAAAAGAACACAATCTGTCAGTATGCTGTCTATGAGAGACACACCTTAGACACAAAGATATAAATAAAAGAAATCTGAAAGGATAGAAAAATATATCAAGCAAACAGTAACCACAAAAGGACAGGAGTGGCAATATTAGTCTCAGATAAAATAGACTTTAAGGCAAAATCCACCATAAAAGACAAAGAAGGACATTATGTAATGATTAAAGGGTCAGACTACAAAGAGGACATAACCATAACAAATATATATCCACCCAAAGACAGGGCTCCAAAATAGATAAAAGAAACTCTAACAGCATTGAAAAGAGAACTAGATGATTCCACAATAATAGTAGGAGACTTAAACCCACCACTTTTGGTGAAGGAAAGAACAACCAGAAAGAAACTCAGCAAAGATACAGAAGATCTAAAAGCCACAATCAACCAACTCAATCTCATAGACATATATACAAAAGTCCACTTAACAGGAGCAAAGTATACATTATACTCCAATGCACATGGATCATTCTCCAGAACTGATCACATTTTAGTTGGTAAGGAAGAAGTAAAACTACCCTATTTGAAGACCATATGATCCCATACATAGAAAATCCAAAATATTCCACAAGAAAGCTACTGGAACTAATAGAAGGATTCAGCAAAATAGAAAGATGCAAGCTCAACATACAAAAATCATCTGGATTCCTCTACCCAACAGAGAGAACTTTGAAAAGGAAATCAGGAAAACAATACCATTCACAACATCCCCCAAAAGATAAAATATTTAGGAATAAATCTAACCAGGGAGGTAAAAGACCTATACAAAAAAAATAGAAAACACTACTACAAAAAACCAAAAGAGACCTACATAAATGCAAAAACATATCATGCTCATGGATTGGAAGATTTAACATTGTGATAATGTCAGTACTACCCAAAGCAATCTAAAGATATATTGCAATATTGATCCAAATTCCAACAGCATTCTTTAAGGAGATAGAAAAACTAATCACCAATTTTATATGGAAAGCAACAAGTAAAGCATTATTAAAGAAGAAGAAGAAAGTAGGAGGTCTCACACTACCTAATCTTAGAACCAACTCTACAGCCATGGTAGTCAAAACCGCCTGGTACTGGTACAATGACAGACACATAGACCAGTGGAACAAAATTGAGAACCCAGACATAAATCCATCCACCTATGGACAGCTGATCTCTGACAAAGGACCAAAGTCCATTAAATGGGGAAGAGAAAGTCTCTTTAACACACAATGCTGGCAAAACTGGATGTTTATCTGTAGAAAAATGAAACAGGACTGGTACCTCGCACCACACACAAAAACTAACTCAGAATGGATCAAAGGCCTAAATGTAAAACCTAAAATAATAAAGATTATGGAAGAAAAAATATGGGCAACATTAGGGGTCCTAATATCTGGCATAAGTAGAATACCAAACATAAACAAAAATGCACAAACAATAGAAGATGACTTGATAAATGGTACTTCCTAAAAATTAAGCATTTATACACATCAAAAGACTTCTGCAAATGAGTAAAAAGAGAACCTACATACTGGGGAAAAATTTTTGGCTATGACATATCCGATAAGAGTCTAATCTCTAAAAATTATAGAAATCATCAACACAACAACGAAAAGCCAAACAATCCAATTAAAAAAATGGACAAAGGATATGAACAGCCACTTCATCAAAGAAGACATTCAGTTGGCTAACAAACACATGGAGAAATGCTCGTGATCATTAGCCATTAGAGATGCAAATCAAAACTACAATGAGAGACCATCTCACCTCAACAATAATGACGCTAATTAAAAAAAACAGAAAATAACTAACGTTGCTGAGGTTGTGTGGAGATTGGAACTCTTATACACTGCTGGTGGAAATGTAAAATGGTACAACCACTTTGGAAAACAATATGGCACCTCCCTAAAAAGCTAGAAATAGAAATACCATATGATCCAGCAATCTCACTCCTAGGAATATGCCCGAGAGAAATAAGAGCTGTCACACGAATAGACATATGCACACCCATGGTCACCGCAGCATTGTTCACAATAGCAAAAAGATGGAAACAACTTAAGTGCTCATCAACCACAGGTGAATGGATAAACAAACTGTGGTATGTACACATTATAATAAAGAATAATAATGAATCCATCAAACATTTCACAACATGGATGAATTTGGAGGACATTATGTTGAGTGAAATAAGTCAATCACAACAGGACAAATATTGTATGAGACCACTATTATAAAATAAACAAGAAAAGGTTTACAAACAGGAAAAAAAAATTCTTTGATGGTTGCCAGGGATAGGAGGGGTGGCAAGGGAAAATTACTAATTAGATAGAAAACAGTTGTTAATATTGGTGAAGGGAAAGACAATACACAATACGGGGGAATCACTACAACATGACCAGGGCAAAATAAGACTCTGAGAGAAATGCAAGAATAAAAGGCATCTATGGTAATTACTACAACACAGACAATCCTGCAACAATAGTACCAACAAACAGTAATCTTTGAATGGAGACATAGGTAAATAGGTATGTTAAAGAGGTGTGTGAGAGTTTAAGGGAACACACCCACCTGCAGATATAGGTTTGATTGTGGATATTTCTACATACATAATTGTAGGTGCTGTGTGTATATTAATATAGACAATAGAACACACAAAGGACACAGTCATGGGAATCTCTTGGACATAACCAGACACCTTACGGGACAAAGTTCCTAGGCTCCTACGCAAGGGACCATAGACTTGGGAGACATCCACATCAATTGGCACAACATAAAGACAAAGTTCTGCATCCTACTTTGATGAGTAGCTTCTGGGGTCTTAAAAGCTTGCGAGCAGACATCTAAGATACAACTATTGGTCTCTTCCCATCCGGAGCAAAAAAGAGTGAAGAAAACAAAAGACTCAAGGGAGTAGTTAGTCCAAAGGACTAATGGACCGTATGAACCACAGCCTACACCACCCTGAAACCAGAAGAACTAGATGGTGCCTGGCTAGCACTACTGACTACTCTGACTCAGATCACAACAGAGGGTCGCAGACTGAGCAGGAGAAAAATGTAGAACAAAAAAATCAAATTCACAAAAAAGAACAGACTTATTGGTCTGACAGAGACTGGAAGAACCCATAAGACTATGGCCCTAAGACACCCTTCTGACCTGGAACTGAAGCCATTCCCTGAGACCATCTTTCAGCCAAACAATAGACAGGCCCATATAAACAGTAACACCCAACAGAAAAATGTTTCTTAGAACAAATTATGTGAGATCAAAAGGACAACATTCGCTCAAAAAAAAAACTCGTTGCTGTCAAGTTGATCCTGACTCATAGCAATGTTACAAGACAGAGTAGAACCGCCCCATATAGTTTCCAAGGAGTGGCTGGTGGATTTGAACTTCCAGCTTTTTGGTTAGCATCCAAGCTGTTAACCAGCATGCCACCAGGGCTCTAAGAAGGCAGGAATGGGTAGAAAATCCAGATGAAAGGAAATGGAGTACCCAGGGCAGAAATGGGGAGAGTGCTGACATATTGAGGGGAATGCAACCAATGTCATGGAACACTTTATGTACAAACTGTTGAATGGGAAACTAATTTACTCTGTAAACTTTCACCTAAAGGATAATCTTTTTTTTTTTTTTTTTTTTTTAATCAGCCATTGAGATTGGTCTCTATGTCTGGAGCAAAAGAGAAAGAAGGAAACCAAAGACTCAAAGAAGAAACTAGTCTACAGGACTAATAGTCTACATGAACCATGGCCTCATCTACCCTTAGACCAGAAGAACTAGATGATGTTCAACTATCTTTACTGACCCATTCTGATCAGGGTCACCATAGATGGATCCTGATAGAATGGGAGAAAAATTAGGAATAGAACCTCAAATTCTTAAAAAATCCAGACTTACTGGACCAGCTGAGACTGGAGGATTCCCTGAGACTATTGCTATGAGATACCCCTTAAGCCTTGAACTGAAACTAGCTCCTGTGGTCACCTTTTAGCTAAACAACAGATTGACTCATAAAATAAGGCATATCACCCATGAGTACTGCGCTCCTTTAAAAAATAATCTGTATTATACCAAATGGACAACAATTACTTTAAAAGAAAGAGGAGAAGGTAAGGGGGCAGGGAAACAAGATTAATGGAAACTGAACAACCAGAATGGAAATAATAAGAATGGTTATGCATTGTGAAGAATGTAATCAATGTCACTGAACATTTGTGTAGAAATTGTTGAACAGGAACCTTAATTGCTGTATAAACCTTCACCGAAAACACAATAAGTTTTTTTTTTCTTTTTTAAATCATACATTGAAAACCCTGTGGAGCACCGTTCTGTTCTGACACACATGGGGCCACCATGAGTCAAGGCTGACCCAACAGCAACTGGTATACACACTTTCCTCACTTATTGGCATGGTTATGTTCCAAAGACCAGGTTGTTCTGTGAAATTGGTTATGCAAAAATGGAAGATAACCACATCAGATCACAAAATGGAGGATGACTACCCCATTACATAACTGCCAAATTACATCATTACATAACTGCCAAACCACTGAGAATAATGGCCCAGCCAAGTTGACACATAGCCTTAACCCTCAAAGCCAGCATTAATCTCGCCTCACATGTTGGCATTTGTTATTGTTCATTACTGCCAGACATACATTGTTAATGTGGAAAATAGTTGGATAGTAGATTTTTTACTATGGTCGTAAATATGAAATGTCAGATAATGAGATGGTCAATAAGTGAGGAGAAAGTGTACTGTATATAGTAGCTTCAGTTTTTATAAGTAACATTATCTCAGTTTTCTGCTGTTGGACAAACTACCTTCAAATTTAATGATTTAAAACAAGAATGATTTATTATTTCTCATGATTCAGCCATCTGGGCTGGACTTAGCTGAACAGTGGTGTCTGCTTGGATTGGGACATCCAAGATGGCTTCTTCACTAAGATGCTTGATGTCTCAGCCAGAATGGCTGGAACTGCTAGGGGCTGGCCAGGCATTTCTTTTTCTCCACATGGTTTCTCCATCAAGGTAGCTAGGTCTCTTTGCATGAGGCTCAGGAGTCCAAGAGGGAGTGTTCCAAAAAGATAAGCTCATTGTGCAAATACTTATCAAACTTCTGTGTCATGCTTGTTAATGTTCCATTGGCCAAAGCAAGTCACATGTCAGGTTCATGTGGGAAGGGACAACATGAGGTAGTGATTTCCAGGAAGAAAGGTCATGGGGAGCCGCCAAAATAAGTCTATTACTGATCCATAGGAATAAAAATATTTCTGTGCACTTTTTCCTTTGTTTGCCAATTTAACCAACAGCCCACTAAAGACAAAATCTCTACCAGTTCTAGTACACTCTCCAGTTGTGACATAGTTGATTAGAAAATTTCCCAAAAATGGATTTTTTAAAATACTGAAGAGCTCATTAACCTTAGAGATGGGAAGTCCAAGATAAATCTCAGATCCCCCATATCCAGTAATCAGTTGCCATTGAGTCGACTCCTACTCATGGTGACCCCATCTGTGTCAGAGTAGAACTGAGCTCCCTAGGTGTCTTAAGCTGGGTTCTCTAGAGAAGCAAAACCAGTGAAGCATATATATAAAGAGATTTATATCAAGGAAATGGCTTATGCGATTGTAGAGGCTGTAACATCCCATGTCCGTGGATCAGGATAGAGGCTTCTCTTGATTCAGATAGCTGCAGGGGCTGGCAAACCCAAGATTGGTAGGGTGGAGAGCAGGTCTCCTGCTCACAGGCTGTGAAGGTCAATGAATCCAAGATTTGCAGATAAGCTGATAGCTCAAGTCCCAAGAACCAGAGGTCAGATGAACAGGAAGCAGCTGCAGGATCCAGAGAGAACAAAAAGCCAGAATGTCTGCTTATATTTGGATGCAGGTCACACCCCCAAGGAAACTCCCTTTCCACTGATTGGCTACTCACAGCATATTCAATCATGGGAGTGATCACATATAAACACTGAGAATCATGGCCCAGCCAAGCTGACACACAATCTTAACCAGCACACTAGGGTTTTCAGTGGCTGATTTTTTTGGAAGTAGATTGATGGTTGACCGTTAAAGGACAAAGCCTTTAAAAAATCTAAGGGAATCTGAGAACACCAGGTACCTGTGGCTTTGTCTAGGCTCTGGGGGCTCAGGCCACCTTCCCTGAAGACTGGCTCTAATTCACACCTTTCCTGAATTTCTTCTCAGAGTATCCTCTCTCCTGGGTCTCCCTCTCACTGCCTTGGTATTTGGAGAGTGACAACCGCGAAGAGAGTAGGCAGTGCTGGAACATTCACCAGAACAAACAAACAAACAAGACAAAGGCCAGCAATAAGGCATTATCCTCAGGCAGTAAACAGTGACATCAGGTGGAAAGTACATGGACAGTTCAAAATTTGGAATTGCTAATCTTCCATCATCCAGCTGCAAGCTCCTTTATAACCCTCTTCTCCCCACCTTCCTTCACAAATGGTTCTGAATTCAGTGCTTGTAAATATGGGTTGTTGCTCAGATAGTTTTGGGCAGCATGCTACTGCTGCTTCTTAACGGCAAAGGGCCGTTACGTTCTTCCTTACGATTTTTTTTTTTTTTTCTTGTGGTAGCCTCTACTCACCAGGTCTGCCTGATGGAGGGGTTGTGTAGCAATTCTTCCCTGATTGAACTGCTGGATTAATCTTCACCCAGGACAGCATTATGGGGATCTTATTTTGTACTTCCATAAAGGATGCTGTCAGAACAATTGAAACCAAAATAAATATGCTTTAATAGTTGCTGGCCAAAGTGTGAGAACTAACAATTTGTGACGACTTACTCTATGCTAGATGCTTTATTTATTACTTTATTTAATCCTCCTGAAAATGTTTGGAAGCCATATCACGATGGCACACATTTTTACAGTCCTGCAAACTGAGGTGCAGAAAAACTAAGTCACCTAGCCAAGGTCACACAGCTAATAAGCAGAGGAACCAAGCTCTCTCTCTTGACCGGGAAGCCTGGCTGGTTCTTACCTTTTTACCATCCTTTCTAGTCACTACTCCTAGGCAAACTTTCAGAAAATACCCTGGGCTAGTGTCTCAATCAGTAATTTCCAGTAGAAATGACACATGACTCACAAATGTGAGCCATAAATGTAATTTAAAATCGTCTAGTCGTTACTGTTAGTTGCCATCAAGTCAGCCCCCGACTCCTGGAAACTTCATAAACAATGGAGTGAAACACCGTTCAGTCCTGTGCCATCCCCATAATCAGTTGCGGATTGAACCTTTGTGATCCATAGGGTTTTCACTGGCTGATTTTGAGAAGTAGATCGCCAGACCTTTCTTCCTAGTCTATTTTAATTTGGAAGGTCCTCTGAAATCTGTTCAGCATCATAGCAACATAAAACCTCCACTGACAGATTAGTGGTGGCTACAGATGAGGTGCACTGGCCAGGAATTGAACCCAGGTCTCCTGCATGGAAAGAAAGAACTCTACCACTGAACCACCAATGCCTGCATAAATTTATAAAAATTTTCTACCAGCCACATTTTAAAAAATTTATAAAAAATAAAATTAATTTTAATAATGTATTTTATTTAAATTGTTATAAAGAAGTGTTATTATTTCAACATGGAATCAACGTAAAAAATTATTAATGGGATATTTTACATTTTTTTAATACATACACATTTTAATTTGGACTAGCCACATTTCAAATATTGTAATATCATGTGTGACTAGTGGCTACCATATTGGATAATGCGGGTCCCATTACTGTGAGATATTATAGTTTCTCAAAAAGTGCTTAAACCAATGTTAATTTAAGAACTGAATTTGTTCTCCAAAGCATATGAGTGTAAGTGAGTGCCAGGAGAAAAAATCTGATATGATCAAAATCCATCAAAGATAATGCACCATGTCTCCTACAAACTCACTAATCAAAGCTAAAATCTTCCCATCCAGCCCTGGACTGGAAACCTCATTGCAACCAGTCACCAGGGTTCCCAATCCCCAAGGGCTCTAAAGTCCTGATAGTGTTGGGAGGAACGTACTTGAAATTGTTTCTAACAAATGTTCTGATGTATCTCTTTTAGTTATTTTGGGGAAAGACAATAAAAAAACCCTGTTGGCTTGAAATCAAGACAATATTTTATAAAAAATGTTGAGAAGCTTGTTTTAGGAAACAAAATCCAACTGATATCAGATAAGGATTACTAGTCCTTAGAAAGAGACACAATTGGTGTCAGTAAAGAAGACTATTAAGGTTAAGGAAGATCAACTTTGATTCTAACTGAGAATAGATAGTCTCAGTGATAATGATTCAGATGAAAGTTCTTGCTTGGTTTATTAAGGGACTTTCTTCAGTTATCCGTGAGGTAAGAGGCAGGAAAAAATGAAGGAAAGCAGCGCAGCACTGTTGGTCTGGACTTCTGCTGGTCTATCAACGATGACAAACAGAACCGCCAGGAGAAGCCCTCCTTCATGTCAAATTAGAAAAGTCAGGAAGATGAAAATTTGATTTGACTAAGAAGACAAGGAGCCCTGGTCGCACAGTGGTTAAGTGCTATGGCTGCTAACCAAAATATTGGCAGTTTGAATCCACCAGTCACTCCTTGGAAACCCTATGGGGCATTTCTATTCTGTCGTATAGCGTCTCTATGAGTCGGAATCAACTCAACTGTAACGGGTCTGAATGGGGTAGGAAGACAAGCAGCAAAGGTAAAAGCAGCTCCAGTGTCTTTGGAAACAGTCTGTAGATCATACACCTCAGAGAAATGTACTTTATGAAATTCTACAGAAATAGGTTTATAAATCAAGCATATGTTATAATGATGGATAGAAGTCATTACATTTATTCTTGTATTTATAAACTTAATAAACACTTACTGAGTGCCCATGATGTGCCAAGTTCTGTGTACTGTGGATAATACAATGCTGCTATCCTTAAAGAATTCAAAACAAACTGGAGAATGAAGCTGTCTTAATTATTTAAAATATTACTGAATATAAAATCTTTGTTTAATTGTAATGGAAATAATTATAACCATTTCATACTATTAATTTAATTATGAATGAGCATTTTAAATAAAACAACTTTCATTTGACTTCATTCACCTTTCTTAGTTTATCACCTCTTAAATAAATTTACCTATTAGGTTTACATAGTGTTAGCAAGTGAGATAATTATCTGAATGCGACCTACCTCAATCAAAGAGGAGGGAATGTTTAGGAGCAAGAAATCAGTCTCTATGATGTCTTTTCAAACCTATTTCTACTAAGAAATAGTGGCTGTAATAAAAACATATCAAAGAATAAATTTAGTGTAAACTTTATGAAATCTGGTTTTAACATGATGGCATAAAATCTTTGTTTCCCTGTTTCCTTCTGAGAAATCACCCAAAAGCAACGAGAAATATGGGAAACAGAAACAAAAACTGTATCTCTGATGAAGCTAGAGATATCCAAAACCTTGAACTATAATGTAAGAAACAGGGTTGACAAAGACAGTGGCCAAACATGGTGTAGGAAGACACGGGGGGAGAGTATATCAGCAAAAGCAGGTGGAGAATACTTCTTAAAGGTACACCTGAAATGACAAACCACAAATCCCTTGTTTGCAATAATGGGAATTGAATGACAGAAGTGCTTTGCTATAACATGCTTTGTGCAAGTACACAAAAATCTGGAAAGGCAGGGGTGATTTTTGTAGCTGAGAAGCAAGTCATGTTTTCTGGGAAAAGTTTGCTGATGGGGAGCACTGGAGAATAGAGATTCTGCACTGTGAGCTTTTGATAGACGCTGATGGGGAAAAGAAAGACTAACATAACTCAATGGCACACCCAACCCTGCATCATAAGGGAAAATCTTGCCAACTTGGAACACAGCCAACAACTAGTCCAGCAGTAATTCAACTCATTTAAATATATGGAAATAAATCGTTTTAGCACAAGATCTAATCAAGTAAATCATATGGGGGGGAGAGAAAGAGCACAACAGGAAAATCAAATTTCAGACCAAAAAAACTCTTGAAAAATATTGTTACAGATCAGGTGAATCGAGAATAAACATATTGCCATGAAATCAAGAAAGTAATGAATAAATTGCCCTTATAAAACAAATATTAAAAGCAAAGATAAAAAAAATTCCAGATATGCCATGTCAGGCCAATAGGAAGAGTAGAAACACAAGTCAATGGAGCTCAGGAAGGAAATGTCTTTCCAGAAATGAAGATTGTATAGAAAGGAATACAAAGGAACACAACACTACAGAATGAGGCATGAAATACAGGGCTGAGAAAATGGAAATGGAAATTAGAGTCTACGGGATTTTTGAGAAAGTAAGAGATGTGGAAGACAGGCAATAGAGATCCAACATGTGCATAATTGTCATTGAGGAAGAAAATTTAAATAATGACATAGAACAAATACTTAAAAATATAATACTAGAAAACTTTCCTGGAATCAAGAGAAAAAAACATTTTAAAATACCCAATAATTTGAGAAACTACTGGGGAGACACTTGAAACAATAAATGAATGGAGAATCTACAACAAAAGAACAGGCTGTGAGCATTGACTATTTAACTGTTGCACTAATACTGAAACAAAACTAGGATTAAGATTACATACCAAATGCAACAGAAGTTGTATTGTAGTAAAGACTTAGGTAACAATAATAGAAATAAGGAGGTGGATAAAATTTGATAGATATTGTAAGTCTGATGGTTTCTTTAACTTTGAGAGCCAGGGATAAAGAAGGACACCAAAACTGATGAGTAAAGTAAAAGAGAAATAAGTATTTCAAAATACAAAGGGAAACACTAAGAAAAATAATAAATAAAATTAAAATGACTTGCTGGCCAAGGGGAGAAAAGGACGGAAATAAACTAAGTTTTTTATCACTTGTGATAAGGATAGATTTTAGAGATAACATGATTAATTAACCACCATCAAAGATCTGTATGGATCTTTCTATATTACTTCACTGGCCATGATACCCATTACAGTTACCTTACACAGTTACCACTGTATAAGGTAAAGGGAAAAATCCTAAGATGCGATGCAGTGCATTTCATTTCATTGAAATCAAATTGGGATGCTCATTTCAGTGGTAACATAATTCTCCATCATTCCAAGCCCATAGAGAAACATCTTCAGACCTTCTCAGAAATGTTGGTACTCTCCTGGCTGATACATTTCTCACTGCTTTAGTTAATGAGGTGTTCTCAAAGCCCATGTGGGAGAAATAGTGAGTGGGGCCTGAATCTTTGGATTCTTTCCTTTACCTTATACCAAGGAAGTTCTGCGCTCCCAACTTCATTTAATATAAGCCACCATTGAATACGTCTGAATTACCCAGTTGAGTCAAATTTTAGAGCCACTTCCAGCTGCTTGAGCTAAGATATTGAATTCAGAACTTGTGGGAAGTGCACTTAATATCTTAAGTCCAACTTAAACTTAGGTCCAACCAATGATGTGTTCCTTCCCCCCAGTTTAGGACGCTCAGAATGTATTGCCACAAACATATGTCAGATTTCTACTGGTATAAATTAGCAAAATCTTGTAATTTTTTAAATTGTACTTCAGGTGAAGTCTTACAGAACAAATAGTTTCTCATGAAACAGTAGTACACACATTGTTTTATGACATTGGTTAACAACCCCACAACATGTCAACCCTCTCCCTTCTGGACCTCTTTTTTTTTTTTTTTGGTGAAAATACACACAGCCAAAGATACACCTTTTCAAAAATTTCTACATGCACCATTCAGTGACATCGACTACAGTCTTTCAATTGTGCTGCTATTCTCACTTTAGATGAAGGCTTACAGAACAAAATAGTTTCTCATTTAACAGTTAGTACACGTGCGGCCCCACGACAATGGTTAACAACCTCACAACACATCAACACTATCCTTCCTCAACCATGGGTTCCCTATCACCAGCTTTCCTGTCCCCTTCGCCTTTTGGCCCTTGTCCCTGGACTGCTGTGCCTCATTAGTCCCATTTGGTTTTATGGGGCTGTCCACTCCCCAGCTGAATGGTGAACCTCGGAAATGACTTCACCACTGAGCTAAAAGGGTGTCTGGGGGCCATACTCTTGGGGTTTCTCCAGTCTCCTTTAGGCCAGTCAATCTGGTCTTTTTTTTATGGGAGTTAGAATTTTGTTCTACATCCTTCTCCAGTTCTGTCCAGAACCCTCTGTTGTGATCCCGGTCAGAGCAGTCAGTGGTGGTAGCCAAGCACCATCTAGCTCTACTGGACTCAGTCTGGTGGGGGCTGTGGAAGCTGTGGTCTATTAGTCCTTTAGACTAATCTTTTCCTTGTATCCCGTTCTCTTCATTCTCCCTTGGTCCTGAAGGGATGAGACCAGTGGAGTATCTTAGATGGCTGCTCACAGGCTTTTAAGACCCCAGATGCTACTCACCAAGGTAGAATGTAGAACATTGTCTTTATAAACTGTTATGCCGATTGAGCTAGATGTTGCCTGAGACCATGGTCCCCACAGCCCTCCACCCAGCAATTCAGTCCCTCAGGGAGTTTGAAAATCTTGTAATTTTTTAAATCATGTGAGCTATTTTCACTGAATCAAACTTTTAACCAGGAGCTTACGGGTGACATCTTTGCTTTTTAACACTTTAAAGAGGACTTTTGCAGCAGATTTGCCCAATGCAATTTATCTTCTGATTTCCAGAGTCTGTACTCAGAGCCCCCTCCCCACCTTACCACTTATCTGGAGTCAGGCTGCCTGGATTGCATCCAGCTCCTCTACTATGACCTGGAAAATCTGTGCCTCAGTTTCCTCATCTGTAAAATGGGGGCATAAAGTAGCTACTTTATCATACAATTGTTATTGTTGTTGTTAAGTGCCGTCAAGTCTTGTTCCAATTCATAGCAACCCTGAGTACCATAGAACAAAACACTACCCAGTCCTGCGCCATCCTCACAATCATTATACTTGAGCTCATTGTTGCAGCCACTGTGTCAATCCATCTTGTTGAGGGTCTTCTTCCTCTTTTTCGCTGACCCTCTGCTTTACCGAGCATGATGTCCTTCTCCAGGGACTGGTCCCTCCTGATAACATGCCCAAAGTATGTGAGATGAAGTCTCACCATGCTTGCTTCCAAGGGAACATTCTGGCTGTACGTCTTCCAAGACAGATTTGTTCCTTCTTCTGACAGTCCGTTGTATATTCAGTATTCTTCACCAACACCATAATGCAAAGGCATCAATTCTTCTTTGGTCTTCCTTATTCTTTGTCCAGCTTTCACCTGCATATGAGGCGATTGAAAACACCATGGCTTTGGTCAGGCACACCTTAGCCCTTAGAGTGACATTTTTGCTTTCGAACACTTTAAAGAGGTTTTTTGCTGCAGATTTGCCTAAGGCATTTGATTTTTTTGACTGCTGCTTCCATTGGTGTTGATTGTGGATCCAAGTAAAATGAAATCCTTTATAACTTCAGTGTTTTCTCTGTTTATCATGATGTTGCTTATTGGTCCAGTTGTGAGGATTTTTGTTTTCTTTATGTTGAGGTGTAATCCATACTAAAGGCTGTATGTAATCTTTGATCTTCATCAGTAAGTGCTTCAAGTCCTCTTCACTTTCAGCAAGCAAGCTTATGTCATCTGCATAT
Organism: Trichechus manatus latirostris; assembly: GCF_000243295.1. Taxonomy (NCBI): domain Eukaryota; kingdom Metazoa; phylum Chordata; class Mammalia; order Sirenia; family Trichechidae; genus Trichechus; species Trichechus manatus. The sequence goes on along the minus strand of NW_004444137.1, from coordinate 3,053,202 downwards.
CACAGGTTGTTAATGAGTCTTCCTCCAATCCTGATGCCACGCTTTTCATATAGTCTAGCTTCTCTGATTATTTGCTCATAATACAGATTGAATAAGTATGGTGAAAGGATATAACCCTGACACACACCTTTCCTGATTTTAAACCATGAAGTATCCCCTTGATCTGTACAAAAAACTGCCTCTTGGTCTAAGTACAGGTTTCTCATGATCACAATTAAGTGTTCTGGAATTCCCATTCTTTGCAATGTTATCCATAATTTATTATGGTCTACACAGTCGAATGCCTTTGCATAGTCATAGTCAATAAAACCCAGGTAAACATCTTTCTGGTATTCTCTGCTTTCAGCCATGATCCATCTGACATCAGCAATGATATCCCTTGTTCCACATCCTCTTCTGAATCTGGCTTGATTTCTGGCAGTTTCCTATCGATGTACTGCTGCAGCCATTTTTGAATGATTTTTAGCAAAATTTTACATGTGTGTGTAATATTAATGATATTGTTCAATAATTTCCGCATTCGGTTGTATCACCTTTCTTTGGAATGAGTACAAATATGGATCTCTTCCAGTAGGTTGGCCAGGTAGCTGTCTTCCAAATTTCTTGGCATAAATGAGTGAGCACTTCCAGTGCTGCATCCATTTGTTGAAACTTCTCAGTTGGTATTCTGCCAATTCCTGGATACTTCTTTTTCACCAATGCCTTCAGTGCAACTTGGACCTCTTCCTTCAGTACCATAGGTTCTTGATCATCTGCTACCTCCTGAAATGGTTAAATGTCAACCAATTCTTTTTGGTACAATGACTCTGTTTATTCCTTCCATCTTCTTTTGATGCGTCCTGAGTCATTTAATATTTTCCCCATAGAATCCTTCAGTATTGCAACTCCAGGCTTGAATTTTTTGTTCAGTTCTTTCAGCTTGAGAAATGCTGAGCATGTTCTTCCCTTTTGGTTTTCTGTCTCCAGGGGAAAAGCTGCCTCCTCAAAGTAGAGTCAACCTTAATGAAGTAGATGGAGTCAATCTTTCAGGACTTTCATCTGCTGATATGGCATGACTCAAGATGAGAAGAAACAGCTGCAAACATCCATTAATAATTGGAACATGAATGTACGAAGTATGAATCTAGGAAAATTGGAAATCATCAAAAATGAGATGGAAAGCATAAAGATCAATACCCTGGGCATTAGTGAGCTGAAATGGACTAGTGTTGGCCATTTTGAATCAAACAATTGTATGGTCTTCTATTCCGGGAATGACAAATTGAGGAGGAATGGTGCTCTGTTCACTGTCAAAAAGAACATTCTAAGATCTATCCTGAAGTACAAAGCTGCCAATGATAGGATAATATCCATACACCTACAAGGAAGACCAGTTAAAACAACTATTATTCAAATTTACACACCAACCACCAAGGCCAAAGATGAAGAAATTGAAGATTTTTACCAACTTCTGCAGTCTGAAATTGATAAAACATGCAATCAAGATGCATTGGTAATTACTGGTGATTGGAATGTGAAAGTTGGAAACAAAGAAGAAGGATTGATAGGTGGAAAATATGGCCTTGGTGATAGAAACGATACCGGAGATCACATGATAGAATTTTGCAAGACAGAGGACTTCTTCATCGCAAATACCTTTTTTTAACATAAATTGGTGACTATATGCGTGGACCTCACCAGATGGAATACACAGGAATCAAACTGACTACATTTGTGGAAAGAGATGATGGAAAAGCTCAATATCATCAGTCAGAACAAGGCCTTGTGTTCCATTTCATTTTTGACAACTTCCAATTTTCTTTGATTCATACTGCATACATTTTATATTCCTATTATTAATAGACATTTGTAGCTGTTTCTTCTCATTTTGAGTCATGCCACATCAGCAAACAAAGTTCCCAAAAGCTTGACTCTGTCCACGTCATTAAGGTCAACTCTACTTTGAGAAGGCAGCTCTTCCACAGTGGTCTTTTTTAAGTGTCTTCCAACCTGAAGGGCTCATCTGCCAGCACTTTATGAGACTGTTCTGCTGCTATGCATGAGGTTTTCACTAGCCAATTTTTTCAGAAGTAGATCACTAGGTCCTTCTTCGTGTGTCTTAGTCTGAAAACTCCACTGAAAGCTCTCCACCATAGGTGACCCTGTTGATATTTGAAATACAGGTGGCATAGCTCCTAACAGCACAGCAACACACACACCTCCACAGTATGACAAACTGACAAACCAGTGGTGGTTTTAAAGACCAGAAATTTATTTTCTCACAGTTCTGGAGTCTGAAAGTCCAATTAAGCAACTCAGTTGTGTTGATTCCTTCTGTGAGCCTCTCTCCTAGTTCTGGTGTCTGCTGGTGATCCTTTGTTCTTTTGGTTTATAGATGGTCCTCACCATCTTCTGTCATCCTCTGTGTGTCTCTGTGCATGTCTCTGTGTCCATGCTGCTCTTTATACAACTCAGAAGTGATTAGGTTTAGCATCCATCCCACACTGGTATGATCTCAACTGATTACATTACACTTGCACCATGGAAGGTGGTTACATTATATTGTATTACATTATGGAAAGTGAATACATTACGTTACATTGCATTACATTACATTGCATTACATCATATCTACAGGTATACAGGTTAGAATTTCAATACATATTTTGGGGAATACATTTTGATCCATAATAGGTATGCTAGTAGAGAACTTGTTCTTGGATCCAAATCCCACTGGTAACTGTGGCAGGCAGGATTCTAAGATTGCCCTGAAGTTCCCTTCCTTCTTGATAGTTTCCTCCTCTTGATCGTGGGCTAAGATGGACTATGTGACTATAATAGCAGATCACTCCTGTGATTACGTTTCTTTATATGGCAAAAGGGAAATTATTTGATAGGCCTGACCTAATCACATGAGCCCTAATCACATAATCCCAAACCCATGGCCATCGAGTTGATTTTGACTCGTAGGGACGCTATAGGACAAAGTAGAACTGCCTCACTGGGTTTTCTATGCCGTAAATCTTTATGGAAGCAGACTGCCACATCTTTCTCCTGCAGAGCCACTGGTGGGTTTGAACTGCCGACCTTTCAGTTAATAGCCAAGTGTTCAACCACTGCCCAGCAGGGTGCCTTATGTGAGCCCTTTAGAAGCACAGAATTTTATTCAGCTGGCCTCAGAGGAAGACCACAAACAGATGGGCCCCTGCTGCCCTGGAAAAAGAAGCAGCACCCATGATACAAACTGCTCATGAAGCAGCCTCTAGAGCTAAGAGCGGTCCCAGGCCGTCAGCTACCAAGAAAACGGAGACTGCAACCCTACAACCACAATTTAGCCAACAACCAGTGAACTTGGAAGACGACCCCAAGGTCAGATGAGACCACAGCCCCTGCTGCCACCTTGATTTCAGTCATGTGAGACCCTGAGCAGAGGACCCAGATAACCTGTACCCAGACTTTTGACCCCAGGAATTGTGAAATAATGAATGTGTGTTTTTTATGCCACCACATTTTTTACAATTTGCTATGCAACCAGAGAAGATGACCACAGAAACCATGTCTTTTACTCATTTGAAAACAGGTTCCTGCTGTGTGTGGCCTCCACTGGTAGAGGTTGACTCAGAACACACATGAGAAGGAGTATAGATTGATTTAAAGGAGTTTTTATGAACGGGTCTGTAGTCTTTGCCTTTATAGCATGTCTATAATCACAGGAAGTCCCTGGGTGGTGCAAACAGTCAACGCACTCGGCTGCTAACCAAAAGGTTGAGGGTTCAAGTCCACCCAGAGGTGCCTCGGAAGAAAAGCCTGATGACCTACTTCCAAAAACTCAGCCATTGAAAACCCTGTGGAGCACAGTTCTACTCTGACGCACATAGGGTCACCATGAGTCAGAGTCGACTTGATGGCAACTGGTTTTACAATCATAAGAAAGTCTCTTTAGCGTTTATTTTCATGATCCAAGAGTCAAATTTACTTTGGCAAAACACCTCTGCCCCCTGTCCACCACAAGCAAGACAATGACTTTCTCCATGTCTGGATCCTGCTAAATTATATATTTTTTAAGAACGCCAAATTATTTTAAAAATGCGCTTGAAAAAACAACAGAGCGTTTAGCTCATGGGGCGTGGGCGCGGCCTGAGCACTATGAGGCAAGGGCACCTGTTTCGTAAGTGTCTGGCAATGTGGAGAACGGAACAGCTGGCCACAGGCCAGGGCTCGACGCCAAGGAGGCTTCACGTACACAGCTTGGTGGATGCCAAGTTGTGTCAGTTGTTATCACTGACAAGTCACCCGTCATCTTAGCATAATACAGGGCAGGACATGTGTTTAAAGGCTCTGCTTTCTCTGCCTTCACATGGACCCTGCGGAGACCAGCGTGTTCTCAGAACACACCCTGCCCCCTGCACTCTCCCAGTGTCTTCACGAATGCATGCTCCAGGACAACTCGATTCCATGAGCTTCTCTTTCTCCTTCGATCCCCACAGGCACTCCATGGGCTTATTAAATGATTGTCTCCTGCCATCTGTGCTACAGATTTTGAAATTTGCTTGTCATTTGACCATCTCGTTTTTTAGATTTTCTTCCACTACCTTTGTCTCCAGCCAATAATGATTGATCCAAGCGGGGAAAAGGCAGGGAAGGAGACACTCCTGTACCACCTCTAACAGTATGTGTAGTGACCATTGAGGGGCTGTCCTGCCAGGCCATGATTTCAGGAGACAAAGTCCTTTTCTGTCCCCCACTCGCTCAGTGACACTGCTCTCCCTCACCCCCCTTCCACCCCAAATATGAGCTGTTTCTTTCAGCTGATATTTTATTATTCTCAAATCCCTAAGGTACATCCATACCATGGAGTATTACTCAGCATAATCAAAATATCATTAAAAGTGTGTCAAGCTACAAGAAGACATGGAGACATCTTCCAGGCACGTCGCTAAGTGAAAGAAGTCAGCCTGAAGAAGAAGCTACATACTGTATGAACCCAACTATATGACATTCTGGCAAAAGCAAAACTACAGAGACAGTAAAAAGACAAGTGGTTAGCAGCTGTCCAGCAGGGGTGGTGTTCATGGAAGTGAATAGGCGGCACACAGGGCGTCTTTAGGACAGTGAAACTATTCTGCATGATGCTGTAATGGCAGACACATGACGTTAGGTGTTTGTCAAGACCCATAAGCCTGTACAACACAGACTGAACCCTAATGTAAACTGTGGACTTTGGTAAATAATAATGTATCAATATGGGTTCAGATGTAACACACATATCACACATGCAAGATGTTAATAACAAGTGAAAAGGTGCACAGCTGGAGAGGGATATATCAGTGCTCTCTGTACTTTCTGCTCAATTTTTCTGTAAACCTAAAGCTGCGCTAGTCTATTAAATTAAAAAAAAAAAAAACATCACTAGGGGATGGTAAATGGCCACAGGAAGATGCACAAGGAGTATTTGCTCTTGGCAGCCCCTCCTTTCCAACCCAGAGCACCAGACGTGACTTTGGATGCACTGCCTTGCAGCCGACCCATCAGACTCAGGGGCCAGCCTACCCTCTGCACTGTGTCATCCCCCATTTCCTCCCAAAGAGCAGCAGCCCCAAGCACCCTACAGGCAGGATCCAGCTTGTGGTTCCTGAGGCCCTTCTCTTCCCTCCTGTATAACCCTCCTGGAAGAGACCAAGGGTGAGGGGGTCCTGCAGGCATCTTGTCTCTTCTGGGGTGGTGGTGATCACATGAAGGGTCACAATTCTCTCTCGATCCCTGGACACTAAGCAGATGCTTCCTTTCATAACAGGTGGCCCCGGGCAGGACCGTCCTCAGTAGGGCTGGAAGTGACATGGGGGTTGTTTCGGAAATGGCACAGCCACGTGAGGAGAGCTTTGCTTTCATGGGCTTGCTACTTTGTAGGAAAAGCCAAGGTGCCTTTTTAAGTGTTTTTTATTTGTTTGTTTTTAAAGAAGCCACTGAGGTATAGTGCTCCAATCCCGTTTAGGAAACGCTCTTAGTTTGCAATTGCTGCTGTTACAGAAACATCACAAAAGGGTAGCTTTAAAGAACAGAAATTTATTTTCTCACAGTTCAGGGGGCTGCGAGTCTGAATTCAGTGTGTGGTTCTAAGGGGAGGTCCTTCCTTGTCTAGTCCAGGTTCTAGCAGCCAGCAATCCTTGCAGTTCCTGCGCTTGCAGATTCATCTGCCTCCACAGTCTTCAGACAGCATCTGTCTTCCCCTTCTATGTGTGTGCCTGTCTCTGTGTCCATGCTGACCTTATAACTCAGAAATGATTAGGTTCGTACACACCCTACACTGATAAACCTCATTAATAAAACAAAGAAAATCTTATTCCCAAATGGGGTTACATCCACAGGTATAGGGGTTAGGATTCCAACGCATATTTGGGGGGAACAAAACTCAGTTCATAACAGAAAACCGTCAGACCAATTTAAGTTGATCACAGCGATTTAGATTTTCATACAATCTCTAGAAATATCAACCCGTTTCTTTTACCTCTTTTCCTATGAAAAGTCACGTAGCATAGCTCCCAGAATAAGCACAGCAGAATACAAACCATGGGAGAACAGCAAGAGAGAAGATGGTCTTTGGAGAAAGATACCAGGTAAATTTTCCAATGAAAACTACCCAGTGCAGCCAAATAGTGAATAAGGTAGATAGGCTAAGCGAAATCCGTAACCCTGAGCAGTCACAGAGAGAAGCGCTGTTGCTTTATCGTTTCTCTGAACCACATCCACACACAGAGGAAACCATTTTGTCCACCTCAGCCTTGCAGGGAAGGGTAGAGCATCGAGGTTTTCACATTGCCTGTAGTGGCCATGGACACCAACTCCGAATGGACTAGAGTTCCATTCCATGTATGCTGCTAACTGGAACTAGGTATTTGTTTCCATGAAAATCTCCACATCTTACTAAAATCACACCTGCCTGGGTGGAAGAGATTACCTTGCCTGGGTTTCACAAGTATTTAAAAACGCACACCTCTGTTTTCTGACAGAGTCCAGTATCCATCCATATTTAACTCAAGAATAATAGCTCTCTAGAAGCAAAATAAAAACATAACCATAATATCATAAAAAGTGATATATTTTCATGATAGCATGAAATTTACCATTCAATACTTCCTTAGAAGTCAGGGCAGAGAGTGTTTATTTTTGTGTGTGGAAAAGGGAAGAACAAAGAAAACATTGCTGCATTTGCATCCAGAACATCTCAGAAGTATTCACACAAAGGTAATGTGGCTGGAAACTTGGGGCTGCTGGAGGGAGCATGGGGCAGGTGGAGGCAGATGAGAGAGCACAACAGTTGCCTCAACACTTGCTTTGATTCATGAACCATGTGAATGTATCACCTATTAAATAAAAAGTGAACTACCAGACAGGGTCTAGTTGCAAGCCAATTCCTAGTTACAAATTAGAAGCCTTATTGTGAGGCACTGAAAGTGGCTGTGTGAGAAAGAGGCCGCATAGGTCTGGCTCACTATTATTGCTCCCTGTTGCTAAACACCCACACTGTCTCATGATCTTTTCTTTCCCTCCTACTCCAGTCTCTAGAAAAAGTTTGAGATTAACCAATGTTCCTCCTTGGAGGGTGGAAAACAAGTGATAATGATCTAGGAATGAAAAACTGAACAAAGCACCCATCTTGGGGCAAGAAAACCAGGATGTCACCAGATAACCCCCAAGAATGCCAGTAAAAAATTAACTCATCTGGAATGTGACCACCTCAAGGGGGAACTAACACAAACTTCTAAGAGCCATAATCCTGTCCCTATAAAGCCTTCGACCAGTCTGCAGTTGGGGGAGATGGGTTTTTTGAGGAATCTATTCCCCTCTATAATAAAACTCTTGCTGCTCACCTCACCCCTCTCAGAATTGGCTAATGCAGCAGGCGGCTCCAATCTGCGTTATTGCGGTAACAGTCCTGTGTCAGAGGATTCAGCACACCCAAGTTTCTAGTGTCTCCATTGGAAGATTTGCCTAGTTGAGTTTTTCACTAATCCTTAGCAAGGCAATGGCAGAACCTGGGACTCCTGAGCCAGCTGGACTTACTCTTTGGGTTCTGGCAAATCCAGGAGCCCAACCAGGCCAGCGACAGGGACTGAGCAGCAGCAGGAATCTGCACGCCTATCCCTGGTCCCCTGGCTAGTGAAGGATCCAACAGGACCAGGCTGCTTTCCACAGTCTCTCTATACCCTCAGGACCTTCCCTTCTGGATCTTACTCAACTCCTCCTCAGCGCTTTGTTTTCACCTCAGCGGAAACTCTCTACATTTCTGTTATGAATTGAATGTGTCCCTCAGAAAGATATGTTAAAGTCCGAACCCCTGTACCTGTGGATGTGACTTCATTTGGAAATGGGGTCTTTGAAAGTGTTATCAGTTAACATGAGGTCATACTGGAGGAGTAGTTATTGTCATTATTGTGGTTAGTTGATTTCGACTCGTGGAGACCCCGTGTGCAGAGTCACACTGCTCTGTAGGTCTTTCAGGGCTGTGACCTTTCAGAAGCAGATGGCCAGTTCTGTCTGGGTTCGAACCACCAACTTTTGGGCTAGTAGTTGAGTGTTTAATTGTTTGTGCCATCCAGGGACTCCTACTGGAGTAGGTTTTGTCCTAATCCATTGTGACTGGTATCCTTATAAAAGAAGACAAGAAACACAGAAACATAGATACACAGAGGGAAGACGGCTATGTGAAGACAGGTAGAGATTGGAGCGAGGCATTGTCATGGACTGAATTTTGTCTCCCCAAAAATGTGTGTGTCAGTTTGGCTGGGCCATGATTCCTGGTATTGTGTGATTTTCCTATATGTTGTAAATCCTGCCGCTATGATGTTAATGAGGGAGGATGGGTAGCAGTTGTGTTAGTAAGGTAGAACTCTGTAAGATTGGATTGTGTCCTGAGGCAATCTCTTGAGATATAAAGGAGAGAGGTGAGTGGAGAGACAGGGGGAATCTCATACCACCAAGAAAGCAGTGCCAGGAGCAGAGTGTGTCCTTTGGACCTATGGTCCCTGAGCAGAGAAGCTCCTAGTCCGGGGGAACATTGATGAGAAGGCAGACAGAGAGAGAAAGCCTTCTCCTGAAGCTGTTGCCCTGAATTTGGACTTTTAGCCTACTTTACTGTGAAGAAATAAATTTCTCTTTGTTAAAGCTATCCACTTGTGGTATTTCGGTTGTAGCAGCACTAGATGACTAAGACAGGCATCTACAAGTCAAAGAATGCCTGGGACCACCAGAAACTAGGAGAGATAAGAAAGAATCTTCTCCTTCAGCCTTTGGAGAAAGCATGGCCCTCCTGACACTCTGAATGCAGACTTCTAACCTCAAAAACTGTGAGACAATAAATTTCTATTCGTTAAACCACCAACTTTGTGGTAATTTGTTACTGCAGCCCTCATACAATTTCCCCGTGGAGATGCCCACACATGACCTCATACCAAGATTATGTTTGACCCCTTTTCTCTCCAGACTGGGTGAGTGATTTTTAACATCATATCTCCAAACTTTTGGTTCCAAAATCTTTCACACTCTGTAACATCCCAGCACCTCAGGCCTGGCTATGTTACTGACTTCATTAGAGACCAAAACCGGGCAGGCACAAGTAAGCCTATCATATTCCATTTGTCTCTACAGTGTGGAATTTCTGCAATTGTCCAAAATGATCCTTTTGATATTACTACTTGATAACCTTCTTTATCCACCTAATATTTCAGTGTGATTTTTCTACCCTGATAATTTAACTAGGAAACTTCCAGTATGACTAATAACTCAAGATATAATGTTTTTCAAAATGCACTTTTCATTTCACTCAAAAACTGTACACCACAGGAAGGATAATAAATTCTATTCCAGAATTGATAATAAATTCTGCTCCAGAATTGATAATAAACTCTGTTCCAGAATTGCTAATAAACCCTGTTCCAGAATTGCTGATAAACTCTGTTCCAGAACTAATAATAAATTCTGTTCCAGAACTGATAATAAATTCTGTTCCAGAATTGATAATAAATTCTGTTCCAGAATTTATAACATAACAAGCCACCCCAAATTTCATGGTATAAAATAACAACCCATTCTCACAGATTCTGTGAGTTGGGATTTGAACAGCGGTCTGTGGAGTAAGGGTGGGGTTGTCCCTGCCCCTACAATACCTGGGCCTTCAGCTGAGGAGGCTAAGACCACCGGGAATGGAATCATCTGGAGGCATCGCTCACATGACTTGAAGGCTGGCTCAGCTGGGATGGTTGACCAGAGAGTCAACAACACATGGCCTCTCCTGTAGCTTGGGCTTCTCACAGCGTCATACTAAGAGGGAGCCCTTGAAGACTGAGTTTTCAAAGGTACAAAGGTGGAAGCTACAAGGCATCCCTTGACCTAGCTTTGGAACTCACACATCATCACTTCCAAAGCAGCCTTTCATTGGTTACCAGTCACTCTGGCTAGGACGGATGCAAGACGAGGCAATTTGGACTCCCCAGCTCTCAAGGGGTGGGATGCCAGATCACACTGATTGTGAGGTGGGAGATTGTGTTGAGGCCATTACTGGGAAATACAATCTGCCACAGAATCATATTGTGATAAAGTGGGAAGGGACTTAAGAACCTTTACATCTTCCTTCTGTAAACTCTGAGACCCTGAGCACCTGGGTTTCCGGCCCTGTAGAGGTGCACTGCTTCTACTAGGCCATGCATACTCTTCCATTTACATGTCAAAAGAAATGATTTTGTGTTTTCTCTTTGTATATTTTTCTTTCTAGTGTCAGTTAGATCCAATGGAGAAAGCTCAATTATTATTTCCTCCATTTACATCCTAAAAACCAGTTGCCATTGAGTCGATTCCAACTCGTAGCAATCCCATGTGTGTCAGAGCAGGACTGTGCTCCATAAGGTTTTCAATGGCTGACTTTTTGAAAGTAGATGGCCAGGGCTGTCTTCTGAGCCACTCATGGATAGACTGCCAACCTTTCAGTCAGATACATACAATTTCTGCCCAGTGACCACTTGAGGTAAAAATTAGTAGTAATATTGGTTTTTATCTATTAAATGAGAGTAGAACAAGCACCCTTGCTTGTCGACAGTGGTCAGTACCTGCCCTGCATTGCTTCTGCAATCCTTTATATCCCTTTCTTCAGAGTTGCATTGAGTAAAGTCATCTGCCCTGATTAACTGCGATGTGGAAAGTGAAGCTCCTTGCACAGAGCAAGACACGTAGAAGATACTTGATCAGCATTTTAAAATAACGAGAGAGAGAGAGAGAGAAAGCAATGGGAAATTCTCTTAGAGTAATGATCCATTTTAAGTTGATTTGCACCACTGGGATTTATAAGTTGAGATATAGGCTGAATGACCATAATAAAGATCTAAAAATACAATGCTGAAATTAATTTATTTCCCTCTCATATCAGATGCCAAAGGCAAATAGTCTGGGCTGGGTCAACAATTCTGCCACCTTCAACACATGGCTTCCAGTTCTGGGTCCCAGATTGCCATATTTCCATGGTGGTAGGAAGGGGAGGAGCAAGTAGAGGACAATCAGCTTCTTTTCTAAGGTACATGTCACTTCCCCGTCTACCTCATTGGCCAGAAATTGGTCACATGACCATGTCTAGCAGCAAAGGAGGCTGGGAAATGCAGTCTCTTGATGAGAGTCCCTGTGCCCAGATAAAATGCTGAGGGCTCCTACTAGTAACAGAAAGGAAGGAAGAATGGATGTTGGGAAGAGTTGGCTGTCTCTGCCCTGCACACATATATTTCCCTTCCTGGTTTCCTAAAAAGAAGCAAAGTTTATGGAAATTACTGTTGATAAATATGTGCCATGGAATGGAACTTGGGGAGGTGCTTGTTCCTGACCACAGGTGCTGATTATCATAGCAACCACACTGACTGACTGCCATCTTTTCTTCTGCACCTTTTGTATAAACGACTTCTCTAAAACAAGTCCGTAAGAAAGAAATTCTGTGGATTGAATGCCTACTGTTTCTCGGTCATTGATTTTTTTCTGGCATTATATTAGTTTTGATTATTCTTCTCAGTGGATGAAATTTGATTTACAGATAATAAACAAAGATGCAATTACTGTTTTTTGGAAAATCTTTCATTCTTTCCAGGTTTCTGGGACAAAACTTGACAGGTACACATGGAGCCAACCTTGGCAAGTTGTGTGTGGAAGGGGATGGGCAGGATGAACCTTGTCTTCTGGGCACCGTCTCTTGCTTTGGGGACATTGCTTCTCTTTTCCTTGACAAATCGTTGCCCTGTTTTTATTGACCCAGACCTTTTTCAGTCCAATATGCAACAAGTACTTTTGCCTGGTGTTACAGGTTGAATTGCTACTGCCAAAAAGATATGTTGAAGTCCTAAACCCTGTACCTGTGAATGTGACCTTGTTTGGGGAAAGAGAGTTTGTTGTTGTTGTTATCAGTTGGGTCAAACAAGGTAATAGTAAAGTAGAGTAGGCCCTAATCCTAATTCCCTCTGAGTGACGTCTTATAAAAAAGGAGTGACACACACGGGGGAGACAGACACCATGTGACGAAGAAGGCAGACGCATCTATAAGCAGCAAAGGAATGTCATGGGCTGCCAGTAGACGCCAGAAACTAGGACAAAAGCCCACGAAAGGAATTAACATGACCAAAATTCTGATTTGGACTTTTAGCCTCCAAAACTTTGAGAAAACAAATGTCTGTTCTTGAAAACCACCCATGTTGTAGTGGTCTGTTAGGACAACCCTAGGAGACCAAGACACCTAGCATTGTACAAAGTGCTGTTCTGTGGACCACATCTATGAGATGCTAATAGAAATTCTAAGGTAAGAGCATTTACTGTCATGTAATTTATGGAAACTTCATCCTCTCTCCTAAAGATTTACAATGCATTAGAGAAAATTAAAGGCTCTTCAGAAGAAAAAAAAATCACCTTATGTACATTTACACCAAGTGTTTGTTCAATTTGTTTGAGTAGAAAACATAGGTTGAGGAGCATCTGTTGGAAAATGCCCACTCTAGCCTTGCTGCATAGATAAGGCCATAAAGTATGGAGCCAGGTACACCCAGGTCAAAATCCCTGCTTGGCCACCAGCCAGGTGTGGGCCTCTGTTTCTCTCTCTCTCTTTCTTTTTTTAACTGCCCTCTCTCCCTTCTAGTCTACAATGTCCATCAGGAACTATCGTATAGGGAAATGCATACCAAGAGGTACTTTTACATGGACAAGGTCGAGACTAAGCATTTGTTTTACTTAATTATTCCCAGTGGCCATAACCTGATCTTACAGGAAGAACCAAGTATATTTGGCATCGAAAACAGTATTTAACCTGAGTTCATACCAAGAAGTCTGGGAACTATCCCTGCGAGAGTGCTTGAATGCCTCCCCTCATAAGTACTCCAAACACACTCTTTTTTTTTTTTAATTGTGCTTTAAGTGAAGTTTACAATTCAAGTTAGTTTCTCATACAAAAATTTATACACACATTGTTATGTGACCCTAGTTGCTCTCCCTACACTGTGACAGCTCACTCCTCCTTCCCACCCCAGATTTCCTGTGTCCCTTCAACCAGCTGCTGACCCTCTCTGCCTTCTCATCTCACCTCCAGACAGGAGCTGCCCACTTAGTTTCATGTATCTACTTGAGCTAAGAAGCACACTCTTCATGAGTATCATTTTATGTCCAATAGTCCAGTCTAATCTTTGTCTGAAGAGTTGCCCTTGGAAATGGTTTTAGTTTTGGGCTAACAGAGAGTTTGGGGGCCATGTCTTCCAGGGTCCCTCCAGTCTCAGTCAGACCATTAAGTTGGATCTTTTTACTCAAATTTGAATTCTGCAACCTACTTTTCTCCTGCTCTGTCAGGGTCTCTCTGTTGTGTTCCCTGTCAGGGCGATGATTGGTGGTAGCAGGGCACCATCTAGTTCTTCTGGTCTCAGGCTGTTGGAGTCTCTGGCTTATATGGTCCTTTCTGCCTGTTGGGCTAACATTTTCTTTGTGTCTTTGGTGTTCTTCATTCTCCTTTGTTCCAGGTGGGTTGGGACAAATTGATGCATCTTAGATGGCTGCTCACTAGTTTTTAAGACCCCAGACACCACTCACTAAAGTGGGATGCAGAACATTTTCTTAATAAACTTTGTTATGCCAGTTGACCTAGATGTCCCCTGAAACCATGGTCCCCCACCCCCTGCCCCTGCTACTCTGTCCCTCGAAGTGTTTGGTTGTATTCAGGAAACTTCTTAGCTTTGGGCCTAATATACTCTCAATGGGAAGAGAGTTACTGGGAAGAAAACACCATCCATAGCACTATCCCTGTGCAGAAATCCCCCACCGTGTCCTAAGTCTGTCACTTACTCAGAAGAGGCAAAGGGAGTTGCTGTCTGTCAGAACCCACCACCAATGGCCGAGATCCAGACCTTGACCACCAGCCCTCCCTGAGAATCTGCTCAGCCCTGGGACTGACTCCCTCCTCCTTCAGGTGAAGACTGACTCTCTCTGCCTTCCTCCTTCACTGCTGCCTTTTCCTACCACTGCCTTCCCTGAGTGTCCCTGGATGGTGCAAATGGTTAATGAGCTCGACTGCTAACCAAAATGTTGGTTCAACTCTACCTAGAGATTCTTTGGGAGAAAGACCTGGCAATCTACTTCAGAAAAATCAGCCATTGAAAACTCTGTGGGGCACAGTTCTACCCTGACACACAAGAGGTCGTCATGAATCAAAATGGACTTGATGGCAATTAGTTAACTAGCCTTCCTGAGCAGCCCATCAAGCTAGCTCTCTCTCTCTCAGACAGTTCTTTCCTTCTTAAACTGCTTCCTACCATTTCCTCCCAGCCTTACATGACAGTTCCTCTGTCTTCCTCCAGAACAATCCCTTCTCTGATCTAACAAAAGGAAGCAAAAATCTCCAGAATTACCTTGCACTACTGTTACCGCAAATCACTGATTTGAGCCGCTGGCCAAAAAAAGCCAATACTGAGACAGGAGTGAGGTAAGCAGCAAGAGGGTTCTATTGTATATCAATATACAGGAGACAGAGGAGAATAAACTCCTCCAAAAGACCTGTCTCCCTGACTGGAGACTGGCTGAAGGTTTTATATGGACAGGATTATAGTTTCTCTTCAGGTGGTCACATTCTGCACATCCCAGATGATCTAATTTCTTACTGGTAATCCTTGAAGGTTATCTGGCACCGTTAGTCACAATTGTCAAGTCACAGATGAGTTAATCCTAGTTCTTGAGGGTTATCAATTTGTTCTGCCATCCTCCAAGGAGAAACTTCAGTCAGTCTTACTGGAATAGGAGGAGGGAGGAACAATAACAAAAAAGAAAACAACATGAGGACAAGCGGGGGCTAGTAATGGTGGGAAGCAATGGTGGTAATTGAGCTTATGCAGCCTGTTCCTCTACTAGATAATACTCGCACGCATCTGTCTGTGTCGTACTGTGGGGGCTTGCTGTGATGCTGGAAGCGTTTCATTTTACTTGGATCCACAATCAACACCCATGGAAGCAGCAGTCAAGAAATCAAAAGATGCATTGCATTGGGCCAATCTGCTGCAAAAGACCTCTTTAAAGTGTTAAAAAGCAAAAATTTCACCTTGAAGACTAAGGTGCACGTGACCCAAGCCATGATGTTTTCCATTGTCTCATATGAATGTGAAAGCTGGAAAATGAATAAGGAAGACTGAAGAAGAATTGGTGCCTTTCAACGGTGGTGTTGGCGAAGAATACTGAATATAACATCAACTGCCAAAAGAGTGAACAAATATGTCTTGGAAGAAGTACAACCAGAATGCTCCTTAGAAGCAACGATGGCGAGACTACGTCTCACATACTTCAGACATGTTTTCAGGAGGAATCAGTCTCTGGAGAAGGACATCAAGCTTGGTAAAGTAGAGGGTCAGAGAAAAAGA
Organism: Trichechus manatus latirostris; assembly: GCF_000243295.1. Lineage (NCBI taxonomy): Eukaryota > Metazoa > Chordata > Mammalia > Sirenia > Trichechidae > Trichechus > Trichechus manatus. Next base: position 3,037,318 of record NW_004444137.1, on the reverse strand, counting down.
GGAAGACCCTCAATGAGATGGATTGACACACTGGCTGCAACAATGGGCTCAAACATAACAACGATTGTGAGGATGGCGCAGGACCGGGCAGCATTTTGTTCTGTTGTGCATGGTCGCTATGAGTCAGAACCAACTCAAAAGCACCTGACAACAACAACAACTAGATGATAAGCCATCATATCTAGAAAAACCGTGTGATTACCACGGCACTTTGTCAGACCGTGGAATTTTATGTGTAGTTGCATGTAGCTGCAATTGGTAATGCCTGGTCTGAAAGATTGCCCAGACTAAAATCATCATTGCCTTGCTCCATGAGGTAGAACATGGGCCCCTGCTTCCTTGCTTGTTTGCATTTCTGAGGAACTCTTGGCCCTATCTGTAAATACTCTATTAGCCCATCCCCACATGGGTCAGGGTGCCAATCTTTTCATAAGGCCTCTTGATTTTCATGACAGGATGTCCATTCTACTGCCCACTTAATTAAACAGCATAGAATAGCTACACTCCGGGTTTTCCGCAGGGAATAGAGCCTCTAACTCTGTTAGTCTGGAGAGCAAGAAAGTGTTTTCCAGTGGGGATTGCCTAATGGATAAGCAGTCAGGCCATCTTTTTAGGTATTACAAATTCTAATTTTTTTTTTTTTTGCATGGTAGCCAATCTATTAGAAAACAATTCACTTCAGCATTGCTCTGCCTCCTTGTAGAATGGCTTTTTCTGAATTGCATTTGGTGCGAAAGTATTGGCTTCATTGAGGCACTCTACAAGCAACAGCTGAACTAAACTCTATTAAATCTACGCAAGGGAAACGCTATAACCAGGCCCACTTCTTCACTCGTTGTTGTTAGGTGCCGTCGAGTTGATTCTGACTCATAGCGACCCTATGTACAACAGAATGAAACACTGTCCAGTCCTGCGCCATCCTCACAATCATTGCTATGTTTAAGCCCATTGTTGCAGCCACTGTGTCAGTCCATCTCATTGAGGGTCTTCCTCTTTTTCACTGACCCTCTACTCTACCAAGCATGATGTCCTTCTCCAGGGACTGTTACTTCCTGATAGCATGTCCAAAGTATGTAAGTCTCGCCATCCTTGCTTCTAAGGAGCATTCTGGCTGTACTTCTTCCAAGACAGATTTGTTCGTTCTTCTGGTAGTCTATGGTATATTCAATATTCAGTCTTCATGCATTAGCTCCAAATAAAAGAAACTTGTCTCAGTCCTTTTTTGATAAACTGAGTTTTTACATTTTGGATGCTGTGAATTCTGTGTTCTTCCTGTTTTGACTGCTAGAAGGTATACAGCCAAATTTGTGGCCCACTTTTTAGGGTTTACATATAGGGCCAGTCTCACCCATCACAATGGCTTGGGGAGGACTAGAAAAGTCTGGCTAAATTCATTCTGCCTGATTCTCACTTTCCAGAGCTGTACAGTACAGGCAGCCCCAAGGACTGTATAGACATCCCACCAACTCCTACCTCACTTGACTTGTTCCTAGCTCAAGCTGAGCATCTCAGGAACACAGGTGGTAGGCAATGCATGGCTTCTGGATGCAGTAAAACTTATAGAAATGACCCAGGAGAGTTCAAGACTTCCTCGTCTTGTAAGTCACACCCAGACATGCTCAACTGTTGCTACAGACTCTGGCTTTGTCATTGTTAGGTGCTGCCTAGTTGGCTCTGACTCATAGCGACCCTATATACAACAGAATGCAACACTGCCCAGTCCTGCACCATCTTCACAATCATTGCTAAGTTTGGGCCCATTGTTGCAGGCACTGTGTCAACCCGTCTCATGGAGCATCTTCCTCTTTTTTGCTGACTCTCTGCTTTATCAAGCATGATGTCCTTCTCCAGGGACTGATTCCTCTTGATCATGTGTCCAAAGTACATGAGACGAAGTCTCACCATTCTCACTTCTAAGGAGCATTCTGGCTCTACTTCTTCCAAGACATATTTGTTCCTTCTTCTGGCAGTCCATGGTATATTCAGTATTCTTTCACCACCACTGTAATTCAAAAGCATCAATTCTTCTTCAGTCTTCCTTATTCATTGTCCAGCTTTCACATGCATATGAGGCAATTGAAAATACCATGGCTTCGGTCAGTTGCACCTTAGTCCTTAAAATGACATCTTTGCTTTTTAACACCTTAAAGAGGCATATTGCAGCAGATTTGCCCAATGCAATACACTGTTCGATTTCTTGACTGCTGTTTCCATGAGCGTTGATTGTGGATCCAAGTAAAATGAAATCCTTGACAACTTCAATCTTTTCTCTGTGTATCCTGATGTTGCTTATTGGTCCGGTTGTCAGGATTTTTGTTTTCTTTATGTTGAGGTGCAATCCATACTAAGGCTGTGGTCTTTGATCTTTATCAGTAAGGGCTTCAAGTCCTCTTCACTTTCAGCAAGCAAGGTTATGTCATCTGCATATGGCAAGTTGTTAATGAGTCTTCCTCCAATCCTGATGCTCCATTCTTCTTCATATAGTCCAATTTGTCGGATTATTTTCTCAATGTACAGATTAAACAAGTGTGGTGAAAGAATACAATCCTGACGTACACCTTTCTTGATTTTAGACCACACCGCATCCCTTTGTTCTGTTTGAACAACTGCCTCTTGGTCTATGTACAGGTTCCTCATGAGCCAATTAAGTGTTCCAGAATTCCCATTCTTCGAAATGTTATCCATAATTTGTTATGATCCACATAGTCAAATGCCTTTGCATAGTCAATAAACACAGGTAAACATCCTTCTGGTATTCTCTGCTTTCAGCCATGATCCATCTGACATCAGCAATCATATCCCTTGTTCCAAGTCCTCTTCTGAATTCAACTTGTATTTCTGGCAGTTCTCTGTCGATGTACTGCTGCAGCTGTTTTTGAATTATCTTTAGCAAAATTTTACTTTTATGTGATATTAATGATATTGTTCGAGTCAAGTCAGTTTCTGAGACAAAAATTTATACACACATTGCTATGTGACCCTAGCTGCTCTTCCCATACTGTGACAGCACATTTTTCTTTTCCACCCAGGATTTCCCATGTCCATTCATCTAGCTCCTGTCCCTTTTTCCCTTCTCATCTTGCCTCCGGACAGGAGCTGCCCATTAGTCTCAGTATCTACTTGAGCTAAGAAGCACACTCTTCATAAGTATCATTTTATATCCCATAGAAAAGTCTAATCTTTGAAGAGTTGATCTCAGGAATGGTTTCAATTCTGGGCTAATGGAGAGTTCAGGGGCCATGTCTTCCAGGTTCCCTCCAGTCTCAGTCAGACCATAAATCTGGTCTTCTTACTAGAATTTGAGCTCTGCACCCCACATTTCTCCTGCTCCATCAGGGACTCTCTGTTGTGTTCCCTGTCAGGGTGATCATTGGTGGTAGCCAGGCACCATCTAGTTCTTCTGGCCTTGGGCTGATGCAGTCTCTGGTTTATGTGGCCCTTTCTGTCTCTTGGGCTAATACCTTCCTTGTGTCTTTGGTGTTCTTCATTCTCCTTTGCTCCAGGTGGGTTGGGACCAATTGATGCATCTTAGATGGCTGCTCACTAGCTTTTAAAAAGACCCCAGATGCCACTCACCAAAGTGGGATGCAGAACATTTTCTTCATAAACTGTGTTATGCCAATTGACCTTAGGTGCCAATATTTATCATCGTTTAAGCTTTAACACAATACCAGAGTTTCATCTTTCTTCATGGGTGCAGATGACACACCACCCCATCACCCTATCCCATATCTTCACATCCATCCCACCACCCTCGTCACTCCTACCACCTCCACCTCCTCCACCCATTATGCTCACTTCTACCAGCCCCCACTCCCCTTACCACCTCATCACCGTATTCTCCCCACCCCCACCATCCCCAACATCCCCTCCTGTCACCCTTCATCTCACCTTCACCATTGCCACTATACCACCCCTCACCTCCACCATCACCCCACCTTCCCTTCATCATCCCTATCGCCCCTCTCCCCATTGCCTACCTACCACCTCCATCACCCCAACCTCACCATCCCTGCCAACACATCTGCCACCTTTACCCCTCACCGCTGCCACCATTGATTTTCATCAAAACTGAGAAGTCTGTGTTAATTTTCTGGATAATTTTGAACTAGAAATCTACGGTTCCACTTTAACAGTGGAGACTTCATCATGAAAGACGGAAATACCCAATCTTTTCAACATAGGAGAGCCCTGTCTTTGTCATTTAAAAAGGTGAAAGGAACACATTTGTGTCCTCTTGACTGTGGACACCAGCAGATTTCCCAGCCAGGTATGGTTCAGGCCAGGTTTGTAGAGCATAACCCACCCCAACCCCCAGCTGACCTCAAATTTACAGCATTTCTTGAGTCTTCCAACCCTATTTCTCAGTACTGCTAAACATAAATTGCAACTCTCAACACTGTCAACTTATCTCATGCATACAAGAGAAGGAGCTTTAGGGATGAAGTATTCTACAGAATGTAGAAAGTCTCCATCAATTCACTGTATCCCTTTTTCTCCGTAAAGTTTATTTATTACTGAATGGAGAGAGGATTAAATAAGTTGCATTTCATTTGAGACTTTTGAATCAAAACAAGAGTCATTAATCTATTTCAGATTCCTATATTTATTTCACAGATGTCATATTCATAATAATTCTTCTCTGTCTAATCTCCGTAACTTGTTATTCCAGCCATATCACAAACCCACACTGTTGGCAGTTTTTTTAAAAAAATGTCAACACTTATTCAAAATGTATCTTTACTGTCACTTCAACACGGGAATTGTGCAACTCAGCACATTTGATATTCTTTTAGCCTGAGTGTGAGAAAAGTCCTTCTCCCTAAGAAGCTTTATGTCTGGAATTTGCCACAAGTATGGGGACCAATCCCCTTACTCTTCACAAGAGGATGTAGTTCCCAGGTCTGATCCTCAGGTGTTCTGTGAACACCAGAGTCTGTGTGGAAGAGGCAAAGCACACTTGGGGGAAACACTCGCTTCTCCTCACTCACCTCCTTGTTGTTAGTTGTTCTCGAGTTGGCTCCAACTCATGGCGACCCATATCCAATAGAACAAAATGTTGTCTGGTCCTGTGCCATCCTCATGCTTCTTGATATGCTCTAGTCCGCTGTTAAGGCCACTGTGTGTTTTGAATGGCTTCCAATCCAGGGGACTCATCTTCCAGCACTATCATTTTACACCTCGAGATGGAACTTGAAAAATCCCCATTGGAAGTCAACCCGAATATCAGGGGCAGTTTATCCGATAGGTAAAGTAAGCATGGGGCTTGCCTTACTTACCAGATCCTCTGTAGTGAACAATTTCACATTTTTTTCACCATATCAAAGATTCTGCTTCTAGGTATGGCTGGCATCCATCTTTCTCCCAACCCCACAACACCTTCCTACAGAATCAAAGCCTCTTTTCAAATTTACAGTACCTGACAAGGGCAGATGACCCAGTAAGCAATGCAAGCACCGGCTTACTTGTGTTTACTTGCTAATCTTTAGTGAACAATTTCACATGGGTTTGAAACCATCATCACTACAGATGATCTGGTAAGCACTGTAAGAAGCGTGCTTACCTTGCCTATTGGATAAAACACCCCTACCTAATATAAAAGTAGCAACACAATTCTCATTCTATTTTCAGTAGGAAGACTATATTCAGCCTCTTTAGCTAGATAAATTTCCTTTGCAGGACAAAAAAGCCCATTATTAAAAAACAAAACCAGAAACACCTTGGTAAAAATATGGAATTTTTATTTCATTTTACTCATCAAAGATTTGAAATAGTTCATCTAAAATGGCCAAGTAAAATAACCTACCTGGTCTTTTTCTTACCTGTGTTTATGGAGAGACAAGTCTTCTCAGTCTAACATTCTTAGCCCAAGGTCCATGGATTCCCAAAGAGTCCATGGATAGAACGTGGGAAAAAGGCTGCATAAACATGGATGGGGACAAATAAAACTTCATTTTCACTAACCTGTAGCTGAAATTTAGGACTGACTTGAGTTATGAATGTAGGTGACAGACGACAGTAGGATTAGGGCTGCTGGTGATCTTGTCACCATGGAAATCACAAGTATCTTATGACACATTGTAATTGTTTGTTTTGGATACATACACTGGATTGCTTTCCTTTGACATCCTATGTATCTTGTACACATTTAAAAGTATTTTTCTGAGAAGGAATCCATAGGTTTCATACTGCCAAATTAATCTGTGTTTCAAAAAATGAATTAGTCAAGCTACTATAGGATAGGGGCCCTGGTGGCACAGTGGTTAAGAGCTCAGCTGCTAAGCAAAAGCTCAGCAGTTTGAATCCACCAGCCACTTCTTGGAAACCCTATGAGACAGTTCTACTTTGTCCTGTAGGATCACTATGAGTTGGAATCGACTCAACAGCAACAGGTTTGGTTTTTTTGGGTTTATTATAGGACAGGAGGAAACCCTGGTGGCGCAGTGGTTAAGAGCCATGGTTGCTAACAAAAAGGTAGGCAGTTGGAATCCACCAGCTGTTCCTTGGAAATCCTATGGGGCAGTTCTACTCTGTCCTGTAGGATCACTATGAGTCAGAATCGACTTAACAGCAACGGGTTTGTTTTTTTTGGGTTTACTATAGTACAGGAGGAAACCCTGGTGGCCCAGTGGTCAAGAGCTATGCCTGCTAACCAAAAAGTCAGCGGTTGGAATCCACCACCTGCTCCTTGGAAACTGTATGGGGCAGTTCTACTTTGTCCTAGAGGGTCACTATGAGTCGGAATCGACTCGGCGGCAACAGGGTATGGGTATAGGACAGGAACACAGCACAATTAGACATCGAACATGTTTTCATCCCTTGAAACTCAAGAATGCACCAATCATAATGGAACTCTTAAAACACGATTTATTTTTCAATGGGTTTTCACACTTCATTCTATCCTTAACCCTACCAGGGAGGGAAAGTAAACCTAGGGCAAGTTTTAATTAGCATCAGGACCCTGAAGCACAGAGAGGTTCAGTGACCTAACCAAGGTCACACAGCTGATGAGCAAACTCTCAACGTCCTCCTCACCAGACTTTCTGCCTTCCGCCAGGTGGAGGTGAAAGAGGATAGGTCCTTCTGTCTGTCTATTGCCTAGCCTCTTAATCTGAACCTGCTCTTCTCATATTGTGGTTCTCCAAGGTATTGGATTGGCGATCCCATTATTCATTCAACCCTCCACATTGGGCGGCCTTACTGCCTCAGTACACAAGACAGAGGCAGCTGTTCCCCCTCGGTTGGTGCTGAGCCATCCTGGCCTCGTTGATTCTCTGGGCAGAATAAGAGCAGCCCATTTGAGAGATGTAACTCCTGAGTGGGGTTAGCTGGAAAACAGCTAATGAGCTTGTGCCCCAAAGGGAGAGATATGGCTGCTCATGTAACAGTTCAGCCAAATGGAGAGAAGACAGATGGGATGGTAAGAATAGTAAAAACAGAGGGCAAAGTGGGCAAGACCATGGAGGGGGCAAGGGACAGGGGACACAGGGAAGGTGCAAAAGAACTCACAAGAGTTCCCAAATGGCAAAACTGAAGCCTTACTACTGGACCTGGCCTCAGAGAAGAGGAAAGGGGCAAGGAGGGGATTGAGGGGGAAGGAGAGAGGATCAAGGACTTCCCAAATTTGTGTGTCCAACTTTCTGTATCGCTGGGTAACTTTTAATACTATACAATGAAAAAAAAAACAACACCAACATTAATCTGTACATTTTGAAGTCTTTCTGACTTTCTTCTTTTTCAGAGCAATTGTCATGGAAAAAGGGCTTTAGAGCCAGGGAGACCTGGGCACAAATCTCACCTCCCAGTCTCCAAGCTTGGGGCTTGAGACCTCCCAGTCTCAGTCTCCCCATCTGTAAGGACTCAGCCTCTCCTACATGGAGGCCAGCGTGAGATGATGGAAGGGGTCTGGAAGCCCCAGCTATCTGCCTGGCCGCCCCACCTGCCTTTATTCTGCACAAATGTCATCTCATTAGCTTTCTTTGAGCAGCAAACCAAACTTGCAACACCACTCCCACCCTTGCTGCCAGCTAGCTGCCTTTTACCTTCACTCGCCCTTGTGTTTCCTCCGGGGCACTTGACATTGTCTAACATGCTGCGTACTAAACCAGACTCTGTCGAGCCAACTCTAATTCATGATACCCCCATGTGGGCAGAGCAGAACTGTGCTCCGTAGAGTTTTCAATGACCGATTTTTCAGAAACAGACTGCCAGGCCTTTCTTCCAAGGCACCTCTGAGTAGACTCAAACCTCCAACCTTTCAGTTAGCCGCTGTCATGGTTTGAATTATGTCCCCCCAAAAATGTGTGTATCCATTTGGCTGGGCCATGATTCCCGGTATTGTGTGATTTTCCCATGTGTGGTAAATCCTGCCTCTATGATGTTAATGAGGGAGGATGGGTGGCAGTTGTGTTAGTAAGGCAGGACCTGATCTACAAGACTGGATTGTGTCCTGAGGCAATCTCTTGAGATATAAAAGACAGAAGTGAGCAGTGAGACAGGGGGACCTCATACCATCAAGATAACAGTGCCGGGAGCAGAGCGCATCCTTTGGACAGGGGTCCCTGTGCAGAGAAGCTCCTAGTCCGGGGGAACACCGAAGAGAAGAAGGCTGACAGAGAGAAAAAGCCTTCACCTGAAGCTGACCCCCTGAATTTGGACTTTTAGCCTACTTTGAGGAAATAAACTTCCTTCATTAAAACCATCCACTTGTGGTATTTCTGTTATAGCAGCACTAGATAACTAAGACAACCGCTGAGTGTGTTAACTGTTTGCACCACCCAGGGACTCCATAGTAAACTTATTTATTTGTGAATTGAGTAGCTTCCATCCAGGCCCAAGCGTGCCCTCCACAAAAGCAAAGATTTCAGTCTGGTACGTGTGGCCACGCTCCTGCCCTCAGAGCTTTGCCAGGGCCCTCACCCCTGCTCAGCAGTGATGGTGGACGAACGCAGACCACCAGCACACAGTGGGCAGTTGTTGCTGTTTTTGTTGGCTGTAATGCCTGATGGGGAGCATTGGTGGTGCAGTGGTTACAAGCTATGGTTGCTAACCAAAAGGTCAATGGTTCGAATCCACCAGCTGCTCCTTGGGAACACTATGGGGCAGTTCTACTCTGTCCTATAGGGTCGCTATGAGTCGTAATCAACTCGATGGCAACTAGCTTGGTCTTTTTTTTGCTTTTCTTGTCTGATGGGGTCTCCATGTTCCCACCTTCAGTGTCAGTGTGGCAGCAAACCAGAAAAGGGAGCTTTCTGCTACAGCTCATTCCCGTTGGCTTCGGTGGCCACACTTTGCAAAGATCCCCCAGAACTGCAAAGAAGAGATTTGCTTGGTTAACCAAGGCCACTGTCCTAGCTGAAAGGACATTCATTGGGCTGTGGACTCACATCTGCCTGGGTCCCCCCAACCCCGCCCCCGAGCTGGGCAACAATCCTACTGCTGGCAGGTCAGGCTGAGCAGACCTTTTTTCTTTTTGCGCAACCCTTTCTGTGGTGGGCTCTCCTGCCTGGTATCGAGGACATCTGCCGGAAATAAGGCACCATCTGTGGGATTCCACAGACATCTCAGCTGGCGTTCTGCTGCCGTTGACTGAAGCCACAGCCTGGCCCTGCATCTCAGGCGAGGGGTAAGAAAGCATTGTGGTGGGCCATCAATCAACCTTGGTGTTTCCATCCTAGGTGCGTCTGATGCAAAAATAAAATCCCAAACCCCAGCCTAAAATATCCCCTGAGGGAGGTGAGTGGGAGCTCTGGCTGCGGTGGGCAGGCCGTGGACCTCAGCATCTGGGATTCCTAATTATAGAGGGTTTGGGTCCCAATGTTTCACCCATGAGCTGAGACATGGGGATCTGCGCAGCGTCTTAACTGTCACCCTCACCACCCATTTCCCCACAGCAACGAGATAAAAATATAAACTTCCCCAGGCCCCAACGAGCTTTCCCACACCAGTCAACAGTGATTTTTTTTTTTTCCTTTCTCTGAAGGATTAATTTTAGATTTCAAGGGAATTAGTACCCCATACCCATTCGCAGATGAGGTCCATATGACCTAAAAGAACAATTCCTTTTTAAATTCTCAGTGCTGGTAAAAGAAATTTTCACTGATTTCTTCAAGGGAAAGATATGTTAGAAAAGTAATATTTTCTTCCATGTTTTCCAAACTTTATTTTACCTAAGGAGCTTCATATATCTCTTTCGATGGATCTTCTTTTCATATTTGCTAGACCACGGCTTTGGGATATGATCAACGAGCAGTGGGGAGCCATTGAAGGTGTTAGAACCAAGTAGAATTGTTGTTTGTCGCTCCCACTCATGGTGGCCCCATGTATAACAACAAACATTGCCCGGTCTTGCATCATATTCGTGATTGTTGGTATGCTTGCATCCACTGTTCCAGCCCTTGCATATTTTCAGTGCCGTCCAACCTAGTGGGCTCATCTTCCAGGACTATATAGGTAGTCCCCAAATTACGTTGTATTCGAGTTACGACAAACTACACTTTTGACAGTCCTTTTTTTGTACATCTTATCGCTAGTAATATATACTACAATGTCGCAACACGTAATTTGCTAATGTTATCATTCTCAGATGTTCACCTGAAGACGTTCAACTTATGATTTACTGTTCCAAACACTGCTGTATAGCAGGTAGACATGGTCTACAATGTGTCGGTATCGGGAGTCGTCAGGGCTAGAAAGTCGGGCAATGTTCAACTCTAATGGCATATGACAATTGAACCACGCAGACGTCCTACAGCGGTTAGGACTCTGACTTCATTGTTACAACATTGACGCTGAGTTCACTGTAGACCAGGCCACCTTTTCCTACCATAAAAAGCATCAGTTGTTAATTTAAAGCCGATCTGTTCAAGTTTCTCACACTGTAACACCTGCACAGCTTATACCCCCAACAATATGGCCAGTAAAAGAAGTCACACCAATGAAAGTTCTAACCCAAACAAGAAGGCTAGGAAGGCTCTAGACATGGATATAAAGATGAAGATGATTAAGGCCTGTGATAATGGAAAGAAAGTCAGTGAAATAGCCCTTGAGGAAGGACTATCTCATTTGAGCATTTTGACAATCATTAAGGATGACAATAGGATTTTGGAGGCAGTTAAAAAAGCGATTGGCATAAAATTGACGATTTTAACGAAGAAGAGGCAAAGGCCAATCCACGAGATGGAGAAGCTGTTGATGATTTGGATGGAAGACCAAATCCAGAAGAGGATCCCCGTGAGTTAACTGACGATTCAAACGAAAGAGCTCAGCCTTTTTGAAAAGCTGAAGGAACAGCAAAAAGCAGAGTACCGTGAGTGCTTTAACGCCAGAAAGGGCTGGTTTCATCACTTCAAATGCAGATCTGGCTTACATTAAAAAAAAAAACACCAAACCCATTGCCATGGAGTCTATTCCAACTCATAGGGACCCTATAGTACAGAATAGAACCGCCCCATAGAGTTTCCAAGGAGCGCCTGGTGGATTTGAACTACCAACCATTTGGTTAGCAGCTGTAGCTCTTAACCACTATGCCACCAGGGTTTCCTGGCTTACATAAGATGTGTATACCTGGAGAAGCAGGCATAGCTGATGTTGAAGCTGCTGCAAAATTCAAGGATGAGCTGGACAAGATGGAACAGGGAGGAAAGTTGTCAAAAAAATTTTACAGTGAAAGGGTTAGCTGGAGTTTTTTCCAAACTAAATCAGGGGCTTCAGTTGCTTAAAACATGGACTCAGATCCTAATTGTTTTGCTAAAGTCAATAGATTCAGGAAGCAGTGAGATGTTACCGTGAAATATATGAAGAAAAAAAGAGAAAGGACCATACAGAAAACTCTCACTAATTTTCTAACTAGAAATGCCACCCTCATTCCCAGGATTAATCCAGATGATCCAGAACCTTCCACAGGTGGAGTTACTACTGAAAATGACAAAATGCCAATGTCATCCAACTCTTCTTCATCGTTGGAGAAAATTTTTATGATTTGTGTATTTTTTATGTATGTATGTATTAAAATACGTCTGTAAGTTTATATATAATGTTTCTAACCTCCAAAGACAAAGATTGGATTTATAAAGATACTGGTAATAAGAGGGAATAATAATGAAAACTGAAATAATAATAATCATAAGATATCCAACTTACATCAGAACCGACTTACAATGGAGTTGTCGGAATGGACCCCATCGTAAGTTGGGGACTAGCTGTATTGTGCAATGCTATTTTGTGATATGTAGGATTTTCACTGGCTAGTTTCCAGAAGTAGATTGCCAGGCCTTTCTTTCTAGTCTGTCTTACTCTGGAAGCTCTGCTGAGACCTGTCCACCATGCATGACGCTGCTGGTACTTGAAATACCAGTGGCATAGCTTCCAGCATCATAGCAACACGGAAGCTGCCACAGTAGGACACACTGACTGATGGGTATTGGGAGAAGTAGAGTACCAAGGGGAAATTCTAAAGGAGAAGAGGCAGAGTGAAGGATGGGTTGGGCCAGGTGGACTGGACTGCAACCACAAGGAGTAAGGGAGCCGTAGGTGTGGCCTGAGGAGACCCAGCCTGGAGTGGTCCTGTGTGGGTGATAGGTTAGAAGGAGAGGGATGCTGACAGCTCATGCAATAGAAGACACACCACCTCCAGGACAGCTCAGACTTGGGAGGGCTCCGATGAGCCAAAGAGGGCATGAGTTTCAAATGAAGGGAGCACGGAGGCGGTGGCCGTGACAATTCCTAAAACAGAAAAGTTCCCAAGGAGATGGAACTGGCAAAGAAGATGACAGGTTGCTCGTGGCCCTTGGGTTTCAGGCGATGGCGGAAGCCCTGCTCTGGAGAGTGAGAGTTGACATTGGAAGAGAAGTGTTGAAAAAGGCAAATGAGGCTCACACACTGTGTTCTCACATCCTCAGATCCTCTGAGATAACAAGAACGATCTACTTAGCCCCTCCAAAAAAAAACTCATAAGAGGCAGCAGAAAGTAAGAAATACTACCATCAAGAAGCAAGAAATAATAGGGAATTCCTGGGACACAGAAAGAAAAAACAAACCACGCTGGTGGGGGAACAAGAGTGGAGATAACATGTGTCTGGAAGTCTAAGATAGTGAACTGAGTGATAAATAAGGAGTTGTTGCTACAGCAGCTGGTCCAGGAATTGTTCCTCCTCATTGCCGGGCTTAGCAGAGGGCTGGAGCAGAAATGCCCACCCCAGACCATAGGGGTAACCACAGTCAGACCCCAGAAATGGCAGAAAGGCCCACCCCCAGAAGATAAGCTACCAGTTCATCTTAAACCAAAGATCAAAACCGATCACCACCAAGCAGACTCCAACTCATGGCGACTCCTGTGTGTCACAGTACAACTGTGCTCCATAGGGTTTCAATGACTGATTTTTCAGAAGCAGATTTCCAGGACTTTCTTATGAGGCTCCTCTGGGTGGACTCGAACCTCTAACCTTTTGGTTAGCAGCTGAGCGTTCAATCATTTGTGCTACCCGGGGGCGCCACCAGTTCACCTTACCCAAGCAAATATCATTCTCACAAACACCAGAGGCTGCTGCTAAGACCAGAACTCTCATTGGCAGGAGAACAGGGCTTACCAAATCAAAGGTGAGTTGAAAGTTGATAATAGTCACCATGCGGCTGAGAAAAATGAACATTTAGAAAAAAAAAAAATGCCGATACAACAAAGGAATGATCCAACACCCGAGAAAATAAAATTAACAGAACAAAAAGTAAAAGAGGTTATAATTAGCCTAGCCAATACCCTCAGAAAAGACACAAGAGGAAGATAAGCATAAAGTAATAACAGGTGTTCAGTTACCACGGACACACTGCCCAGACTCCCCTCACGGCCACCGTCTCCATCTGAGTACAGAGCCCCCTCCACTTTGCCTCGTCTCTTCCTCCTCAGTCTCCCCTCTCTGCCCTACACCATCAAATTTCCTCTCTTCAGTGGGACATTTCAATCAGCCTGCAAGATGGAGTAGCCGCCATCTTACAAGGAAAAGCTCACTCTTTATCTTCACATCTCTTTCCTCTGCATCACTTCATGGGGAAAAGAAAAAAGAAAAACTTCTAAATATGAGTCTTGTTGGCTCCACTATCCATTTCTGTTTTTTCTTGACCCTTCTTCAACCAGTCTTTCATCCCCATCACTCCATTAAAATTGCTATTGTCAAGATAACATAGATCTCACAATGCCAAATCCAGTGTTGGACACAGTAAACCACTCCTCTCTCCTTAACACCCTTTTTTGTCTTGGCTTCCAGACCCTCGTGCCAAGCCCTCAGCTTTACCCAAGCTTCTAGATGTTGGCCAGCCCCGGGCTCACTTAGTTCTAGGACCTCTTTCTCCTCTACCTACACTTTCTCCCTACATCTCTCCCTGTTGTTGTTGTTAGGTGCCTTAGAGTTGGTTCGGACTCATAGGGACCCTGTGTACCACAGAACGAAACATCGCCTGGTCTTGTGCCATGCTCATAATCTTTGTTATGCTTGAGCCCATTGTTGCAGCCACTGTGTTAACCCATCTCATTGAGGCTCTTCCTCTCTTCTGCTGACACTCTACTTTACCAAGCATGATGTCCTTCTACAGGGACTGATCCATCCTGACAATATGTCCGAAGTATGTAAGACGTAGTCTCGCCATCCTTGCTTCTGAGGAGCATTCTGGTTGTACTTCTTCCAAGACAGATTTATTCCTTCTTTTGGCCGCCCGTGGTATATTCAATATTCTCCACCGACACCGCAGTTCAAAGACGTCAATTCTTCTTCGATCTTCCTCATTCATTCTCCAGCTTTTGCATGCATATGAAGTGCCTGAAAACGCCATGGCTTGGGTCAGGCGCACCTTAGTCTTCAGGGTGACATCTTTGCTTTTCAACACTTTAAAGAGGTCTTTTGCAGCAGATTGGCCCAATGCAATGCATCTTTTGATTTCTTGACTGCTGCTTCCATGGGTGTTGATTGTGGATCCAAGTAAAATGAAATCCTTGACAACTTCAATCTTTTCTCTGTGTATCCTGATGTTGCTTATTGGTCCGGTTGTCAGGATTTTTGTTTTCTTTATGTTGAGGTGCAATCCATACTAAGGCTGTGGTCTTTGATCTTTATCAGTAAGGGCTTCAAGTCCTCTTCACTTTCAGCAAGCAAGGTTGTGTCATCTGCATATTACAGGTTGTTAATGAGTCTTCCTCCAATCCTGATGCCCCATTCTTCATACAGTCCAGCTTCTCAGATTATCTAGGGATTGTCTCTCCCTAGATGGCTTTAAATGTCACCTATACATTGATGACTTCCAAATCTATATCTCCAGCCCAATCCCTCCTGAATTTCAGACTCAGCACGTCCAGTTAGATATCTTGTAGACAACACTAACGTGTTCAAACATGAACCCCATCCCGCTTACCCTCTGCTTCTCCCCCATACTGAATGGCATCCAGCTACTCAAGCTAGAACCTTGGAGCCATCCTTGACCCTCTGCCTTCTTTCCCACTTCAATAGCAGTGTCTTAGTTACCTAGTGCTGCTGTGACAGAACACCACAAGTGGGTGGCTTTAAAGAACAGATATTTATTTTCTCACAGTTCTGGAGGCTAGGATTCCAAATTCAGGGCATTAGCAGGGCTATGCTCTCTCTCTCTGTCCACTCCAGAGGAAAATCATTCATTGTCTCTTTTAGCTTCTGGTAGCTCCAGACACTCCTTGGCACTCCTTGATTTGTAGACAGATCCTCAAGTGGTGTCTTTCTCTATGTGTGACTTAGTTTCTATACCTGTGCTTTTATAAAATGCAACTCAGAAGGGATTAGGATTAGGACCCACCCTACTCATTTTGACTTAGTTAATTCAGCTGATAACATCTGCAAAGAAAAACCCTATTTCCCCAAACAAGGTCACGTTCACCAGTGCAGGGTTCAGGACTTCAACAGAACTTTTTGGGGAACACAATTCAACCCATAACAAGCATCTCGTCCTGACCACTCTCAAGCCTCACCTGGATTATTGCAATAGACTCCAACTAGTCTCTACGCTTCCACTCACCCCAATCCTCATTCAGTACGCAAGGGGAGTCTCCTTAGAGGCAAACTAGATGGAGTCATTCTCTGGTGCACGATCTCCAGCAATTCCTTCACATTTCAAAGTCTGAAGTCCTCACCATGGCTACCTGGCATAGCTCTCACCACCTCTCCACCTCATGTCCTTTCCTCCTCACTCACTCCACTCAAGTCTCCTTGCTTTTCCTGGACCAAGCCAAGCACACGTCCCCTGAGGGCCTTCTCACTCATGTCCCCTGTGATTGGCATGCTCTCCATCATCTCTATCCAAATGTCACCTCCCCAGAGACGTCTTCTCTTCTCTCTATTTAAACCATCCCCTATGTCCTCTCTTCTCCTTTACCTTGGTTGGTTTATGTCCACAGCACCTATCCTTCCCTGATGAGATTTGTTTATTGACAGATTGACAGTTTCCACACTAGAAAGTCAGCTCCATGAGGACAGGAACTTCATCTCCTCAGTGGCTATCAATCAAGAACGTTTGGAATGAGAAAGGAGACATAACCACAGACTGGTTTTTCTCTTCCCTGCTTGCTCAAGTTTTTTGTTTCGTTTTTTTTTTAACTTTTTATTTTGATATTATTTTAGGCTTACAGGAGAGTTGCTAAATGTTCAGAGAGTTCCCATATGTTCTAGATTGAATTGTGTTCCCCCAAAAGTTATGTTGAAGTCCAACCCCTATACCTGTGAATGTAACCCAGTTTAAAAATAAGGGTTCCTTTTGCTCTTAATGAGGTCACACCAGGGTGAGTCTTAAACCTACTCTGAGTGGTGTCTTATGAAATGAGCAGGGTAGATGCAGACACACACAGGGGAATACAGACCGCATGTGAAGATACATCTGTAAGTAGCCAAGGAACACCAAAAAACACCCCAGGACTACAGAAGCAGAAAGAGACTATGGTCTTCCCCTTGATCCCATAGAAAGAGGGAATAGCCTATTCCTGCCTATGCTCTGATTCAGACTCCTAGCCTTTAGAGCTGTGAGAAAATAAATTTCTGTTCTTTAGAGCCACCTACTTGTGGTATTTTTTTTCTTACAGCAGCTCTAAAAAAAACCCATTGCTGTCAAGTCGATTCCGACTCGTAATGACCCTATAGAATAGAGTAGAACTGCCCCATAAAGTTTCCAAGGAGCACCTGGTGGATCCAAACTGCTGACCTTTTGGTTAGCAGAGGTAGCACTTAACCACTACACCACTGGGGTTTTCCACAGCAGCTCTAGGAAACTCGAATACCATATACGACCTCCTCTGCAAGATTTCACCTTCCATTTACATCTTATAAGAACCATCTCATTTAAATGTCACAACAACCCTGGGGTGGCGGGAATACTGTTTTTGCCCTAACTTCACAGATGAGGCAAATGAGAGACACTGAGATTAAATAACATATCAATGTTTGCTCAATGGGTAAATGTAATACACGGTTTAAGATTTGAACCCAGGCACCCCAGTTTAGGAGCCTGTGCTCTAAACCACAGTTCTGTCATTGTTGTTAGTTGCCATCAAGTCAACTGTGACTCACAGTGACTTTATGTACAGCAGAACGAAAGGTTGCCCGGTCCCGTGCCATCTTCATGATTGATGGTTTGCTTGAGTTCATTGTCTGCTATTGGGTCAATCCATCTCATTGGGGGTTTCCCTTGTTTTTGCGGATTATCTGCATTACCAAGCATGATGTCCTTTTCTAGCAACTGGTCTTTGCTGATGACATGCCCAAAGTAAGTGAGCCACTTTGCATCAATTAGATGAGAAAAAGAATGAGACGATGCTGGAAAAAACAGGAAAAATACAGTCATCATTTGAAGACAAAATGTAGTATACTTAGGAAATCCGGGATAATCCCCTGAGAAATCAGTACACTGAATAAGAGGATTCAATAAGTTCATCAGATAAAAGATCTGCAAATAAAAATCAAGCTTTTCTCTATACAGCAATAGCCAATTAGAAAATGT
Organism: Trichechus manatus latirostris; assembly: GCF_000243295.1. Classification (NCBI taxonomy): domain Eukaryota; kingdom Metazoa; phylum Chordata; class Mammalia; order Sirenia; family Trichechidae; genus Trichechus; species Trichechus manatus. The sequence continues at coordinate 3,019,318 of NW_004444137.1, read as the reverse complement.
AGTGGAGAAAGAATTCCATTCACAGTAGGAACAAAATCTTATATACCAACAAGGACTGTGCAAAACCTACAGGGGAAAAAAAAAAAACACAATAAAGCCTTATAGAAAGACCTGAAATGATGCCTGAATATAAGGAGACACATAACATATATCTTAATGAAAAGTCAATATTCTAAAAATGCTAATTTTCCTCCAACTTAATTTGTAAATTCAGTGGAAGACCAATCAAAATCTCAACAGGATTTTTTCTGAACATTTTATTTTAAAAAAATTCAAGCACAAAGAAAAGTTGAAAGAAAGAACTTTAGATTGAAAATCTCTTCGATTCTGTTAACATTTTACTACATTTGCTTTATCACAAATATCCATCTATCCATCAATCTGTCTTTTTAAATGCGTTTGAAAGTTTCAGACATTCATATACTTTATCCCTAAACATTTCATACGAGTATTGTCATGGATTGAATTGTGTCCCTCGAAAATATCTGTCAACTTGGCTGGGTCATGATTCCCAGTATTGTATAATTGTATACCATTTTGTAATCTGATGTGATTTCCTTATGTGTTATCAATTCAATCGCTAAGATCTAATAAAATGGATTAGCAGCAGTTATACTGATGAAGTATACAAGATTGGTAGTGTCTTAAGCCAATCTCTTTTGAGATATAAAAGAGAGAAGTGAGCAGAGAGACATGGGAACCTCATAACACCAAGAAAGCAGTGCTGGGAATGGAGCTCGTCCTGTGGATCTGGGGTTCCTGAGCAGAGAGGCTCCCGGACCAGTGGAAGATTGATGACACGGACCTTCCACCAGAGCTGACAGAGAAAGTGTTCCCTTGGAGCTGACGCCCTGAATTTGGGCTTGTAACTGGACTGTGAGAGAATAAACTTCTCTTTGTTAAAGCCATCCACTTGCAGTATTTCTGTTACAGCAGCACTAGATGACTAAGACAAGGATCATTAACCTAAATTCACTATTTGTCTGTGGTTCTTTTTTTAGAAAATTCTAGGCACCATTCAATACACTAATTAAATGTTTTCTAAAATTTGAGAGAGGTAAACTTGTGTAACACAAACCACCATCAAATATAAAACATCAGCATCACCCCAGAAAGTTTTCTCATGGACTTGCCCAGTCAATACCTACTCCCACGGCAAGGCTGTCACTGTCCTGGTTTTTTATCCACCACGGGGCAGTTTTGTCTCTTAGAGAAGTTTGTGTAAATGGGATCATGCAGTCTTTTAGGTCTGACTTGTTTCGCTCAGCATAATTATTCTGAGATTCAATCACGTGGTTGCATGTATTAGTAGTTCAATCCTTTTTTTTTTAATTGCTGTGTAGCAGTCTACTGTACCACAAGGTGGTTATCTATTCATCTGTTGATGAATACCTGGGCTGTTTCTGGACCAGTTTTTTAATGGAAATTGGCATGATAACTCTAAAATATGTATTGGCGGAGAGTTGGGGAGAGAAAACATAACAATGGCCAAGCAGAAATTTTGGTGAAAGGGGACTTTCCTTACCAGGTATGAAAGCATATTATATCTTCTTTTTTTTTTTTTTGTTTATTATTGTACTTTAAGTGAAAGCTTACATTTCAAGTTAGTCTCTTGTATAAAAATTTATACACACATTGTTATGTGACCCTAATTGCTCTCCCTATACTGTGACAGCACACTCCTCCTTTCCACCCCTGATTTCCCGTGTCCATTCAACCAGCTCCTGACCCTCTCTGCCTTCTCATCTCACCTCCGGACAGGAGCTGCCTGTTTGGTCTCCCGTATCTACTTGAGTTAAGAAGCACACTCTTCACAAGTATCATTTTATGTCCCACAGTCCAGTCCAATCATTGTCTGAAGAGTTGGCCTCGGAAATTGTTTTAGTTCTGGGCTGACAGAGAGTCCGGGGGCCGTGCTCTCTGGGGGTTCCTCCAGTCTCAGACCATTAAGTCTGGTCTTTTTACTAGAATTTGAGTTCTGCACCACACATTTCTCCTGCTCTGTCAGGGACTCTCTGTTGTGTTCCCTGTCACAGCAGTCATTGATTGTAGCCAGGCACCATCTAGTTCTTCGGGTCTCAGGCTGAAGAAGTCTCTGGTTTATGTGGCCCTTTCTGTCTCTTGGGCTAATACTTCCCTTGTGTCTTTGTTGTTCTTCATTCTCCTTTACTCCAGGTGGTTGGGACCAATTGATGCATCTTAGATGGGCGCTTGCAAGCTTTTAAGACCCAAGATGCTGCTCACCAAAGTGGGATGCAGAACACTTTCTTAATAAACTTTGTTATGCCAATTGACCTAGGTGTTCCCTGAATGCATGGTTCCCAGACTCCCACCCCTGCTACTCTGTCCTTCAAAGTGTTCAGTTGTATTCAGGAAACTTCTTAGCTTTGGTTTAGTCCAGTTGTGCTGACTTCCCCTGTAGTGTGTGCTGCCCTTTCCTTCACCTAAGATAATTCTTGTCTACTATCTAGTTAGTGAATAACCCTCACCCTCCCTCCCCACCCTCGTAACCATCAAAGAATGTTTTCTTCTGTGTTTAAACCTTTTCTTGAGTTCTTATAATAGTGGTCTTATACAATATTTGTCCTTCTGTGACTGACTAAATTAACTCAGCATAATGCCCTCCAGATTCCTCCATGTTATGTTTCACAGCTTCATCATTGTTCTTTGTTGTTGCGTAGTATTCCGTTGTGTGGATATACCATAATTCGTTTATCCATTCTTCCGTTGATGGGCACCTAGGTTGTTTCCATCTTTTTGCTACTGTGAACAGTGCTGCAATGAACATGGGTGTGCATATTTTTATTTGTGTGATGGCTCTTATTTCTCTAGGATATATTCCAAGGATGAAAGCATATTATACAGCTATGATCATTCAAAGAGTGGATTTTTGCACAGGGACAGGCAAATAAATAAATGGAATAGAATTTAAAAGTTAGGAAACAGACTTGTTTTTATGGATTGCACCATTGTGAGCCACAGGGTTTTCATTAGCTGATTTTTGGAAGTAGACTGACATATATAATAGAACTGTTTGTAAATAAAAATTGGCATTGTAACTACCCAATCATATATAAAAATAAGTACCATATAACATAAAAATTTGAAAAAAAATTGAAAGTAAGCACTGTTGGCATTGTTTCAGGGACTGTCATACATTTTGTTTGAGGATGTATAAATGGATAAATCAAACATTATAAATGGGTGTGTACTTTGAACCTGCAATTCTGCTTCTGGGTATCTAGCCTTGGATATCTACACAAATTCTTGAACACAGCATTATAGTATTGAAAAATCAAAACAATTAAAATCTTCATCAAGAGAAAAATGGTTAAATAAAATATGATATACCCATATTGAAGAATATTATTTCACTTTTTAAAATAACAAAGTAGAGCTTGCAGGCTAATATGAAAAAAACATCTCCAAACTCTATTAAAAAAATGAATCACGCAATGTTATGTATCGTACAATCCAATACACAAAAACAATCCGTGTATATGCACATGTACAGATTTATCAACGCAAAGGAAAATATCTTGAAGCCTATACAACAGGAGCCATTGTCAAGTGCTGGAGTTTTACTCTATTTGCTTTTCTATTGCTTGGATCTTTACAATGAGATTGTTTGTATTACTTGTCTGCAAGGATGGATAACGAAATAAGCAACGCTCGTACAGGCTTACTTGTGCTTGATTGGCAGTGCACAATTTTACTTGTTTTTCACCACATCTAAGTAAGCACAATTAAGCTTGTGCTTACCTTGCTTACTGTAAGCCCGTGGGTACCTTACGTACTGGTTAATCCACCCCTGCTTGTCTGATAAAATGTGCGTTTATGAAAACGGAAATAAAAGTTGAGCAAGGCTGAGGACTGATGGTTCCTATGCCTTTTACATCTTAATAATTAGAAATTAAACAAATAAATAGTTAGAAATTATTTGTAATATTTACTAGTAAACTACTGGCCCTTTAATGGCTTGAAAACTGAAAAGGAAGAAAGAGACAGGAGCAGAGCGATCTTGGTTGACATCATCATCATTGTCATCACTGTGATCCCATGTGTGTCATCTGTGCTCCACAGGGTTTTCCATGTCTGATTTTTCTCAAGTGGATGACCAGGTCTTTCTTTCCAGGCATTTCTGGGGAAACTTGAACTGCCAAACTTTCAGTCAGCAGCTGAGTGTGTCAGCCGTTTACACCACTCAAGGATTCTGTAACTAAATTGGGGTAGTATAAAGATGGGTGTCATTTTTTCTCCTTCTATTTGCGGTCATGGAGCACCACCCCCAGCCCCCACCTCCGTGGCGAGCATATTAGATATGTCACAGCTGAGATCCACCACTACTCCGAAAAGGGGATATTATTAGCTCCATTTTATACATAAGAAATCTGGGGCCTGGGGAGATTATACAGCTCTCCCAAAGCCTCACAGCCACAGAGCAGGGATTGGAAGCCAGGAGGTCTGGTTCCAAAGCCTGTCCTCCTTTCTCTTTGCTCCTGAGTGGCCTTCGGAAATACAGCATGGTGGACCCCTTTCTCTCCCCACAGGACCCATTACATATTCTCATGCTCCTGGCTGGCAAAGCACCATGTCCACACTGGAGCTGAAGTCTACAGGGGTGTTCAGCTGACTGGCCTTCCCCTTAGTATTCTAGACTCAAGTTGGCCATGGTATGCCACCTGGGACCACCATCTGCATATACATTGACATGTGTATGTACACATACACACACACACACACACATAGCTTCTCTGGGCACCAAAATCAATCATGTTGAATGCAATTGGCCCTAGACAAAATTTTGAAGAAGAATAATGCAATGTTACATCTTCATTTTTTTTTAATTGTTGTACTTCAAGTGAAAGTTTATAATTCCAGTCAGTCTCTCATACATAAATTTATACATACATTGTTATGTAACCTCAACTGCTCTCCCTACACTATGACAGCACATTCCTCCTTTCCACCCCTGATTTCCCATGTCCATTCAACCAGCTCCTAACCCTCTCTGCCTTCTCATTTCACCTCCGGACAGAAGATGTCCATTTAGTCTCATGTATCTGCTTGAGCTAAGAAGCACACTCTTCATGAGTATCATTTTATATCCCACAGTCCAGTCCAATTTTTGTCTGAAGAGTTGGCCTCAGGAATTGTTTTAGTTCTGACAACCTTACCCCTTCTTATCATTTCATGTTGTCTTAGTCATCTAGTGTTGCTATAACAGAAATACCACAAGTGGATGGTTTTAATGAAGGAAGTTTATTTCCTCACAGACACAGTAGGCTAAAAGTCCAAATTCAGGGGGTCAGCTCCAGGGGAAGGCTTTTTCTCTCTGTCGGCCTTCTTCTCTTAGGTGTTCCCCCGGACTAGGAGCTTCTCTGCACAGGGACCCCGGTCCAAAGGACATGCTCTGCTCCCAGCACTGCTTTCTTGATGGTATGAGGTCCCCCATTCTCTGCTTGCTTCCTTTTCCTTTTATCTCGTGTAAGATAAAAGGTGGTGCAGGCCACACCCTAGGGAAACTCCCTTTACATTGGATCAGGGATGTGACCTGCATAAAGGTGGTGTTACAATCCCAGCCTAACCCTCTTTAACATAAAATTACAATCACAAAATGGAGGCCAACCAAACAATTCTGGGAATCATGGCCCAGCCAAATTGATACACACATTTTTGGGGGGACATAATTCAAACCGTGACATTCCACCCTTTGGCCCCCCGAAAATCACATCCTTTCAACATGCAAAACATATTCACCCCATCATATCATAGCAAAAGTCTTAACTCCAAGTCCAAAATCCAAAAATTCCTCTTCATCTGTGAAATCTAGAATACAAGTTTGCTTTCAAAGGTACAATGGCAGAACATGCACAAGCTGACATTTCCATTACAAACGGGAGAAACTGAAGGGAAAGAAGGGATAACAGGCACCAAGCAAGTAAGCAGAACACATTACATTAGCCCTCAAGGCTTTGAAAATAATCTTCTGTTAGCTGAGACAATTTACACCACGGCCCTGCCCTCCAGACTCTAGGTGTTGGCCACACTCTCCAGATTCTGAGTGGAGGCCCCTCGGCCCTGAGCTTCAGCTCTGCCTTCCAGGCCCACTGGGGCAGCAACTCTGCTCCCTTGGCTTTAGGCGCACCATTCTCCTAGTCCATTGGAGTGACAACTCCACCCTTAGAAACACCAGAGGCCATGGCTCCACCCTTTGAAACCCCTGAAGTCACGGCCATACCTTTTGAGACTCAGGCAGCTTGGCTTCTTGTGTTCCTTGTCTCTTCAGCTTCTGCTTCTGTTTCCTGTGGCCTCTTGGCCCTTGGGCCTCATGCCCACACCTGCCCTGCTGGGGCAAGTGTTCCAAAGCTCCGTAGCTCCACCAACAAGTGCCTGGAGGCACCCCACTCCGCCAGGAAGCCTCGTGCACACAGGCACTCAGCTCTCTCACTCTGCGGGTCGGCTCCAGCGCTGTCTAGCACTGGTCTCCTGGTTCTGCTGCTGTTGGTTCTCTGTCACTGCCGCTCCTCTGCCACTGCAGGTTCTCTGCCACTGCCACTTCTCTGCTGTTGCAGGTTCTCTGCTGCTGCTGATCCTTTGTTACCACTGCTTTATGCACTGACAGTTTCAAAACCGCTTCCACATTTTAGGTATCTGTTAGAGCAGCACCCCACTCTCTTGGTACCAAATTCTGTCTAGTCATCTAGTGCTGCTATAACAGAAATACCACAAGTGGATGGTTTTAATGAAGGAAGTTTATTTCCTCACAGCCAAAGTAGGCTAAAAGTCCAAATTCAGGGGGTCAGCTCCAGGGGAAGGCTTTCTCTCTCTGTCAGCCTTCTCTTAGGTGTTCCCCCGGACTAGGTGCTTCTCTGCGCAGGGACCCCGGTCCAAAGGACATGCTCTGCTCCCGGCACTGCTTTCTTGATGGTATGAGGTCCCCTACTCTCCGCTTGCTTCCCTTTCTTTTTATCTCTTGAGAGATAAAAGGTGGAGCAGGCCACACCCCAGGGAAACTCCCTTTACTTTGGATGATCGGGGATGTGATCTGGGTAAGGGTGGTGTTACAATCCCACCCTAATCCTCTTTAACATAAAATTACAATCACAGAATGGAGGCCAACCACACCATTCTGGGACTTATGGCCCAGCCTAATTGATACACACATTTTTGGGGGGACATCATTCAAACCGTGACACATGTTGAGGACATGATGCTATCTGATGCTCAACATGCATGCAGGTGATGCAGCTATGACGATGACTCCTTGATTAAACTGGTCCAGATGTTCTTCCAGCCCCCTCCCCCCATCACATTTACCCCGCCCCTCTGGGCACAGGCTTTGCCAATGCACCACTCCAGGCTTTCGTTTTGCTTTGTTTTTAAATAAATAGTGTATCAGGGGGCTAGATTCCTCCCATTTCTTCCCACCTCTCTCTCCATTGAGTCACTTTCTTCTCCCCCAGCTGCTTTGCCTTCGCCAGTCCGTAGAACAGATGGGCTGCCCAGGCCCCACCCTGTAGTACCCAGTCTTTCTTCAAGTTCTCAGGGCTGCCTGCCCTTCCTTCCCTCCTCCTGGGTTCTTGCTGTAACTGCCTTTCCCTGGACCACCCCACCATCACCACCACCCTCTCAGGAAAAACTGTGTTCTTGCTTACACGTTGATGACAGATAATGGCTTAAGGTGTTCGTCATCTTGCAATACACTTGAAACGTTCAACAGCCAAACACAGGAAATTCCAGTCCCAATGAAGTCCAGAAGAAGGAACTATTTGGAGGCAAGTGAGACTTTTGCTCCCTTAATGCCAAGCATGCTCACTTATTATATCTGTAATCGCTGTTTCAGTGTAATACAGTTAAAATAAAAGAGCACAATATAAAATGTCATTAAAGTCCCCAGTGGGTCCCTGTGTATCATGGACTTGAGTGTGGAAACACACTTATTCACCCCTCCTCAAAGCAGCTATTAGTAATATTTCTTAGACATCTTGTTTTCATGGGGATTCTAAAATCTGTTTTCTTCATAGCAGTCCCTTATCAGCAGTGAATGCAACCCACTTGGACCCATAAATTCCTCCCTAAGTTTAAATCCTATGCTGTCATCTAATAGAGAAGTTCCCTGGGTTCTATCACTCAAGAGACGGAGGTAGAGAAAATTGTATTTGCTACAACTCCTCTCAGGCCAGCCCAGGGCATGCAGGTGGAGGGGTTGTCCTCAGTAGCTGCTGTGGGGGCCCGTGAGCATGTGCAGGAAGGAGGATGAGGGTGTGGGGCATGCAGGCATGCAAGTTTAAGGCCGAGCAGAATTCTTCAGACAGTGCAGGAGGAGAAGCTGTGGGTGCAAACATTATTTCTGTCTGAATGTGTAGAAAACAATGATCTCACTCGCTCACTACCTTGATGTCAGGACCTGCCGTGACAAGTCCAAAACCCCGCTGTGTTTCTTCTTCAGTTACAGCACAATTTAGAGGACAACCTACTTTTTAAATTGACTTAGGGTAGACGACAATGAGAATCAATCACTTTAATTTTATTTTTTCCTTTGTCAGTGAAGATCCATTTTGATAAAACCATATGGGGAATAGAGAATGGAAGCTGAGAAGGGAGGCAACGTTGCCGTTTGTAATTTGGGTCGACTCTGGGCCTAGGTTTTCTTATCTCATGTAGACTCAGAATCATTATTAACTTTTATATTTCCTGCTTGATTGATTTTCCGTCTACTTAAAAAAACTTTTTCCTATGTTCAGCTTTCTTTGCTGGTTTCCTATTCCTTGATTCTCTTCTTGGTATCAGAGTCAACCTTCTTCCCCAACCTATCCAGCTTTCTCTGACTTATCACTGGGCAAACTGTATGGACTCTCACCAAATTAATTTCCAAGCTTCAGTGCTCTGCACAGAGTCCTCTCCACGTCCCACATTTACACATCTATGCACACACAGACACACACACTTTGCACCCACGTTCAGGCATTTCCGGCAGCCCTCGCCATTAATCATACTACATCATGGTACTCTTTACATGCAGGTGGTGGATATCCACCAGACCAATCCTAGAGGCCAAATAAAAATCTGGTGATCTGTTTCCCAGATCTCAAAGCAAAACCCACAGCCTTGGAAATACACAATCAACCAAATCAAACCCGTTAATGTCAAGTTGATCCTGACTCATAGGGACCCTCTAGGACAGAGTAGAGCTGCCCCATAGAGTTTCCAAGGAGTGCCTGGTGGATTCAAACTGCCCACCTTTTGGTCAGCAGGTGAGCTCTTAACCACTGTGCCACCAGGGCTCCATATATAGTTGCACTTAGAAATATAGTTGCACTAATGAGGAGTATTGAATGAATTGCTTAAGCTGAGTGTGACAGCGGAAATCCAAAGTCTCTAGTAAATTCTGGCTTCATGTTCTCCACATGGTACAATCTCTATTAACTATGTTTACCTGACTACTATGAGCTTACTGAATACTGTAGAATATCTTTACCTTGTTAGGAAAAAGCCTAAATCTGCCACATCACTCTGGATAATGGAATCACTCTGGATAATGGTTGTCACAGGTTGAGTTCTCCAGGATGCAGACTCTGAATGGACTTTAACATGCAGGATGCTTTCTAAGGAGGGTCCTCGGGAGTGAGGCAGTGGTGGTTCAGTGGTAGAATTCTCACCTTCCATGAAGGAGACCCAGGTTCCATTCCTGGCAAATGTACCTCATATGCAGCCACCACCCATCTGTCAGTGGAAGCTTGTGTGCTGCTGATGCTTAGCAGATTTCAGCGGGGCTTCCAGACTAAGACAGACTTCGAAGAAAGGCCTGGTGATTTTCTGCAAACCAGCCAATAAAAACCCTATGGATCACAACTGTCCAATCTGCAACTGACCATGGGGATGGTGCAGAGCTGGCAGCATTTCGTCCTGTTGTGTATAGGGTTGCCAAGCGTCAGGAGCCAACTCAGTGGCAGCTAACAACAGCAACAACCGGGACTGACATGTGTGGAAGGAAGGGGAAAACAACAGGACTGGGAAACAGTCTCGGCCAGCCCCACAGGGAGTGCTGGAGCTAAAATGACCCTTCAAAGTTGTCCCAAGTTGGGACATCTAGGTCAATTGTCATAACAAAGTTTATTAAGAAAATATTCTGCATCCTACCTTGGTGAGTGGTGTCTGGGGTCTCAAAAGCTAGTAAGTGGCCATCTAAGATGCATCAATTGGTCCCAACCTACCTGGAGCAAAGGAGAATGAAGAAGACCAAAGACACAAGAAAAATATTGGCCCAAGAGACAGAAAGGGCCACATAAGTCAGAGACTCCATCAGCCTGAGACCAGAAGAACTAGATGGTGCCCGGCTACCACCAATGACCACCTTGACAGGGAACACAACAGAGAGTCCCTGATGGGGCAGGAGAAAAGTGGGTGCAGAACTCAAATTCTAGACTCAAAGACCAGACTTAATGGTCTGACTGAGATGGGAGGGACCCTGGAAGACACGGCCCCCAAACGCTCTGTTAGCCCAAAACTAAAACCATTTTCAAAGCCAACTCTTCAGACAAAGATTAAACTGGACTATGGGACATGAAATGATACTCGTGAAGAGTGTACTTCTTAGCTCAAGTAGATACATGAGACTAAATGGGCAGGTCCTGTCTGGAGGCGAGATGAGAAGGCAGAGAGGGTCAGGGGCTGGTTGAATGGACACGTGAAATCCAGGGTGGAAAGAAGAAGTGTGCTGTCACATTACAGGGAGAGCAACTAGGGTCACATAACAATTTGTGTATAAATTTTTGTGTGAGAAACTGACTTGAGCTGTAAAACTTTCCCTTAAAACAATAAATTTTAAAAAAAGAAAATGCACGTGAAACTAAATCAATAAATTAAATACTTTAAGTAAGAAAAAGTATAAATCTAACATCATAGTTTCATTATGTAAACCAAACAAGATAATATATGTGAAAGCATCCACCAATGTGTCTGATCCGTAGTTGATAAAACATTGGTTCAATAAAAGTTAGCCACATAACTGTCAATAAAATTTCTTGGACCTGAATGGATGGTATACTATTTCTCACCCACACCCGTAGCTGTGCCCTCTTACTACTTCTTCAGTCACCTACCTGTTACATACTCCATACACCCAACAACTCACTCTATTCTGTTTACACATCCCCTCTTTGTCCATGGAAGAGCAGAATCATCACACAATTTATAGGAATCAAACTATATGAGCAGTGGATGCACTCAAGAGTGAAACAATATGCAGTGCTGTGAATTACTTACTATGGCCCTTCTAGCCATAGTCTTTGTAACTCCCACGTAATGATTGGGTGGGACTATGCAAATACAGTGTTTGTGGTCCACCAATGGGACTGGATAGCCTGCTAAGAATGCAAATAAGGTGCAAGGAACCCTAGCGAGGGGATTGGTCGGTTTTGCCATCCCACTAGGCTTAAAAGAGAGCCAATCTCAGAGCAGTGGGGGACCTACTACCACCAAGAAAGAAAAGCCAGGAGCAAAGCATGTCGTTTGGACCCAGGATCCCTGCACTGAGACCCTCCTAGACCCAGGAGACACAGAAAAAGCTGTAACACTGAAGACAGCAAGACAACAAGAAGGAGCAGCAGAGAAACAGCAGCAGCAGAGGCAGCAGAGGCAGCAGAACCAGGAGACTGGCAGGAGATGGTGCAGGGAGCTTCCCAGTCTGCAGAGCAAGAAAGCTGAGCACATTTCGGCCAGAGGCTTGCTGGCGGAGTGGGGTGCCTCCGGGCACTTACTGGCAGAGCTAAAGAGCTTTGTAGCACCTGCCTGAGTGAGGTGGAGGCTGGGCCAGGGGGGCCGAGGGCCAGAGAGAGGCCTGCCTGTGGGCATGGCTGAAGGGAAGTTGTCCTGATTGAAGAGCTGTATCCTGAATGTTAAGCTGTCACTTCCCTAATAAACCCCATTAACCGTGAAAAAAAAAAAAAAAAAGTTGTCCCAAGTTGGGCTGAAATATAGGGGCAGGCCCAAAAAGGGGGTAGCCTCTAGAGCAGCAGCAACCTGCAGCTGAAGCAATTCTGGAGGGGATGACAGCTGAAGGCTGTGCTGACCTCACTCCTGCAGCTGGAGGGCAAGTCATACCTTGAAGGAGGGCTCTGGCCCACACAGTTCATCATCCACCATGATGGCGGTAGCAGTTGTTTCACCAAAATACTCTTCACAGAAAGGAAAAGGATGGTGTGGTGGCTGCTGTACACAGAGAGCCTGACAAGAAAACTCCAACGACCCCTGAGCCACGTCCTGGCCGGCTTCATGGGTGAGACCTGCCTCGTCACACAGGACCCCACACTCAGAAGGGTCCTGCTCTTGGTTTAATGCTGCATTGTCACTGCCTGAAAGTTTTTAATAACTTCGTAGTTGAACTTGTGTTTTGTTAGTGAAGTCTGATGGGATATTGAAGCATGCCTGTGTTCAGAGGAGATATGTGCAATACGCTACATATACATAATACATGTAACAGTTCCTTGCTGCTCCGTTCTCACAGAGTGTTCACAATGCCTCAGAAACAAGAATTCCAGTGGGCCCGCAATGTGTGGGAGTCCAGTGATACTCAGAGTGACTACGAGGTAACGTGTATGTCTACAACCGAGTAACCAGGGGCACTTACAGGTCCCAAAGGCCAGTGATTGCCTTCTAAGTAACGTGAATGACCAAGCAACCCCATTGCATCATTTCTTACCTGTGCTATTTCTGTGCATGAGTCAACCACTTATTCTGAAAATGCTGACATAGAAGGAAAGGAGGTGGGTGGATAGAATCACCAGCTGTTGCGTTTCATTAGTGCTTCCTTACTCATCAGTGAGCAGAGGTGGAGAGTGTTGGTAGAATGTGCACATATCAGGAAGTAAAATAAAAACAGTTGAGTGAGTTCTGTGGAGCATTTCTACTATTATGGTAAGAATGAAATAAATATGCATGTATGAGGGGCAAAACACAAATTGTGTAATTTCAATGATTCTTCATATAAGTACCGTGTTTTATGCAAATAATGCACACTTTCTACATTTGTTTGCCAGCCGCGGCCTCCCGTTTTGTGAGGTATTTTCATAAGCTCCACTATGCCAATTTTTTAATATATTCCTGTAAAAAAATTAGCACAGGGCACTTCAGAAAATACAATACCTCAAGGGAGGAGGGCGCCGTCGGCGAACAAATGTAGAAGTTGTGCGTTATTTTTGTAAAATACGGTAACTCATATGAAGAATCATTGAAATTACACAATTTATATTTTATATTTGCATTTAAAAGTGGCACTGTACCATGTAAAGATGAATGGTAAAATTCATGCTAATAGTTTAAATTTTTTATTTTATTTTTTACTTAAAACCAGTTGCCATTAAGTAAACTCTAACTTACAGCAACCACATGTGTGTCAAAGTAGAACTGTGCTCCACAGGGTTTTCAGTGGCTGACTTTTTCTGAAATAGATCATCGGGCCTTTCTTCTGAGGTTCCTCTGCTTAATTCCCAGCATCTGAGCATATCTTTATTGTTCAAACAAAGATATTTTTCTTCTCAAGGGACGCTGTGGTAGATTGTATTTTCTAAAGATGACCACAACAATATGTGCCAATCCACAGGTTCTCCTGCAATGTGATGGTCAGACTGTCTGACTGCTGTATCTAGTGGAATATTGTGGAAGGGACGCTATGCTACTGGTGCTCTGTTCTTTAACTGCCTGGCAGCTTTCACCTCCTGCCTCTCAGAAGCCAATAGTCATAAAAGAAGTATGACTATCCTGAGACCATCATGCAGTAAAAGTCCAAACCACCTTAAGAGGCCTTAAAGGATGAGATGTCACATGGAAAGAGAGCAGATGGAGGTGGGGAGAATACTCAAGGAGCAGCACCAAGTCACCAGACATGTGAGGGAAGGAGTAGAATCTTGGAGCGAATCTTCCAGCCCCAGCCAGGTGGAGCAGAGATGAATCATCCCAGAAAATCCATTTCCAAATTTCAGACCCACAAAATCATGAATTTTTTTTCCTATTTTTTAATTATTTTTTTATTGTTGTAGTTTAAGTGAAAGTTTACATTTCAAGTTAGTCTCTCATATAAAAATTTATACATACATTGTTATGTGACCCTAATTGCTCTCCCTGTACTGTGACAGCACACTCCTCCTTTCCACCCTGGATTTCCCGTGTCCATTCAACCAGCTCCTAACCCTCTCTGCCTTCTCATCTCACCTCCGGACAGGAGCTGCCCATTTAGTCTCATGTATCTACTTGAGCTAAGAAGCACATTCTTCACGAGTATCATTTTATGTTCCATAGTCCAGTCCACTCTTTGTCTGAAGGGCTGGCCTCAGGAATGGTTTTAGTTCTGGGATGACAGAGAGTCCAGGGGCCATGCTTTCTGGGGTTCCTCCCATCTCAGTCAAACCATTAAGTCTGGTCTTTTCACTAGAATTCTGAGTTCTGCACCCCACCTTTCTCCTGCTCCATCAGGGACTCTCTGTTGTGTTCCCTGTCAGGGAGGTCATTGGTGGTAGCCAGACACCATCTAGTTCTTCTGGTCTCAGGTTGATGAAGTCTCTGGTTTATGTGGCCCTTTCTGTCTCTTGGGCTGATACTTTCTTTGTGTCTTTGGTGTTCTTCATTCTCCTTTACTCCAGGTAGTTGGGACCAACATCATGAATTTTAAGCCATTATGTTCTGAGGTTTTTTGTTACACAGTGTTATTTACAGATTGAATTATTTCCCCAAAAAGGTATGCTGGGGTCCTAAACCCTGTACATGTGAATGTGACGTGGTTTGGGGAAATACGGTCTTTCTTTTTTGAAGATATTATCAGTGGTGCAGTGGTTAAAAGCTAGGCTGTTAACCAAAAGGTCTGCAGTTCGAATCTACCAGCCTTTCCTTGGAAACCCTGTGGGGCAGTTCTACTCTGTCCTGTAGGGTTGCTATGAGTCAGAATTGACTCAACGGCAATGGTTTTTATCAGTTAAGTCATAACAAAGTAGGGTGTGCCCAATCCTAATCTCTTCTGAATGATGTCTGTTACTAGAGGTGAACAGACACAGACAGAGGCACACAGGGAAGACATGACATGAGACTCATCTACACTCTAAGGAGCCCCAAGAAATGCTGGGGCTGCGAGAAGTTAGAGGAGGCTGGGAAGGACCACTAGAGGCGGTAGAGAGAACATAGCTCTGCCAATGCCCTGAATTTAAACTTCTGGCCTCCAGAACTGTGGAAAAATAAATTTCTGTTCTTTAAAGCTGTGTAGTATTTCGTTACAGCAGCACTGAGACACTAAGACATGCAGTGAGAGATGACTGAAACCAGCTCCAGTGTGTACCCCAAAGATCACACAATCCCAACCTTCTGGGAAGGATGCGACCTGACATATGTCTTTACTTTACAACTAGGATGAACTAAAGACCCAGGTACATGGTTTCGCAATTACACACGTAATTAGGGGACAAGGGGGCTGAATATTTGAGATCAACGCTGCCCCAGAAAATATGGAAATTACGGTGGTTATGCTTAATGTATGTCTTGTTTTATGAATAAACCTTGGATAATTTATGTAACATCTCTAAGCCTCATTTTTCTAATCTTTAGATTGGTTTTTAAAAATGCTATCTCCTTCATAGGTAGTTGGGGAGATTAAACTAGATAATTCACATAAAGCTATCTGAGTACTCGACACGTTATAAAAATTCTCCATAAATATTAACTAATCATTACTTTTGTAATTGCTATTTCTTTATATTCCTGTCATAGTGTCTTGAATATAGAAAGGGTTCAACAAATATTTGTTTACAACAATTAGAATTAAAGGATGTATTACTTCTCTATGCTGCACAACAAATTCTTATAAATTTAATGGCTTCAAAACATCCAGTTATTCTGCAGGTCAGAAGTCCAGGTGGGCTCAACTGGGTTCACTGCTTAGGGTCTCAGAAAGTCAAGATGAAGGTATTGACTGAGATGGGCTCTTATCTGGAGGCTCTGAGGAAGAATTTACTTTTAAGTTTATTTGGGCTGATGGCAGAACTTATATCCTTGCAGTCTGTCAGCCAGAGGCTACTCAGCGCTGGCAGCCACTTCCATGCCTTGCTTTGTGGTCCCTCCATCTTTAAAGCCAACAATGGTACATCAACTAATTCTCAGGTTTGGAATTTCTTTCTGACTTCCTCTACTCTACCAGGCAGAGAAAACTCTACTTTCAAAGAGCCCCTGTGATTAGGTTAAGCCAACCCGGATAATCTCTCTATCTTAACATCAACTAATCAGTAACCTTAATTACATCTGCAAAATTTCTATGCCATGTCATGTGACAAACATGGGGGTAACACCAGGGGAGCTGATATAATGAGGGCCAGATTACAATCCTGTCTCCCACAGTCCAACCTCTAGCCCCCATGAGTCACATTCCTCCCACATGCAAAATACACTTGCCCTTCCCTCAGGATCCCAGTGATTCTCATCCTATCGCCACATCAGTTCGAAGTTCAAAATCTCATCACCTAAATCATCTATGTGGATGAGGCTCCTGGAGTATAGTTTGTTGAGTACAGCTCCTGGGGCACAAGTCCTCTCCATATGTGGACCTGTGAAACTAAATAGACAAAATCTCTGCCCCCAACATGCCCAACATACAGTGGTGGGATGGGCATAAGAGAACAGTTATAGACCTTCCAAAAGCAATGTTGAAATCCAGTCAGACAACACCCATTAGGTTCGAGGCCTGGAAGTATTCATCCATTGCTCTGGGCTGTCATCTCCACCATCTGGACTCTTGATTTTGCCCTCTGCCTCATCTTCCCTCTTACATGAAAGGTAGCACGTGTTTTCAGCTGAGTGGTTTTATCAGCCTGCTTTCTGCCAGTCGAATTTCAGAGTTCTTACATTTCCTTTCGTATTCTACTCTTTTTATTTCTTTTATTCCAAGCAGGCTGTGTTCCTGCTGATATAATTTTTCAAGAATCTTGTGGGCCTTGCATGGATTTTCTCTGATTTTCACTCCACAAGACAAAAGCTACATCCTCAGATCTTTTCCAGATAATGCTTTCTCTATCTTTGGCTTTTGCTGACAGGACTGAAGAATAATATTCTTGAGCTACCTAGAGGCCCTCTCGTTTGATTGAGAAGGTCTGTGAGGAACACCGTTAATCCCCTTGAAGGGATTCTTTGTGTGCTGAATTCTCTAGGCTTTTGGTCTTTCTGAGGTTTCAGCAAAGAGTTGTACAGATGTATAAAAACCAAAAACCAAACCTCTTGCCGTTGAGTCAATTCTGACTCTTAGTGACCTTATAGACATATACTCAGCCTTTACTCCACACCATGCTTTCAGCATCCATTTCTGACTTTTAATATCTTACCACCTAGATAGGCTGAGAAATATCAAAACCATCAAGTCCTCCTTCCTTTTACTTAACAGTTTTTCCCCTCAGTTTTTCTCTCTCTTCTCATATTTTACTAAGAAGCACCGAGAAGGAACCAGGCACCACCTTCAACACTTGGTATGTAAACCTCCTCAGCCGTGTATCCAGATTCATCACTTGTAAGTTCTGCTTTCCACATAATTGCAGGACACAGTTTCACTAAGCTTTCCGCAACTATATAACAAGGATCTCTCATCCTCTAGTTTCTCATAACACGTTCCTCACTTCCTCTGTGCCCTCGCCAGCAGCATCCTTAAAGTCCACATGTCTTAGTTAACTAATGCTGTTATAACAAAAGATATCACAAATGGGTGGCTTTAAAGAACAGAAATTTATTTTCTCACCATTCTGGAGGCTGAAAGTACAAATCAGGGTTTTGGCTGTGTTGATTTGTTCTGGGAACCTTTCTCCTAGTTTCTAGTGTCTGCTAAAAATCCTTGCCATTCCTTGCCATTCTTTGATATTTCTTGACATCTTTCTTCCCTCTGTATGTTTCTCTGTGTCTGTTCTGTGTTTTTTATAACTCGGAAGTGATTAGGTTTAGGATCCACCCTACTTGGGTATGACATAACCAACGTGATGAAGAAAACCCCTATTTCCAACAGGATCATAATTTTAAGTACAAAGGTTAGGATTTTAACACACATTTTGGGGGGATACATTTCAATCCATAACACCAGATTTCTACTAATAATGTGTTCACAGTGATTAAGGCTTTCTCTAAGACTATTCAGGATTTCTCTATAATGTTCCTTGCTTTCTTCTGAGACTTTACCATCAGAGTCTTTATCGTCCTTATTTTGATCAACCAACGAAACCCCTCAAGCTAAAATCCATAATCTCTGCTTAGTGGGCCCATATCAATAAATTCGCACTCAACCAACTTTATGTTTCTTTCACCTTGATGCCACACTCTTAAAATCCATAAATCCTACATGTATTTCCCAGGTTTCTGTCAATATAAATTAGAAAAACCATGCAGTTATTTGGTGTGTATTGTACCTCTTCATGGGTCACACGTTGTACCCCACCTTTGGGGTCTTCTAGGACTTGAGTGGAATTTTAGATCTAGAAATAAATATGGGTGGTAGGGGTAGGTCTTAAGGAAAATAAGCAATGCCTATAGGGCAACTATCTCTGGAGGAAGACATTAGAGCTTCTTCAGGCAAAGGGTGTTTCACTTGAGGCAGGAGAAAGGGCTGCTTCTACTGTTGTGCCAGAGGTCTTCAAGACCATTCCGAGTTGAACAGTTTGCTAGCAGGCCTCACAGGACTCAGCATATAGTAGTACTCACGGCTATGATTTATTACCTCAAAAAGATGAAGCAAAATCAGTAAATGGAAAAGGCACATGGGGCAAAGTCCAGAGGAAACCAGGCACAAGTTTTCAAGAGCCCTCTCCCCACAGATTCATACAGGATGTGCTTAATTCCTCCAGTAAGTAATTATAACAACACACGTGAAATGTTGTCTACCAAGGAAACTCATTACAGGCTCAGTGGCCAGGGATTTTTGTTGTTGTTGTTGTTGGAGGGGATTGGTGCTGATCATATAGGCACCCTCTGCCTGGCATGTACCAAAATTCCAGACTCCTAGAAGGAAAGCAGGTATTCAGCATAAACCATATTGTTTGCATAAAGAGTTTAGGAGCAGTGAGCCACCTTTATCATTTAGGGAATGGTGGGAACCCTCCCAAAATCCAAGTTCTCAGAAACCAACCAAAAGCCCACCTTGTAAGCAGGCATTTCTAAGGATATCAGTCTTAGGCCTGCTAGATTCTGCATAGCTGTTAAAGAAGACATGGAGGAATTTCGGGGTTTAAGGGCATCAGCAACATTTCATCTGTTCTTATGTCCCTATTATTTTCACAATTCCATTCGTTTGCAAACAATGCTCTAACTTTAACAGAGGAGACGTTGTGAGGTTTGGAATTCAATTTGCACTGTAATTCAGCCACTTACAGAATAAGACTCTGGGTTTAGTTGTTGTCACAAGGATAGATGTGTGTTCCTGGCACCTGGTAGGAAGGAAATTAGAATTCTAGACGTCCCACAAAACACCCTTGCATGACTTTTGAAATTCTGTTTGGATTTTCACATAGATGGAGAAACCTATTTATAATTATCCAAGCCTCTAGCTTTACAAGTCTTTACATGTAAATACAAGGTATATTTTTACAGGAATTTAAAATACATTGAAATTTCCAAGAATGTATCAATCATGTTAATTATGAGAAGATTGTTCTTCAAGTTCTCTGTTTTGTTTGGTACTTTACCAAGAGTGGTTCATTATTTTAGAAAATCACATTCCTGATGACAAAACCACTTGTGGTACTTGAGTCACAAAAACAACACCTGTATCATCAGTCCGCATTTGTGGCTGAAGCACTCAAAGTGATTCTGAGTGCGTGTGTGTGTTTGTGTGTGCATGCGTGTGTGTGTACGCTTATTTAGCCCTTATTGCAAAATGTCAAATACAGTAAAATAATATTCAGTTGAATATTGGCTTCCTTCTCTCAAATCCAAACTCATTTATTTTAAGTAGCCACAAATATCTCCCTACCTCTTCATTTTTAGTGAAGTTGTGCCTAAAGGTTATACCATCTCTTCTGCCACAACATATGTTCTTAAAAAATGAATTTGTTCACATGCCATTTCAGTTATCTCTTTCTATGCAACGAATCACCCTAAAAAATAGTGACTTAAAACAACAAAACTGTTCATTGTTGCTCGCAATTCTGTGAGTTGACTGGGATCAACAGGGCAGTTTTCTGATCCACATGGTGTCAACTGCAGTCAACAGTAGGCTTGATGGGCTGGAACATTTAAGATGGTGCACTCATGTGGGTATCTGCGGGGTCAGCGGGTAGCTTTGCTATTACTGTGCACTAGAGTGCCTTGGCTGCTCTCCACATAGTGTGGCTTAGGCTTCTCCCAGCTTTATGGGTGGGTTCAAAGATAAGATGTTCCAAGCGTGCAATACCCAGTCTTAGAAGTTACAGAGCAACACCTCCACTGCTTTCTAAAACTCAAAGAAAATCACGAGGCCAGCCCAGATTCAAGGGGAAGGGAAATAGACTCCATTTCTTGAGTGGAGTTGCAAAACATTGGTGGCCATCTTTAATCCACCATAACACATAGTAGATAAAATGAGAGCATAAAATCACCAAATGCAAAACAAAAACTCGAGTCATTTTTCATGAGGTAACGAAGCTTTACACTGCTATAACACTAAGTGTACATGAGAAATGCCACCCGGCTCCCAGTAGTGCCCTGCAGAGGAATTCGTATCTCTGCCCTCTCTCTTTCCCTGGGTTACTCAAGTGAGATGCCTTACAGGTGTGGTGCATGTGGTGTAGATGCCTGAGTATTGTAATGTCTCAGTAAAAATACCTGCTACCGAATCTCCAGCGTCAGGAAACATTCTGGTTATAAGAATCCAAGTATGAAGGACAAGGAAAGCCTTAAGCCTGAAATAATAAAGTGATTTGAAAGAAAGAGAGATCATGGGATAATGCAAGAAGATCACACCTACAAGAGTCCACGTTGCCCAACATAAAAAAAAAGAAAAAACATGGCTTTTAAAGTAAAGTAAAAATAAAATAAAATACCACAGTTATCAGTTATCTTGAGTGCCAGTGAGAATAACTTGCAGTGGATTGACGATGACAAGTCTAACATTCAACATAGTGGGATTTCTATTTCAAGCCAGTGTAGAAGAGACTGAGACAAGGCAATGAGCCACAGGAGCTGTTCCAGTATCCAGGCATTTCAGGCTATGGAGGATGAGCCCTTCCGCCCAACCCTTCTCCATAAACCACATGCACTCAGCAAACATCATGTGTTTGTCAAGGTAAATGCTATATGTATGTGCATTTCTTTATTTACAAACTGTGGTAGGACTTTAATAAAGTTTCTTATGTATTTTGTAATAAATTAATTACAAGTTGACGCAGGTTTTGAGTATTTGGTCGCTAACCTTATTTTATTTTTATTACACAAAATTTCATAACACGGCGATTTCAGGAATATATATTCTTCATTGTACAGAAACAGCCATATAATGAAATTCATGTTATTCAGTATTATTTCTCCTTCATATTATGGTTAGGTATATAAATGGAAATATGTATATGCATTTACACACATACATGTGTATATTGGAGCCCTGGTGGCGTAGTGGTTAAGAGCTTGCCTGCTAACCAAAAGGTCAGCAGCTAGAATCCACCAGCCACTCCCTGGAAACCCTATGGGGCAGTTCTACTCTGTCCTGTAGGATCACTATGAATTGGAATCGACTCAATGGCAACAGGTTTGGTTTGGTTTGGATATGTACATCATATATCTAAATCAGTTATATTGTCTATGAATTTCATCACAGGATTGTGAAGGAGGTCACAAAATATTTTTTAAAGGAAATTGAGAATAGTCTTGAGTATCCTAAGCTTGGTGATTTCTGAAGTTTACTACAAAGGGCAGCTAATTTTCTGGGCTAGGATCCAGGACACCCCTTATTAGTTATCTGTTGCTGCCTAACAAATTCCCCCAAATTTAGTGGCTTCTCGTTGTTATTAGATGCCATCAAATTGGTCCAACTCATGGAGACCTTATATATAGCAGAATAGAACATTGCCCGGTCCTGTGACATCTTCCTGATCATTGGAATGTTTGAGCCCACTGTTATGGCTACTGTGTCAATCCATCTCACTGAGGGTTTCACTCGTTTTCACTGACCCTCTGCCTTACCAAACATGATGCCCTTTTCTAGTGACTGGTCTTTCCTGATGATGTGTCCAAAGTAAGCCAGCTAAAGTCTTGCCATCCTCACTTCTAAGGAGCATTTTTGTTGTATTTCTTCTAAGACTGATTCGTTTCTTCTTCTGGCAGTTCACAGTATATTCACTATTCTTCGCCAACACCACCATTTGAATGCATCAATTCTTCTTCTGCCTTCTTCTGAAAACCTTATGGATATAACTAGTAAAAAATGTCTGCCTTGAGCATTATGCTCTTTTAAGAACTATCTATATGGGATCAAAGTGACAATAGCAACTCGAAAGATTAGATAGGAGCCTTAGAGGGCAGTGAGTTAATGGGCAAGGAACAACTCAGAAAAGGAGGGTGAGAAGGATTGCACAACTCAAAGAATGTGATCAATGTCACTGAGTTATAGAAAGGGTTGAATTGGTGTATGTTTTGCTCTGTATATCCTCAGCAACAACAGAATAAAATTAAAAAGAGAATCCTGTGGATCACAGTCCATGGCACCCCAAGAAAGTCAGGCTGGAGCCATATTGCCTTTTAGGACCTAGTCTTGAAAGTCACACACTTTCACCGCATGCAATTGGTTGAGACAGCTCCAGAGCTTCACCCAGGAGGAAGGCGCGGGAACGCCCCACCTCTCAATGAAGTGTCAACATCACACTGTAAGAAGAGCCTGTGGGATGGAAAACATGCTGGTGTGGCCATCTTCGGAAAATACAATCTGTCCCAGCGCCCAAGCAAGGGCTTTGGGTAAAGCAATGACCAGAACTATAAAGAAAAAAAAAAAAAAAAGACACATGTGAACTAAGAAAGAAGAAAATAATACTCTGTAAGGTGTAAGGGAAGACATAGAAGGATAGCAATAGCAAAGCTGAATATTCCTGGAATACCATAGTGATCTGAAATCTCTCAGAATCTGTGATCCAATGTTTAATTAAATCACATTTCAAAAAAAAAAAGTTTCAAGAATTCTTTAATGAGTGACATCAAATATATTGTTTTGCAAGGGGATTTTGTGCAGAACTACACTTATATTTGGCAATTTGGTCCTGGTGTGTTTCAAAAATAATCACATTTATATTCATATCTCGTAGACAGAGGTGAAGAAAAGTCAGTTTGTTTAGTTAGTAACTTTTGCTCTGGGCTCAGAGGACTAGAGAAAAGATTGTGTGTGTGTGTGTGTCTGTCTCTGTGTGTCTCTGTGTGTAGAACAACAACAAAATGAAACAAGAAGAAAATTTTCAGTTGTTTAGTTGCTTGTTTGTAGTGTGAATAGTTTACCTTTTTGGATAGGTCGATTCCAACACATGGCAACCTCGTGTGTGCAGAGTAGAACTGTGCTCTGTTGGGTTTTCAAGGCTGTGACCTTTTGGAAGTAGATCAGCAGGCCTGTCTTCCGAGGTGCCTCTGGGTGGGTTCTAACCGCCAACCTTTTGGCTAGGAGTCAAACCCAAGGACTCCGTGATGGCTAGGGGCATCTAAGCCAGTCACACACCATCCAGTGACTTCTTCCTCGGTAAAAGGGGCATCGTAATGCTGACCCCCTCAGCCATGCCACTGTGTGGCACCTAACTCCCCGATAACCCAAGCTCAGTGCCTGGAGTTTCATACAAAACTTAAGTTTTCTAATGTGCTTCTCTGCCTGTAGTGGCTAATGGAAAGACAGGTGTCCATGGAGAAGAAAGGCAGCACTTTGCCATTCTACCAAGCACCAACAGGAAACGTTCGCCTTTGGAGTTGACTCAGCACACAGCAGACACTGAATAAGCATTTGTGGATGAGGAAATCAACACAACCCTACACATTCTGTTTTTATTTCCCTTCCCTGAGAGGCAGAGCACAAGGCTGGAACAGTTCCCAGTCTGGGCGCACAGGTTCGGAGAGCTATTATGCTAAGAACAATTGTGCGTTTTCGGCATCAGACGATTATCGTCGGTGCCAGAGTATGACAGAGAAACCAAACAAGTGTGTTTTCAGATACTTTGATCTAAACAAAAACTGCATCCTCAAAATAGTTCAGTTCCTGTAGACAGTCATGAGTTTGCTAATCTGTCATGGAATAATATGGATTGCTGGAGCAGCACCAAGAAACAAGCTGGTCTTGAGTGTTCAAGAGTCAAGTACGAGACGTGGTGTTTTATCTGCAATGCACTCGACAAAGTCCACAGGTTTAGTTTTTCTTCTACCCATTCTCTCCTTTAGCCTTCTGTTTGAAACTGTCTTATAAAAACACAGCAGGAAAACACCAGCTTATGCCAAGACTCAGAGAGAAATGATCACATATTTATGCACAGCCTCCTGGCCTATGTGAGCTTTGCAAAACAAGATTTTTTCTACTCCCCATCTTCTGCTTTCTCTATTTAAGTTTTTTAAGGTTCTCAGGGAGTCCCTGGGCGGTGCAAACACACTTGGCTGCTAACTGAAAGAAAGGCTGGAGTTTTCAGTCCACCCAGAGGTGCCTTGGAAGAAAGTCCTGGCAATCTACTTCTGAAAAATCAGCCATTGAGCACCCTGTGGAGCACAGTTCCATTTGGACACACATGGGGTCTCCATGAGTCAGGGTCGACTCGACAGCAACTGGAAAGGTTTTGAGGGTAGTCCTTTTGTTTCTTTGGAAAAGTTGGTTTGTAGCTCTAATAGTTTGTGACTGTGGAAGGAAACGAATGTCAATTGGGATTCTCCGGCTCATGTTTTCTTCTTTCTTGGAAAACATGTTTGGCCAGTGACCCAACGGTGTTCCACCTGAGCAAGAACGGAAACCACTCTTCTGGAATACGCTAACTACAGATTTTGTTCCCAAGTCAGCACATGTTGGGTCCCTATCACTATGTTTTCAAAGTGTAGGCACTGATACTATGTAAAATATAGGTTCTGTGTCAACAGAATAGGGGTCACCTGTCATTTCTATTTCCGGGAACTAGTCTTTTTTGTTTTTCTCTAGTGATGTCCTTGAGGAATTTGCTCACTTTCTACCCTAAAGCTATGAAAGAAAATTGGAGGTTGAATGAAAGGATAGAAGGAAAGAGAAAGAAAAGGGGAGGAAAGCAAAGAAACCTAAACTGGACTCGTAGACAGTAAAACCTGCGAAAGGTGGAACCTATGTAAACCTGTCAGAGAAGGAAAACGCAAATATTTTTCCCTAAAATGAGCAGAAGAAAAGTGGTGAGAGTGCACTCTGTCAAAGGCAGAAAACTTGAGAGACACAGAAAACTAAAGCAGTCCCGGCAAGTTCCGGCTTTCACAGGTTTCACTGTGTTTTTGCAGTGGTGTGGAGGGGTGGGGTGGGGGCAAGACCTGCTCAGGAAGGGACGTAGTACAGCAGAGACTCTGGGGAAATCAAAGCACCCTGGGAATTCGCTTTGGTCTGCTGGGTAGACCAAGCCTAGCCCTATCCCACGGTAAACTTGGAAAACCGAATCAGATCATCTTCATAAAGTGCACAACTCATGCCCTGCCTATAATGGAAGGCATGACATTATCTGGTCCTAATTGACTTCCAGCTTGCCACTCTCAGCTCTTTTCTGGATGGAGCCAGTGCTCCCCTTGGATCTGAGATGCTCTCAGTAAGCACACCAGCTCCTGCCTTGAGAAGTGACCTAATGAGGAAGCTGGGTTGCATAACAAAACATCTTTTCTACTCATCCACCTCCACCCTTGTGCAACAGGCCTGAGAGATAGGATGGAACCCACACCAACATGGTCAGGGAAGGGCTCTCTTCAGGGATCACTCTGCATCTGTGAAATCAGACACCGTCACCAGGGATGGGCTGCGCCAGCTGTGGGCCAGAACTTCCGAGTCTGGGAAAGCTGAGGCCCAACAAGGTTTCCAATTAAACCACTCCTGAGGGAAGTTCCCATTGTATCTATTACAATGGCGTGATAATTCTTTGCCTTTTACTTTATTAAGTGAAAAACATGGTGAAGTCCCTCAGCCCAATCTTCATCTCTGATTTATTTGCACCTGGGTAGTGCAGACGATTAATGCATTCAGCTGCTAACCAAAAGGTTGGACATTTGAGTCCACCCAGAGGCATGTCAGAAGAAAGGCCTGGTGATCTACTTCCAAAAATTCAGCCATTGAAAACTCTATGGAGCACAGTTCTAGTCTGATACACATGGGGTCTCCATGAGTCAGAATCAACTTGATGGCAACGGTTTTTTTTTAATACAAACAAATTTATACACATAACATATATAAATTTATACACTGAACATAAAAAAAGATTGAAGTTGTCAAGAATTTCATTTCACTTGGATCTATAAACAATGCCCATGGAAGCAGGAGTCAAGAAGTCAAACAACAGATTGCAACGGGCAAATCTCCTGCAAAAGATCTCTTTAAGGCGTTAAAAAACAAATACATCACTTTGAGGACTAAGGTGCACCTGACCCAAGCCATGGTATTTTCAATCATATATACGTGAAAGCTGGACAATGAATAAGGAAGACTGAAGAAGAATTGATGCCTTTGAATTATGGTGTTGGCAAAGAATATTGAATATACCATGAACTGCCGGAAGAAGGAACAAATCTGTCTTGGAAGAAGTACAGCCAGAATGCTCCTTAGAAGCAATGATGTTGAGACTTTGTCTCATGTACTTTGGACATGTTATCAGGAGGGACCAGTCCGTGGAGAAGGATGTCATGCTTGGCAAAGCAGAGGGTCAGCAAAAAAGAGGAAGACCCTCAATGAGATGGATTGACAAAGTGGCTGCAAGGATGGTGTCATGGATTGAATTGTGTCCCCAAAAATATGTCAACTTGGCTAGGCCATGATTCCTCATATTGTGTGATTGTCCACTATTTTGTCATCTGATGTGATTTTCCTACGTGTTGTAAATCCTGTTTCTATGATGTTAATGAGATGGGATTAGAGGCAGTTATGTTAATGAGACAGGGCTCAATCTACAAAATTAGGCTGTGTTTTAAGCCAATCTCTTTTGAGATATAAAACAGAGAAGCGAGCAGAGAGACAGAGGGACCTTATACCACCAAGAAAGTAGAGCCAGGAGTGTGTGTCCTTTGGACCCAGGGACCCTGGGCTGAGAAGCTCCTAGAGCAGAGGAAGGTTAATGACAAGGACCTTCCCCTAGAGCCGACAGAGAGAGAAAGCCTTCCTCTGGAGCAGGTACCCTGTATTCAGACTTCTAGCCTCCTAGACTGTGAGAAAATACATTTCTCTTTGTTAAAGCCATGCACTTGTGGTATTTCTGTTATAGTAGCACTGGATAACTAAGACAGATGGGCTCAAGCATAGCAACAATTGTGAGGATGATGCAGGACCCAGCAGTGTTTCGTTTGTTATACATACGGTAGCTATGAGTCAGAACTAACTCGACAGCACCTAACAACAACATAAATTTATTTTACATGTTATATATGACCAATAGATATGAAGAACTGTGTGTGTTAGTTTAAATACCAACAACCGGAGCACAGCACACAGACTTGATGTGTGTATCAATCCAGATTCAGTTTAGAAAACCAAAAAATGTTCTAGATCCTTGGTCAGGAAAAGGTTTAACATTTGGGATTAAGCATTTAAAAAATGATATGAGGGGTTAAAGGAACATATTTTAGCCTGGGTGTCTTGGGATGGCTGACAGAACAATAGGAACAGGCCCAGTAGGGGAATTATGGCCTCTGAGGTCACCTCTGGAACCAGGCCAAAGTAAACTCAAGAGCTGTGGGGGCTGGTGCCCTAACACACCCAGAAGTTACTTTTCTTGATACTCGGGAAGTTAGAATGAAGACTAGAGAAACTCTTGTAGAACACTGTGACTCTACTTAACATGTAAGTAAAAACAGAAGCCCCAGAAAAAAAATGGCCTCAGCCTCAATCCTACCTTCCCAATCCTACTCTAGGTGAGGGGTCAGAAAATTTTTCTTAAAGGGTCAGATAATAAACATGTTTGGCTTTGAGGACCATATAGTCTCTGTCCCAACTACTCAACTCTTCCACTGTAGTGCCAAAGCAGCCCTAGATGGTACATAAACAAGTGAGTAGGCTGTATTCCTGTTTACAAAAACAGATGGCTGGCCAGATTTGGCCCATGGGCCATTGTTTGCCAATCCTTGTTCTAGCATATCTAATACATACCTAATTTACCTCCAAAATCCTAGCTGCAAGGGATTCTGGAAAATGTAGTTTTTTAGTTTTCCAATTAATGACCCTGAGACAGTAAAGGAGTAGTGGCTTCTGGCATTCTATTTATTTGAATACAGGCAGTCTCCAGGTTACAAATGAGATCCGTTCCTAAGTGGGTCTTTAAGAATTTGTAGGTAAGTCAGAGCGGGTGCATTCAGTTCTTATTTAGCCTTACTTTAGTGCAAGAAAAGGCTCGCAGACTTTTCAATGATTTAAAAGCGGCACATGCAGCAAGTGAAGGTAATTGTGATGAAGAATTTGTTGTGAGTAGGGGCTGGTTCAATCATTTCAAAGTTAGGGCAAATTTACATAACATTAAAAGGGAAGTACAAGTTGTCCAAGTTGTCCCTAAGTAGAACATTTGTAATCCAGGGACTGCCTGTAAATAAAAGGCATTAGCCAGAATGAACGCTGCATACCAGGTGACAAGGGCTGTGTTGATTTGCTTTAGGAAAGAGACCACCTCTTGAAGATCAGCTACAGCTGTAGTCACAAGTGATTATATTTATGATAATTTATTGTCATTCTCCAAGAACTATGTGTGTTCTGCATGGGTCAATACAAATGGAGAGATTACGGGAATCACCACCTCCTTTGACAGTGAGTCTAATCTTTGAAGTTCACCCAGATTTGCTGTATTGATTTTGGTTTACAGTGAGGGCTAATCCAGGGATTTCCATTTGACCATCACTCCGTCAGTCAGGGAATCAGTATGGATAGCCAGTTATTGAGTATTGCTAGCCCAACTATGCATTCAGGAA
Organism: Trichechus manatus latirostris; assembly: GCF_000243295.1. Lineage (NCBI taxonomy): Eukaryota > Metazoa > Chordata > Mammalia > Sirenia > Trichechidae > Trichechus > Trichechus manatus. Next base: position 2,990,230 of record NW_004444137.1, on the reverse strand, counting down.
CTAGGAAAATAACCACAAGATGGGCTTCCAGAGCCACATGGGCCTCCTATGAAATAGACTTGGACCAAAATTCCATTTATCTGGAGTCTCCCACTATCCTTATAAATCCCCATTCTGGACTGGATGCATATCAAGTCAGAACATGTGTCTGTTAATCCTGAAAGATATGGGTATCTCCCTTTCCACCGATGCACAACCACCCAGCTTAGTGGCTTTAGGTCACTTTAGGGAAGGTAGACAGGAAGATTTATGGTCCATTACTCTGGCAGTTTCTCCAGGTTCAGTCTCAAAGGAACCAACCACCTCGTCACTCCAAGACCTTCATAATGTTTACTCAAGACTCCATGATGTTGACCCAAGTATGTTCACTTTTATAGATCCAGTAGGCTGTCCATCTCTTTCACGGACCCTATGGTGAGTGAATTCCACCCAGGAGACCTGTGGACCCAACCATTTTGACCCCAGCTCTGGCTCTACTGCCTGTCACAGTTGTCACTCTCATCTTGTCACTGGCAGTAGAGGGACTCCATTCCCCGAGTCTCTGCCAGACTGGGCTAGGCTTTCAATAATGTTGGGAAGATACGGCCTAGTGGCATTTCTAACCAGACCACTCTTAGATGAATTCACCACTCAACTGATTATGATAGGAAAGGAAAGCTAGTTTCACCTTCTTGATTTGTTAAATAAAAGAGCTGTGATGTATGTAACATACTTCATGCTTGATTTTTTCCCCCTATCTATATATGATTGATATCTATGAAAAATTGTGTTTTGTTGTGCTTAAGTGATGAGGACAAACTCAAAACGTGGAATTAATTTGAGCTAGCGCCATTTGGGATTTGGCCTCTGGGCTAAGATCAAGTCACCCGCAAATAAGCCTTACAGAGGCATTCTCTTTTAACAACCAGAACTCTAGTAGCTGGGGGAAAATTACTTCTTATGAATCAGAAATCCATTTAGCTGAAGTTGTATATTTTACACCATAACTAGAGTTCCTGGGTATGCTAACCAAAAGATTAGAGGTTCAAGTCCACCCAGAAGCATGTCAGTAGAAAGGCCTCATCATCTACTTCTAAAAAATGAACCACTGAAAACCTTATGAAGCACAGTTCTACCCTCATACACATAGGATTGCTATGAGTCAGACTCAATTCACGTCAGTTCTGACTCATAGCGACTCTCAAAACACTGCCCGGTCCTGCACCATCCTCACAATCGTTGCTATTGTTGCAACCACTATGTCAATCCATCTCATTGAGGGTCTTCCTCCTTTTTGCTGACCCTCTATTTTACCAAGCATGATGTCCTTCCTTCTCCAGGGACTGGTCTCTCCTGATCACACATCCAAGTACGTGAGACTAAGTCTCTCCATCCTCACTACTAAGGAGCATTCTGGCTGTACTTCTTCCAAGACATATTTTATCCTTCTTCTGGCAGTCCACGGTATGCTCAAGATTCTTCACCAACACCATAATTTCAAATACATCAATTCTTCACGCTTCCTTATTCATTGTCCAGCTTTCACATGCATATTGAAAATACCATGCCTTGGGTCAGGCTCACCTTAGTCTTCAAGGTGACATCTTTGCTTTTTAAGACTTTACAGAGATCTTTTTTAGTAGATCTGCCCAATGCAATGCGTCATTTGATTTCTTGACTACTGCTTCCATAGTCGTTGATTGTGGATCCAAGTAAAATGAAATCCTTGACAATTTAAATATTTTCTCTGTTTATCATGATGTTGCTTATTGGTCCAACTGTGAGGATTTTTTTTTTTCTTTATGTTGAGGTGTAATCCATACTGTAGTCTTTGATCTTCATCAGTAAATGCTTCAAGTCCTCTTCACTTTCAGCAAGCAAAGTTATGTCATCTGCACATCGCAGGTTGTTAATGAGTCTTCCTCCAATCCTGATGCTGAATTCTTCTTCATATCCAGCTTCTTGGATTATTTGCTCAGCATACAGCCTGTATAAGTATGGTGAAAGGATACAACCCTGAAGCATACTTCTGATTTTAATTCACAGAATATCCCTTTGTTCTATTCGAAGACTGCCTCTTGATCTATGTACAGGTTCCTCGTGAGCACAATTATGTGTTCTGGAATTTCCATTCTTCGAAATGTTATCCATAATTTGTTATGATCCACACAGTCGAATGCCTTTGCAAAGTCAATAAAACACACGTAGACATCTTTTTGGTATTTTCTGCTTTCAGCCAAGATCCATCTGACATCTGCAATGATATCCTTTGTTTGATGTCCTCTTCCGAATCCAGCTTAAATTTCTGGCAGTTCCCTGTTGATGTACTGCTGCAATCGTTTTTGAGTTATCTTCAGCAAAATTTTACTTGCGTATGATATTAATGATATTGTTTGAAAATTTCTGCATTCTGTTGAATTATCTTTCTTTGGAATGGGCACGTATATGAATCTCTTCCAGATGGTTGGCCAGGTAGCTGTCTTTCAAATTTCTTGGCCTAGACAAGTGAAAGCTTCCAACCTTGCATTGGTTTGTTGAAACATCTTAATTTTTGAAACGGCAACTGGCAGAGATGGATTACCCAATAAGCAAGGTAAGTACGTGCTTAGGACATTAACAAAACAGGGGCATCAATTGTCCAAAGCAAAGACCCATAGATGCCAAGCAGACAGGACATAAGGAAAAGCAAGCACCTTGGTGGAAGGGAACTGGCAGGGCACTAAATGAAACTGATACCAGCTCTAGTCCATGAGAATGTGCTAGCCAGAAATAAAGTCCACACAGAGACAGGAGGGCACCCACGCGCAAGGTTGTTTAAGCTATGAGGCCCCTACCGTTTCAACACCTTCATTGACGCCTGTCTCCTATGATCCCCTCCTGTATAATTGAAACTCCTTATCTCAGTGAGTCTCTTGGGAGTATACAATTTCTTTCTAATAAACAAGAGGCGGGAGTGGGTTGTCAAGTCTAAACTCTTGCTACAGTCCTCCAACATGCAACTGGATCTAGTATGAGCGGTTACTGGGCAAGGACAGATTATATTAATAGATAACAGGTCTCTGATCCATTTTGAGAGAATGATCTTGAACATCCACATCTGCTGACCCTGCAACTCCAGCCAGGGGGGCCAGCAATCTTCTTTGCCGTGATACAAACACAAGTGTATGCTATTGCTCACGTTCTGGTAGACAACCAATGGGAACTCTATTCCCAGATGACACACAAGAGCAAGAGAACTCAAATAAGTCAACAATGTGGATATACCTGATGAAGAATCCATGAAGGCATCCAAGAAATTAATGCAGGCTTATCCCAATGACTTAAATACAAACCTTTATGGAGAAGTGTGACAATTTCATTCTTACGTGACAACTAAGTTTACAGATTCAGGAAAGAAAAATGTTACTCATGTAGGCATGTATGATTCCATAATAGCAGATAAAATACAATGTATATTTCCCAATGTTGAAATTGCTTTATACATATTCCTAACTTTAATGATTACATACTGCACAACAGAATGCTCATTTTCATCCCTAAAGAGACTCAAAAACCCTCAGCATGCAACAATGTTTCAAGAAAGACTCGATTCATAATCCTTATTATTTATGGAAGGAGATATTGTTTGGCAGCTTAATTGTGACAACAATTAACTGAAGAATTTGTAAGAGCAAAGAACAGAAAGACTTTTTTTAAATTATAACATGTTAGAGATGAAAGATCTATCTAAAAATAAAATATACTCATTTGTTATAATATTTGTTTTCTGATCATTAAATCTTCTTTTACAGCATCTTTTTATTTGTTCATTTATAATTATAGCATTTATTACAAAACAAGTGTCAAAACTAAAGTATGAACCGTTTAAAGCAAAATTGGTGAAAGTCCATTTTTGTTGTGAGAGATCAACAGAATTTTACGTTGATTGTTGAAACAACCATGTTCACTGACTCATTTCTTAGTTGTAGAATATGTCGATATTCTCTTCATAGAAAATATGGTCTATAGTAAAAATCTTAGTACCCTGTATCCACTAAAGATTTTATAACCCATTTCATCTCATTCCACTAAAATGGTATATGCCACTTTGGCATTTAATCACTAATACCGTAGTCACATTTAAAAAGAAGTTATGTCATAGATAGCTAAAACACACACACACATGTGCATATATACACACACACATATATATATACATATATTTATACACACACACACACACACACATACATATGTGCATATATATAACAGAGCCCTGGTGGCGCAGTGGTTAAGAGCTTGCCTACTAATCAAAAGGTCAGCAGTTTGAATCCACCACCCACTCCTTGGAAACTCTATGGGGCAGTTCTACTCTGTCTTGTAGGGTCGCCATAAGTTGGAATTGGCTCAATGGCAACGGGTTTGGTTTATATATATACATATATAGCTGAAATATCTTGTTTGAATGCATGAGTAAGCAGAGGAGGGGTCCCACAGATTATTTGTGTTTAGGGCCCTAATATGCCTTAATCTAGCCCTGGCAACTGGTAACTGGTAAACCCCATCACCATTGTGATTTCAAACTGAAAAACTCTGGGATGATTTGTCTGTAGCTCCCAGATCCCATGAGACCCAACTCAGAAGCAAAGTGGGGCAGGCAAGGGAAGACCAGGAACCAGAGAACCGTTCCAGAGGGGGATCCCAGTTCCAGGGGCATAAACCTGGCCACACTCAAGTCCCAAGTTCTCTGCACAGTGGGGCAGCCCTGTCAGTGAAGGGTGAACTTCATTTCCCCAACGAAGGGATGCACTCAACTGGATACTTGATACTTGGCCCAGATGAATTCAGCAAAAATCTCAGACTCTGGAACCAAACTACCTCAGTCTGAAACCGATCTCCACCACTTGCTTGGGCAGCCAAACCAAATAATACCAAACCAGTTGCCATCAAGTCAACTTCATCTCATGGTGACCCCATGTACCTCAGAGTAGAACTGCTCCATAAGGTTTTCGAGGCTGTAATCTCTGTGGAAGCAGATCACCAGGCCTTTCTTCTGTGGCACTGGGTGGGTTCAAAACGCTCACCTTTTAGTTAGTAGCCAACAGCAAACCATCTGCACCACACAGGGACCTTGGCTTGGGCAAAAAACCTTCTATGTAATCAAATCTGTCACTATCTGCCTTTATGCCCTGTAAGTTTTTCTTTTGTTCTTGTTTTGTTTTTTGCTTGAGAAGGGCTTCGTCCTCTTCAGGTTTGTCATCTTTGAAGTGTTCTAATATTTTTATGGGTTTTGTTTTACATTTGCATAGTTAAACCGTCTGGGATTTACTCATATGAAACCAGGTAGGAGTCTATGTTTTCTTCCAAGGGAGTGACTGTTATTCGCCCAACCATAATCCATTTCCACTTCCTCCTTAGCAACATAATTCCAAGCTCATCCAGGAGCCACCATCTTTCTACCTTGTTTCTTAAGGCACGTTGACTCAATTCCAGGTCCAGGAGTCACACTAACTTGTCTAATTCCGTAGATCTTCCCAGACATTGGTTCAAAGGTGGGAATGTGACCCAATTCTGTCAAAAGGATGTGAGGAGAGTAGTGCTGGGAGATTCTGGAAAAGTTCTCCCTTGTTCTTCTGGGTGAACAGCTAGAAATTGCTGACTTTCTTCTTCCTCTGGAAGTGGTCCTGGGTGGGTAAGAGGCCCGAGGGTGCGACAGCTGCAGCATCTGACCACTTGTTGATGAGACAACTGAACACAGAGAAGGGCAGAGCCAAGAGAACACGGAGAAATGGAGTCAAGACCACTAGAAGCAGCCAGTTCTGAAGGCTACGCATCTCTACAATTCCAGTCTCATTTTGCACTCTTCTATAAAATTCTGTAATATTCTTCCTCTATGTTCTAAACATGTCTTGTTAAATTTATTTCCATTTATTATATAGTTTTAATTATTATTATTATAAATGGAGTAGCTTTCCATTTAGTTTTTGCTTCTTGAGATTATTGTTAAAGCTATTGATTTTTATATATTTATTTTGTGCACAAGATTATCTTTTTAATTTGGCATGTCATATTTTCCAAGCCTGCAATCACATCATCTGCAAATAAAGATAATTTTGTTCCTTCTATTGTAACATTGGTGTGACTTATTTCCTTTTACTTATTTTATTGCATTAGCTAGACTCTCCAGAACAATGGCGTCTAATAGTGGTGATATAAGGCACTGTAGTCTTGTCCCATATTTCACAATCTAACGTATAGGTTTTTGGCAAATTATCTTCATCATGTTCAATAGTTTTTTCCTAGTCTTATTTTATTTAGAGTTTATGTTATAAATAGCTAAAAATTACTCCAATCTTATTTTAAATCTGTTGATATAATTTTATGGTTCTTTAATGTGTTGATATAATGAGTTTACGACATGTTAAATCATCTTTCTATTTCTGGAATAAATCCTACTCGGTCAAGAGGACCAAGTTTGTTTTTGCGTCTATATTCAAATGGAATCGGTCCATTGTTTTCCCACCTATTTTGTTCTTTTTTTTAAGTCATATTTTGGGCATTGAAATGATAATAAATAAAATATAAAATAAATGAGACATTTTCTTCTTTTTCTATGATCTGCCACAGTTTGAATAGCGCAAAGATTACATTTTATTAATTGAGAAATGTTCTCCAGGGCAACACTCTCTATCAAGTAAATGACATACTTCCTAGAATATGTAGTACCACTAAAGTGCTTTCTTGCCTGAATAAACAGCTTTTTAAAGGCAGAAAAAAACATAGGTCCATAAATATTAACATTTAGGGAAAATATAAATTTAAGGAAAGCATTCCAATTCTCCTAAAATTCACACAATATTAAATGCCCAAATATTTAGAATCAATATTATTCTTAATCAAAAATGTATTATTAAATGGTTTCTTTAAAGCAAATGAAAACATACATTTCAGCCAATTGAAATTGTGCTCATAAGGGATTCATACAGTCCGTCACGATGACAAGAATCACATTAAAACTAAAATTGTATAACTGAAATGTACAAGAATAGCCCAATTCACTGAGCCTGAGGAAGTGGCCATTAGACACAAACAATTATTACTCATCTTCTTCCTGCTTTGCAAGGATACAGTGAAGATAAAAAAGATTTCCACAAGAATGCTTCAGGTTATTTCAAAGGATACTGCATCCTTTGTATGATCACTGTTACTCTTGAGACTGACAATTTAAAAATGATCTATATCTGGAGTGACTGAAGGATATGGCCATTTGTGGTGTTGTTTGCAAAGACTTCAACTATAAGAAATGATTATTATTCTTAGCTCTGCTATAAAATAAAATTAGTCAATACGTAGCATGTGCCAGAAAAGCAGTGGGCTTTTCCAGAGAGCTCTGAAGCTAAAATTAGATGATAGTTGTTCAATCTTAGATGAGTTATTAAAGAATAGATAATTATTACTAAGTTATTCCAGTTGAGCAAAATTCATATGATTTTAAGAATAGGACTTGAAGGCTCACAGAGAATCATGTGGTCTATATTTATTATTGTATAGAATATAAACTATTTCTCAAGGTGAAGCAATTTTTTCAAGGTCTCATTTACTCCTCCATATATTCTGCAAGTATACCAGAAATAGTACAAAGTGTTGAGGAAACAGTGGCGAGCAAATGGAAATGGTCCTGGCTCTCAAAATGTTTACAGCCTAAGGGAAGAACGTGAATATTAAACCAGATAATTATGAGATAAGTGATATTGTAATAGACCACGTTTCCAAAAGTAGTCATGACAATATCTCCTATGCCATATTTTCTTTTATAATGTGGACTTGCCATTTTCCTATTAAAATGCGGAGGCTTCTTCCATTTGTCTGTGGCCTGTTTTGATCAATATGATGCAGGAGAAATGAGATTGGGTAATTTACTAGGCTGGGCCTTAAGAGATATGCAGACCTTGCCCTCATTTCATGTAACAGTCCTTGAAGCCCAGCTGCCATATTGTGAGGAAGCCCAAGAAACCAAATGAAGAGGCCCACATGATAAATTACTGAGTCTCCCGCCCCCAGTCAACAGCCTTAGCTGAGCTCCCAGCCAACAGCCAGCACCAACTCACAGGCATATAACTGAGCCCACTTTTGATTTTCCAGTTATCTCAAATCCAAAAACCTATTGCTGTTGAGTCGATTTTGACTCCTAGTGACCCTAGTGGCCCATTTATCACCACTTAAGGCAGAAGAACCACCTGGCTCACCAGTGAAGAATCATGAGAAGTGATAACTAGTTGTTATTTTAAGTCACTAAGTTTTGACATGGTTATTATGTATTAATAGATGACTGAAACAGGTATGAAGGCTATAAAATAGCAGAGGAGGGAAACCGATTAGAATAGGGATTGGAGTGGGGTCAGGGAACTCTGAACAGCTGTTAACCTGAAAAAGACTGTCGCAGGAGCATTTCCATCAGAAGCCACACCACCTATGGGGCCCTGAAGTAGAAAAGAGATGGTTTGTCCAAGGAAACCACATGAAGTAGTATGGCTGGAAAGTTTTGATTCCAGGGGAAAGTGGCCAGAGATGAACCTGGAGAGGTGGACAGGGCCTTGTCGGACATTACCTGAAGGCAATGGGAAGCCACACAGCTTCTTGTAGGCAGAGATCTGATTAGAACACAGAACCGCTGATTCCCATTACAGTGTTCCTTCGTTTGAGTGACACCACTCCCAACTGATACTTTTGGGAACAACAAAACAACACAAATAAATAGCCGTGGAGACAGGGCTACTGTGACGCTTATGGGCCACCATGAGTAATGCTGGGGTTCAAGCATATGCAGCCATGGACTGGGCAATTTCCTTTGACCTTCCTCTATACCTGTGCTTCCATGCTGCCCCTCCCAGCACTCACAGGCCAGCCATCAGGATTCCAGGCCTTCAGCCTCTTCTCCCCTGGAGCTTCTGCCTTAGGAAAAAGATTGGAGCAGAGTAATACCTGGTCATGCAGGCATTCCCTGAGATCCTGGATGGGGGTCAATGACAGCCTGTCTCCTTTAGGAGGATAAAAGAAGGCTGGGAAAACACTTCTAATGTAGCAAAGTCCTGATACATGCTCCAACATGGATGACAATGTAACAAAGTCCTGATACATGCT
>NW_004444137.1:2907135-2981004 GCF_000243295.1 Trichechus manatus latirostris | reverse complement strand
TCCTGATACATGCTATGGCATGGATGACAATGTAACAAAGTCCTGATACATGCTCCAACATGGATGACAATGTAACAAAGTCCTGATACATGCTACGGCATGGATGAACCTTGAAAACATTATGCTGAGTGAAGTAAGTCAATCACAAATGTCAAATATTTTATGTTACTTACATGAAATACATAGAATAGGCAAATGTATAGAAACTAAAGTTTATTAGTGGTTACCAGGGGTGGGAGGGAAGGAAGAATAATTAGGAAGCATTGAGTATCTGTTTATAGTGATGAAAAACTTGGCAATGGATGTTGGTGAAGGTTGTACAACATGATTAATATGATTGTTATCACAGAATTGAACATGTAAACAATGTTGAATTGATATATGTTATGTTCTATATATTTTTTACAATAATTTCTAAAAAAATGAAGGCATTGCCTTCCATTTCCCTCACGTGTGACTTGTACAGTGACCGCAACAATCATGCTAGGGTGAGAAAGCAGGTCCAGACACTGGCAGCCAACAAAATACACCCTTTGTATTTAGGGACACAGTTTCTATGACTTCATTGCTATCTTAAGGTTCCCACAGAAGCTGGCAATAATAACACCACCCCCACACATTGAGTAACCACCAGGAGGCCAATGATACACATTATCATGTAATATATTGTGTAGTTAGTTGTGGATTGAATTGTGTCTCCCAAAAATATGTGTCCTAAATCCTAACATCTATACCTGTGGTGGAGCCCCAGTGGTGCAGTGGTTAAGAGCTCAGCTGCTAACCAAAAGGTCTGCAGTTCGAATCCACCAGCCACTCCTTGGAAACCCTATGGGGCAGTTCTACTCCGTCCTATAGGGTCACTATGAGTTGGAATCGACTCAAAGGCAACCGGTTTTGGTTTTATGCCTCTGGCTGAGTCAGAATTGACTTGACAGCAAGGGGTTGGTTTGGTTTTGATGCCTGCAATTATAATCCCATTTGGGAATGGGTTGTTTTTGTTATGTTAATGAGTTAGGATTAGTATAGAGTGTGTCTTGAGTTAATCTCTTTTGACATTAAAAAAAAAAAAGATCAAACAAGCATGAGAGAAGCAGAGATGAGGAAAGAGAGACTCCAAGCCACATGAAGATCACCCAGGAACAGAAGCTCAAAGAGACAAGAACCTTCCTCCAGAGCTGAGAGAGAGAAAGCCTTCCCCTAGAGCCAGTGCCCTGAATTCAGACTTCTAACCACCTAAACTGTAAGAAAATAAATTTCTGTTTGCTAAAGCCAGCCACTTGTGGTATTTCTGTTATAGCAGCACTAGATAACTAAGACACCATTTCTCCCACAAACTGGCTAAGATGGGGCTATTCCATCTCATCTGATACATGAGGAACCAGGCAAGTGACATCTCCAGACCCCACAGGGGAGCTGGGAGCCCAAGGGCAAACCAGGGACTGGCTGCCCCACCACCATCCTCCCCTGCTGCTGAGCACATGAAGCGCAGCACGCACGGGAGGGTCTAGTCTTCATGTTTCAGACACAGGAAATAAGGTCTTCTCCAGAAAGCAGAGGAATGGCTGCATCATAATTATCAGGAGAGAGGAAGTAATTCTCTGCCAAAAGCTTGGGAACCCGTCTGTGATATTCCCCGCTATTGCTCTTGTTTTAGTGCTTTCCTACCTGGTCAGTTCACCACCTTTCAGACTTGGTGCTCACTTTCCTATCAAGTTTGTATCTGGTGAACTCAACACGCATGTCTAAAGATCATGCCTCAAACACCTCATATTGGCCTCGGGTTAGCAGTCACTGGTCAGGCACCAGAAATGAGGGGACAGCACCAGACTCAGGCCCCAAGGAATGGGATTAAAAACTAGATCTGCCTCTTACCATCTGGTGGTGTAATGGTTAAGAGCTATGGCTGCTTACCGAAAGGTCTGCAGTTCGAATCCACCAGGTGCTCCTTGGAAACTCTATGGGGCAGTTTTACTCTGTCCTATAGGGTCGCTATGAGTTGGAATCAACTCAACGGCCACGGGTTTGGTTTTTTTCTTTTGTTTTTTTTTTAACTTACCATCTGGGTATCTTTCAGGCAGGTCCCTTCAATATGGCCTCCACCTTTTCCTCTGTAACTCGTCAACCAAACCCGTTGCCCTCGAGTCAATTCTGACTCATATAGGGATAATATCAGTTTCTTCACCCACCTCCGAAGAGTATGAGGCACAAATGGAAGAATGGTTAAATGCTCTTGTGAACTGTAAAGCACCCAACAGATGTGCCTCATGTATTTGATGGAATCATATGAAATTGCCCAGAGTCCAATTATTTTTGACCTATGCTTGCCATTTTTGACAATTGATTTTTTTTTTTTTTTTTAGGTAAAAATGGTTGACTCATCAATTTCATATAGTTCAAGCTAAGTTTTAGTCTATTATGTAGCAACTACCTCTTGTATAAAAGAAGTAAAACAAGATCAACCACATACTAATTTAGTTTTATAAATTCCCAGGTCACATTACACCTATAACTAGCCAAAGCCTATCACTGACACCTTAAATATTCTAATTCATATATCTTACAGAGCTCAGCAGCATACCAAGATGTCAAAATATTAACAGAGCATTGCAAAATGCAGTGGTTAAGAGCACAGATGCTGTAACCCCATTGCCAGGGTTCTAATCCAGGATTTCCTATTCTTGGGCAAGTTCCTTAACCTCTCTGTGCCTCGGTTCTCTCATCTGTAAAATGGGCTTAGTAACAATACCAACACCAACAGGCTGTTGTAAGGAGGACATGAGTCAGTGAGTGTGAACTGTGTAGAAAAGTTTTGGGCATTTGGTAAATCCTATCTAAGCATTTGTTTATTATTGTTGTTGTTATGATTATTGACTTTTACACTTTGCTCAGGGAAATTTTGGATTTAACTCCACAAAACAATATTTTAGAGCTGGGAAGTACCTTTTAAATATTTTGTTGGTTTGTGTATGCCTGTAAATTTACATGGTTTACAAACCAAAAAACCAAACCTATTGCTGTCAAGTTGATTCTGACTCACAGTGACCCTATAGGATGGAGTAGAACTGCCCCAAAAGGTTTCTAAGGCTGTAATCTTTACGGAAGCAGACTGCTGCATTTTTCTCCCATGGAGTGACTGCTGGGTTTGAACCGCCAACCTTCTGGTTAGCAGCAAATAGACTGGAAAATTAATTTTACGGAGGTTTGCAAATCATTTTCCCCTGAAAACTCCAAAAGACATGGTCCTTAGATAGACCCATAAGATTGGAATTGTAAGTCCTTTTCTCTTTTTCCACAGGGAGCCTTGGTGTTTCAAGCCTGTTAGCCATGAAATCTAACTTTTGGACCAATGTTTAATAAGATAAAATATAGGCTCTTGTATGTGATATCCTTAGGTTTAGAAGAACTATGGACTGCAAATTTTTATAGCATGTTAAGAAGAAAATTTTAGCATTTTCCCTAATGCAAAAAGCCCACATTTGGTTCTTAAATTGTATATATATATATTTTTTAATTTAATTGGGGAAAAATTTCTATGGGAATACCCAATGCTGACAGTTGTGCCATGAAGTGGACACTTTATATATTTCTTGTCATATCTGTGTTTCTCAAAGTATATTCTGAGGAACAATTGCATCAGAATCACCTGGAATATCTGCAAAAACAAAGACTATGGGATACCACAGATTTTGAAATTAACAGAAATTGAATCTAAAATAACCTTGCTATTAAGTAACAAGAAAGAAGCCTGAACATATGAACAGGGAACAAGACACTAAATAATGTCTATACATATTTGAAAAAGAATGCAAAATAATTTCTAGAAATAAAAAAAAGTTAACTAAAATTAAAACGCAGTAGATAGATAACTATCAGATTAGAGTCATTTGAAGAGATAATTAATGAACTAGAAGATAGAAATGAAGAAATCATCCAAAATATAACCCAGAAAAACAAAGAAACAGGAAAAATGAAAGATAAGAGATGTGGATGTCCAAGTGAGAAGGTCTAATATATGTTTAATTGGAGTTTGGAAGGAAATAATCGAGGATGAAGAAGAGTAAATATTTTAAGAAACAGTGGCTGACATTTTTCCAGAATTGATTAAAGAAACCAATGTTCAGAACCAGAAAGCTCACTAAATCTCAAAAAAGCCAAAGCAAAACCAAAACCAAAAAAAAAGGAGCTCTGGTGGTATGGTGGTTAAGTACTCGGCTGTAAACCAAAAGGCGGGTAGTTTGAACCCACTAGCCACTCCATGGGAGAAAGATGTGGCAGTCTGCTTCTGTGAAGATTACAGCCTTAGAAACCCCACGGGGCAGTTCCACTCTGTTCTATAGGGTCGCTATGAGTTGGAATCAACTTGAAGGGAACAGGTCCCAATCACTACAAAATAAAAAACACCCATACATACACACTTAGACATGTCATAGTGACAATATAGAACACCAAAGGAAAAAAGAAGGTTTTTAAAAGCAGCCAGAGGAATAGAACAGATCATCTAAAAAAAGAACAGCCAAGAAACTGACTTTTCAATAGTAACGATGGGATCCAGAAGACAGTGGAGAGGAAATAAATAGGTTGGGCATATTGCCAATAGAAGTTGTTGAGATACAATTTCACACCCACTAGACTGGCCAAAGTTATAAGGCTGATAATAAAAAGTACCAGAGGGAATGGGAATCAATGGAAACTCTCATCACTGCTGGTAGGGGTGTAAATTTGTTCAACCAGTTAGTAAAAAGTTTAGTGTTACCCAGCAAAGTTGAGTATAGGCACGCCCTGTGACCCATCTAGGGAAGCACTTGTATGCGTGTGCCTGAAAACACATACAAGAATGTTCACAGAAGTACTGTTGATAATAACAAAAAATATGAAAATTACCAAAACTCCATCAATAATATGGTCGAAAAATAAGTTATGATGTCATGATACAATGGAAATCTACAATTGTGAAAATAAATTATTCACAGCACTTGCATTAACATGAATGAATTTCAAAAAAAAATCATGTTAAGCAAAAGAAGTCACATAAGAATATATGTAATAGGATTGTATTAATATGCAGTTCCAAAATAGGTAAAAGCTTAGGGTAATAATGTGCATGTTGTAATTATGTGTGTTTGTATGTATGTGCATGTGAGTGTGTGTGTATAGTAAATGTATAAAAGCATGGATATACACCAAGATCAGATTAATGATTACTTTTTAGGGAAGAGAAGAGAATCAGGGAGGGGTAAAAAGAGGGCTTCAACTGCATCTTATGAATACAATCTAAACAAATCTAAATGAATAAAATCTAAACAAAATACAAAAACATGTTACTATATATTAAATATGAGCGACAGGCTGATAGGATTTTTTATATTATTATCTGTAATTTTCTGTATGTTTTAAATATTACTTAATTTTAGAAATAAAGCAGACTAGTATGAAGTGGCTTAAACAATGGGCTCAAGCATAACAATGATCATGAGGATGGCGCGGGACCGGGCAGTGTTTTGTACTGCTGTACACAGGGTTGCTATGAGTCAGAATTGACACCATGACACCTAACAACAACAACAGTATCCAGAATGTATCAAGAACTCACAAAAATATCAATAAGAAAGCAAATACCAGTAACTTCTCACATCCCCTCACCCCCCCCAAAAAAAACAGATAAAATATTTGAACAGATACTTCACTAAAGAAGATGTCACGTGTATGACAAAAAGCACACGAAAAGCTCAACATCCGTAAATATTAGGGAAATGAAAAGTGAAACTACAATGAGTTATGGCTGCACACCCATTAGAATGGCTAACATTGAAAAGATCATATCAAGTATCGGCAAGGATATGGAGCCACTGGAACTCTCTTACTTTGCCGGCAGAAGTGTACAATGCTGCAACCTTTTTGGATATCACTTTGACAGTTTCTTAGAAATTAACATACAGATACCATATAACCCAGCGATCCCGCTCCTAGGTATTTACCCAAGCCAAATGAAAGCATATGTCTGTACAAAGACTTACGCACAAATATTCACAGCAGCTTTATTTGTAATAGTCAAAAACTGGAAACAACCGAAATATCTATCAATAGGTTAAGTGAGTAAACAAACTGTGATATATCCATGCAATATTCTGTTGTACTTCATGAGGTTTTCAGAAGCAGATCACCAATCCTCCTCCTAGTCTGTCTGAGTCTGGTAGCTCAGCTACAACTTGCCCACAGTGAGTGACCCTGCTGGTATTTGAAATACCGATGTCATAGTTTCCAGCATCACAGGAACACACAAGCCACCACAGTATGACAAAGTGACAGACGGGTAGTGGTATGTTTTACACACACACACACACACACACACACACACACACACACACACACACACACATACTTTCAATGCTTCCAGACCCCAGCAGCCATCTGTTGCCCTAATTGGGAGTACACTTCCCACCAGTGGTCACTTGCCCCTTCCCCTCTCCAGAGGCACACCTTCTGCAAGGGCTTCTGTCTTTATTGCAGATCCACAGGGAGGCTTTGCAAATTAACAAAACAGACATTGGCAATCATTTTTTATTGGTGAGATCAGACATGTGGATTAGCATTTATGATCTTCAGATTGGCTGGAAATCTTATGAAAGTATTATCTATCACATCTGCATGCATAAGGTATAAAAATGCAGTGAGTTCAGTGGTCTGAACCCCTAAGAATGTTGTCTTGGGTGTGACTCCTGGAGGGTTCAGAGTCCAGCCCTGATCTGGGGCATTCTTGGTTGTCTGAACCCATTGGACGACTCACAAGTGCTGCCAGGAGATTTGGGCCACGGTGCTCAGATGAACTCTCCATGTCCAGTAGATGGAGGACCCAGAAGGACAGAGACCCAGGACACTTCATTCCCAGAACAGGTGTATGACTGCTTTGTGTCTAGGTGACAGTCAAGGTCTGCTCTTGTAACAGAACCTGGTCTGAAACTTGCTTCATGCCAGGCAGTGAGGGTATGGGAGAGGAAGTATAACCCTCCCGTAACCACACCTATGACGGGGTCGATGTTCACAAAAACAACCAAATAATGTCAAAATGCCAACTTGGCTTTGATCAGTTTTTAACTCAGAATCAAGTTATTTTGTTTTGGTATTAAAGGAAAGAGCAAGCCCAGGTGGATAAAAACCTTGAGGACTTTCCAGTTACATAAATGAAAGGCTGTTGTCACTGGAGCCCTGGTGGCACAGTGGTTAAAAGCTCAGCTACTAACCAAAAGGTCGGTAGTTCGAATCCACCAGCTGCTCCTTGGAAACCCTATGGGGCAGTTCTACTCTGTTCTATAGGGTTGCTATGAGTTGGAATTGACAGCAACAGGTTTTTTTTTTGGGTTTTTTTTAATTGTTATTGTTAGCTGCATCAAGCTGACCCCGACTCACGGCACTGAACCCAGATCTCCTGCATGGAAGGTGAGAATTCTACCACTGAGCCACTAATGCCCCCAAATGAAAAGACATGTATCTGTGAATGGTTGTATGTTGGAGAAATGTACAGAGACATGTATACCATTAGATAGATACTACCTATACACTGCATTTCCAGACAGAACTAGCATTAATTACTTTTAGGGCTATAGACATAACAGCTCAAGTCCTTACTTTTCTCTGCTTCTGTGATTTCTCTTTGCCACATCATCCTAGGAGTACAGTTGATGATGTACAAGATGATGATAAAGACTATAGTTTTTTCAAGGTTCTCCCAAGTTAACACATTCCTTTACCAGGTATTCCTTAGCTTGGTTTTCCAACTACTCCAAATTTGCCTGAGTGCCTGAAGTATCCTGCCAACCCACGGCCCCACACCTACCCCAATCCTGCAGGCCCAGCCGCTCACCTTGGCACAGCTTGGTAGATGCCAATGCTCCCTCTGTATCGCGGGAACCACGTTCATGCTTGTGCTTGGCAGGCCACCTTTGTGTGTGTGCAGGGGTCATGTGCTGTGATGGTGGTCAACACCCCAGGCCCCACACTCAGTACTTTCACACGTGACCTACTGTAGTCTTTACAGCAACCTTTTGGGGTGCGTTTTATTTTCTCCATTTTATGGATGAGAAACTAAGAAATCAGAAAAGTCAAGTAACTCAGGTTCATACAAGTTCTTTCCTTTCCTTCTCTATTTGCTCTGTGGCCAAGATCACCAAACCTGCCACTCCCTGCCCACCTCACCCCATCCCACCCCAGCTTCTGGTCTGAGGATTGTGAGCAGTGTTAGCCCAATTACCAAGCACCCTGTAATAGCTTTCACTAAGCTGCAAGCCTCAGTCTTAACCACAGCCAGAGAAGGCTTGTGCCTACGACCGCAGCCTTCCCCTTTAGAGAATCATCAGGTACCAATGAACTGGTGAGATTGTACAGGTGGAGCCAATGAACAGGTGAGATTGCACACGTGGAACCAATGAACAGGTGAGGTTGCATGGGTGGAGCCAATGAACAGGTGAGATTGTACAGGTGGAACCAATGAACAGGTGAGGTTGCATGGGTGGAGCCAATGAACAGGTGAGGTTGCATGGGTGGAGCCAATGAACAGGTGAGATTGCATAAGTGGAGCCAATGAACAGGTGAGATTGTGCAGGTGGAGCCAATGAACAGGTGAGATTGTACAGGTGGAACCAATGAACAGGTGAGAGTGCACGGGCGGAGCCAATGAACAGGTGAGATTGTACAGCTGGAGCCAATGAACAGGTGAGATTGTACAGGTGGAACCAATGAACAGGTGAGGTTGCATGGGTGGAGCCAATGAACTGGGGAGATTGCATAGGTGGAGCCAATGAACAGGTGAGATTGCATGGGCGGGGCCAATGAACAGGTGAGATTGTACAGGTGGAGCCAATGAACAAGTGAGATTGTACAGGTGGAGCCAATGAATGGGTGAGATTGCATGGGCAGCGACTATAGCAAATGCTTTGAAGTCTTTGTCACTGACAGCTTTAACCCAGTCCTCAATTACATTGTTAGAGGCACTTAAAATATGTCAGCAGACTGGGAGGAAAGGAAAAATACGTTATTTTACTGGAGAGAAGTAGAGCCTGGCACAGCTGATAATCACAATGTTACATTGGCAGCTGGATAATTAGCTTCTGATTTCTCCTGGAGAAGTTTCAGGTTTGAGAATGTGCTGAAGTCTGGGGTTTCACCAGGATCTAAATCTTCCCTGGAGTCACACAGCTGATATAAACGCAATTGGAATCCCTGTCTGCATAGTGGCTTCCGGCCCACTCATCCCACCTTATACTTGGGGCTGTTATCACTGGCATCCTAGCGTTGTCGGCTGCCTTTTCACAAGACAGTTTTAGTTTCTTGTGGGCAGAGGCTTTAATTCTTCTGTATGCCAACCTTCAAACACCCAGGCCAAGGCCCAACATGTAGCAGGTACTCAATACAACGTATAAACTCCTGAGTCTCCAAAGGGTGGAAAAGGGAGCCACATGCTATGCTCCCTAAGAACTTACATTCTAATTATTCTTTGTATAATCCCTTTACAGCTTGTCATAACAGACTCCACCTTCACTCCTTTTTCCCCAAACACACATGTATTTGCGACATAAATGAAGTAAGAAGATAAAAGAAAAACGACTTTTTTATCCAGTCTTAACTTACTTTCAGTTATAAAAGTAATGCTTACTTTGGAAGTTGAGTTATAAAAGTAAACAGAAGAAGAGCCCCTGTCCCAGTGGAATGTACTTGGGTGACAATGACAGGGTGTCTGCATACCATCTCACTCGTGGAGTGCAGCACAATCCAGGGGCTCAACCACAGGGACCAAAATGTAACTGGGAGCCCCTGAAGCTGTGCATCCCAGTGGTGTTGATGTCATGATGCCTGCAAGAAGCTGGAGGGAAAAGAAAAATGAACACTGGCTCTGATGTTGACACAGGTGAATAGAGTTATACAAATCTCACCACATGAGGAAGAAGGCTCCCAGGCTGGCATGACATAACCATTAACTCCATTAAAGGTCTAACACAAGAGTCAGTAAACTACAGCCCACAGACTAAATCTAGTCCATGGCCTGGTTTTGTATGGCCAGGGGACTAAGAACAGTTTTTACATGTTTAAAGGGTTATAATTAAAAAGCAAAGATGTCACTGTAAGGACTAAGGCGAGCCTGACTCAAGCCATGGCATTTTCTATCACCTCATATGTATGTGAAAGCTGGACAATGAATAAGGAAGACTGAAGATGACTTGATGCTTTTGAATTATGGTGTGGGCAGAGAATATTGAATATAATATGGATTGTCAGAAGAATGAACAAATCTGTCTTGGAAGAAGTACAGCCAGAATGCTCATTAGAAGCAAGGAAGGAGAGACTTCATCTCACATACTTTGGACATGTCATCAAGAGCGACCAATCCCTGGAGAAGGACATCATGCTTGGTAAAGTAGAGGGTCAGTGAAACAGAGGAAGACCCTCAATGAGATAGATTGACACAGTGGCTGCAACAATGGGCTCAAATATAGCAACAATTGTGAAGATGGCACAGGACCGGGCAGTGTTGCATTCTGTTGTACATAGGGTCACTATAAGTCAGAATCAACTGGACAGCACCTAACAATAACAACCATATATGTATATATATATACATTATATATATCTATATTTTTATGGCTAACACACTTGGCTACTAACCAAAAGGTTAGCAAGTCCACCCAAAGGTGCCTCAGAAGAAAGGCTGATAATCTACTTCCCCCAAAATCAGCCTTTGAAAACCCTATGGAGCACAATTCTACTCTGACACATACAGAATTACTATAAGTCAGAATTGACTCAACAGTAACTGGTTGGTTGTATGTGTGATAGAGACTCTACAGCTCACAAAGTGTAAAATTTTTACTATCAGGCCCTTTATTGAAAAAGTTTGTCCACTCCTTAGAATATATCCCTCAGAAGGAAGATGACCCACCCCGGCGACATCTACAGACGAGACTCACAAAGGCTGTGCCCTGCTCAGTCCCACCCAATCTATGGATTGTCTGTTACAAGCTTGGCATCACCAACACTCTTCCAAGGTCTCCTCTGTTTCAAGAAGCCAGGAACTACATCTCCCAGATCCTCTTCCTTATTAATTCCAAAATTAGAGCCCACCAATTAGAGGCACTCGTCCAAAATTTAGCAGGTAGAGAGGAAAGGCCATTGTTATCTGGAGGCAGCTTGCAGACAGATGTGGGCAGATGGATGTGCTCTTCAGAGGAGGCTGCATGGAGCTCCTACATCATCCGTATGCAGGCTGGGAGTTTGTGGAAGCCTTCCAGAGGTTCTTGAGATTTGTAGAGATTTTGGAGTGCACCCTTGGGAACTACCGTTATTGTTACACACCAAGACCACTGGTGGGAGCTTCCTGGGAGAGCGTTTAAGGAACACCTGCTCTGGAGCTGTAGGCTGAGGCCATTATACCACTTTCCTGACCTTCACTACCCAGACTCCAATGGTCAAAAAGACACAGAGTGACTCGGAGTATGCAGAGCAGCTTCTAGTTTCCTGACAGGCCTAGGTGGGTAGGGCCATCACCTGGCTTGCAGCGTTACGCCCCAGATGTATCGGCCTCCAGGGCCCAAGGTCCCAGAGTATTTGGTCACAGGCTGGCTCCCCATTCCTTCTTCTATGCTCAGGAAAGAACGTCTGTGTATGAGGTGCGCCCTGAATTGCATGCTCGTGATGATTTAGGGAAGCAGACGGGAGTGGATAATGTGCAGGCTTTGGAACCCAAAGTTGGAGTCTGAATCCACTCCTAGCTGGTGTGGCATTGGGCAAGTGACATGACCCCTCACTTTCTCACTCCTCACCTCTGTGAAAAGCTGATGATGACACATTCTCACAATTTAATAGTAAAATGCAGGGTCAACCCTACCCTTTGCTGAGCCATCAGCTGTTCTCTCTCCCTCTCCATCCTCTCCCTCCCTCCTTTCTAAGGAGCAGAGGCCCAGTGACAGGCTCCCACTCAATCCTCAGTCTCTGGCCTCTCACTTCCTGTGGCTGTTTCCTTCTCTCTTCAAAATTGTTGACCTGAATATAGCAATCGTCCATTTAAACAACAACACCCCCCTCCCAAGAATTGTCAACAAGGGCAGTGGTGTTAGCTGAACACCTGGAAGCCACAGGATGTTACACAGCATCTCACATGTCACAGTGGAGCCACTCCAGCCAGCAGAGCCCTGTCAGGACTATTCTCATTTCTACATCTGTCTCCCCTCCCACTTCCAGCACTCCTCATCCCTCCCCCAGGGCTCACAAAGGACATTCCACCTTCTGCTCAACTCCACAAGTAGAGGAAATTAGCTCCTGGTCTCTCTCTTATTTTTTTTTTAACCTTCGAGACCACCTTCCTTCAACCAAAATGACTCATTAGGTTATTTTGCTGAAGGAAATATTTTCTTCCATCTGCCAACTTTAAAAAATAATTACTTTTTCTTGTCTGCTATATAATCGAAACCTCCCTCACCCCCTGCCCCAAATGCACAAGAAAAGGCTGGAGAGCTCTAACCATAAGCAATGGACAAGGGCTGTCTTTGGCCCGTAGGACTGGAGCTGCTCCAAAGCCACTCCAGGCTCCCAGGCATTGCCAGGACCTTCGTGGACCTCAGGGGAGGCACAGCCATGGGCCAGTCAGTCTCTGGCCCCGGAGCCTGTAGGATGGGAACTCTGTCTCACACAGCCTCACAGCAGACAGACTCGGGTCCCCCTACGGATGACAAGAGACTGCTGAGTCAAGCCACAATGCTACCATATTCATTTATGAGAGATGGTGCCACCCGAGCAATAGGTTCTTCCAGTCTTGACCAAGGAAGGAGAAAAATGCACACAGAAAAGAGAGAATACATTCGTTTTCTCTTTTTAATTGAAAACACATTCCTTGGGGGTTTCCCCTGCTGCTGTTGCTCCCTGCCTCCCCCTCCTCCCCACTGTCTTTCCTAGCAGATCTGCCCCCCATTGCCCTGGATCCTGGGCTGGCTGGGGGAGTGGGCTGGGGGCTGCCTTCTCTGTGTGCTGTGCCATTTAGAGGAGCTCATGGGAGGTGGGGGGGTGGGTGCTGAGCAAGGTTGTTGGAGCAGTGCCTGAGGTGGACAGGTCATGAGCAGCTCTGGGCTTCTCAGAGCTTTCTGGAACAAATGAAACCTGGGCTTCTCATTACCCATCACAACCTGACCTGAACCTGTGTTTCCAGTAGATGGCCTGCTACTCTTCCTCCTGCCATCCATGCCTCAGCCACGCTGGTCAGCTGTCTCTTCCCCAAAGACACCTGTAAGACTCAGGGTTCTATGGGACGGCAATTCCTGTGCCAACTCTTCCTGTGTCATTGCCCTGCAAGATGGCAATGCACCCTGATCCTGTGGGCACCATGCCCAGCATCTCCCTGGACCACAGCTGCCCACCCCTGGGGGTACTGTGTGGCCTGCCCCTTTGACCCAGGGAAGATCTTCACTCACACCACCCCCAAAAGTGCTGTAATGGCCCTCTGAGTAAAAGTGACTTAAAATGTAGCCTACTCTTTGAATATTTTGAGATTACATCACCGCGTGGGTGGAGGATGAGTTTGTAGAGGGAGAGGCATCATCAGGAAGAACCAATCACCAGAAAAGGACATCCTGTTTGGTAAAGCAGAGGGTCAGCAAAAACAAGGGAAACCCTCAATGAAATAGACTGGCACAGCAGCCATAAAAATGGGCTCACACATACCACCGATCATGAAGATGGCAGAGGACAAGGGAATGTTTCGTTCTCTTGTATATGAAGTTGTCAGGAGTCGGCGTTGGCTTGATGACAATGGCCAACAAGCAGCAGGGTCACCACAGAAGGTACCCTAGCCACAGTAGCGAGTGAGCACTAAAATCCAGCTCCGCTCCGCTCACCAGGCCCAAGGTCATGTCTACCCGAAGGGAGAGAGTCCACCAAGCAGGGGGCCTTTTCTAATTCACTCCAAGGTGTGCTATGGACCAGCAGGTGGCCCTGGGTTCCAGCAAAGGGGAGCCATTGTCCCGACAAGACCCTGTGAGCTCAGCTGCCTGGAAGGTGGTAGCGTTCACCATGATGAAACCCACCCTGCCCTAGCAGGACAAGGGAACCTCAGTGAGGACCCTGGCCAGCCTGGAGGACACACACACCCTACACGGACAGCATTCGTCCCAGAGAGGGAACATATGACACTTGCATTGCTCCAGGGCCAGTGGTAGAACTGGCTGCTGGGGCACCGGTGAGGCATGGCTTCCTCTTATCTCTCTTCCCACAACATCCTCCTCCAAGATGCGTCTTTTACAACTTCCTCCCTAACAGAGCCCCCTCTCCTTGCAGCAGCAGCTTTGTGTGACGTCCCTTCACTCCTGTCTACGGCAAAAGGACACTTGGTGGCAGTCATTCAACGCTGAACAAACTCCCTCTCTCTGTTTCAGCTCCCACTGAACCTGAAGAGTGAATCCTTTCTTTGGTGGTTCCAGGACAATCTGTAAGTAATCCTGAGGATAATCCGCAAACAAGATCGTTAGGTTATGTCCCTTGCATACCCGCGTGTTTCTGAACAGAAGCTACTGTTCTCAGTACATCCAGGATGCACGCTCACTCTGGCAGAAAGAGGGAACGTTGGCAGCCCTCGCATTGCAAGACTAATAAATCACAGCCGTTCCTCTGCTCATGTAGTCTGAACACAGAACAAATTCAGAGACAGCGTTGTTTAAAGTTGGTTTAGGCAAAGACACACACATGCAACTTTATTTCATTGCCATTCTTCCTCTCATTTTCTTAAGAACCCCTGATATGTTTCCCGGAACGCTTCATCTCTTGGCGAAGAAGACGTGTATGGCTTATATGTTCTAAAACGATGGGAACCGCAAACCAATGAAAACGAAGAGCATTGACTGAAAGCACAACAATGCATATTCACTGAGACGTCCCCGTGAGAGTTGGGGATTCTTTGTCATTCTCATCCTTAACGCGCTCACCCCAGCATTTTAATGAACTAGAAATAATAGTCCACAGCAGTAATGTGATTACCTTAGGACCGAAACATTAATCAACAGAGACCGTTTGCTTACAAAACAGCAAGTTACAGGCAAGGCGGGGCGGGCTAATAAATGAACCCGAGTTAAAAGGAAGCCGGGTGATGTAAGACTTGCGATGACTCACATGTACCGGCAGCAGAGCCAGAGCTTTCAAAAACAAGGGGCGGTAGACGAAGTCGGTAGGACAGCTATTAAAGTCCACTCCGCCCAGCGAGCGAGTGCAGGGATGGGGCTTCTTGGAAACTCCCAGCAGAGGGGGATTGCAATACAGCCCAGAGCAGGGCGGAGCATGCCAGGGACTCGATCCCTGCGCTTTCACGTGTTTGGGGCGGCCACCCCACATGAAGGTGATCCACGAATTCTAATAATGGGTTATACAACAACACTGGTTCCAAGCTGAGGTCCCTCCTTCAGGTGGGCAAAGCAGCTTGGTGAAAGAGAAACGGGAGTCCTACCCGAGCTTGCCATAGATTTCTGCCTGGTCATGATGAAGATGGTTTTCAGATCCGTGCCCAAATGAAAGCCCAGAGAGAAAGTGTGAGTGTGTGTGTGTTGTGAGTGCGTGTGTGTGTGTGTGCGCATGTGTGAGTGTATGTGTTATGAGTATGTGAGTGTGGGTGCGTGAGCGCATGAGTGTGAGTGCCTGTGTGTGTGAGTGCATGAGTGTGTGTGTGTATACACAAGCACACATGCATACACTATAACCATGAACATACACACATCCATGGGCTCCAAATGTTTACAGAGAGTTTTCTTTAACTGAGGAATTTCAGCGTGGTTTTCGGGTTCCTTTAGGGGAAATGCGGAAAGCGCGTGATGGCAAGGGGAGTGTGTGTGTGTGTGTGTGTGTGTGCACGCGCGTGTATGAGCATGCACATGTGTGAACATACAGAGGGACAAAAACCAATAAACAATACACCCCTTGCCATCAAGTCAGTTATGTTCCTATGTGTTACAGAGTAGCACTGCTCTATAGGGTTTTCTTGGCTGTAATCTTTATGGAAGCAGATTGCCAGGCCTTTCTTCCATCGCACTGCTGGGTAGGTTCAAACTACCAATCATTAGGTTAGTAGTCAACCACAAACTGCACCACCCAGGGACCAAGACAAACAGACACTGATCTAAGGCCTACAGAACAGATTCCTTAGCTGGAGAAGCTCCCGTGCTGTCATGTTTCATTTAAATGGAGATGCTGAAAACCAGGTCCATGTCCCCAAGTGTGTAGACAGACTGTTGGAAGAAAGGCAGCAACCTTGGGAACATGGTGGACCAGAGAACAGCCCTGGATACAGAAGCAGGAAAGTCCTTAGGGATCAGAACTCTGTCTTCTTTGCTTGTCTACCATCTGCCCAGGAACTGCGGCCCCTCCTCAATTAGCGGGATCTGTCCCCGCTCCTCCTTGGGACCATCTCTGGCCCTCCATCTCTGGATATGTGTGCCAGGGATGCCTTCATGGCATGGTGGTATCGAGAACACCAGGACTCAAGCTTTCCTAGGCTAGAATAGTTAACACTTCAGCTCCCCTGGGCTCCCTGAAGGGATGGGTTGAGCCTGAGGGTCAGAGACCAGTCATAATCATTTTAAACACAGAGTCTTTGTGGGGCAGGGGGGATCAGCACCTCTACACAGCCATGTCACAGGGCACAACACAGGACAACAATCTGCTTGTAAAGCTGGACCTGACTCACCACGGAGTGGCCACTGTTTGCACACACACACACTCACATACACACATATATAAGACATGCATACACACAAATATATAAATATACACTCACACACACACATATAATATATGCATACACACACACTCACATACACACATATATAAGACATGCATACACACAAATATATAAATATACACTCACATACACACACATACAATATATGCACACACATAATCACATACACACATATACAATACATGCATACACACAAATATATAAATATACACATGCACACATATATAATACATGCATACACACACATATATATACACTCACATAAACAGTGTCACACATTCATATAAGCAAACACACTCATACACGCAAACACACATGCACTCACACATACACACACTCACATACATACACACACACGCACACATACACTCACACATATGCACTCACATACATATACATACACACTCACACAAGCACACACATGCACACATACACACACTCACATACATACATGCACACATACACACATACATACACATACACATGCACATATGCACACACTCACAAACATACATATACATACACACACTCACACACTCTTCCTAGTTCATCTGAGTCTGGAAGCACCCCCGAAACCTGCTCAGCACCATATCAACACCCAAGCCCTCACTGACCGACGGGTGGTGGCAGCTCTTGAGGTGTATTGCTTGGGAACTGAGTCCGGGTCTCCCACATGGAAGGACAGAATTCTATACAGACCTTCCTTATTCAAATTTCCATAGCTTTTCCACTGTTGTTGCTGTTGTCAGCCGCCATCGAGTCGATTCCGTGAGTCTTTCCTGGTCTTTTGTGACCTTGACCCTTTGGGAGAGTAGACAAAAAAAAACAGTTGCCATCGAGTTGACTCTGACTCACGGTGACCCCAAGTGTGCAGAGTAGAACGGCTCCATAGGGTTTTCAAGGCCGTAACCTTTCAGAAGCAGATCGTGAGATCTTATTTGAGGAGTCTCTGAGTGGATTTGAACCACCAGCCTTTCAGTTAACAGTCCAGCACTTAACCTTTTGTTGCACTAATGTTGACTTTTGGTTGTTGTTGTTTCAGAATATAATCCAAGATCTCACCTTGCATTTAGTTGCCCCATCTGTCTTTTTAGTCTCCTCCGACTGGGACAATGCCTGAATCATTCCCGGTCTTTTGTGACCTTGACCCTTTGGGAGAGTAGACCAAAAAAAAAAAAAAACAAGTTCCATCAAGTTGACTCGGACTCAACAACCTCATACATGTCAGAGTAGAGCTGTGCTCCACAAGGTTTCCAATGGCTGATCTTTCAAAAGTAGATAGCCAGGACTTACTCCCAGGGCACCTCTAAACCACCAACCTTTCACCAACTAACCAGCACTTACCTATTTATGCCACCCAGGGACTCCTGGTCAGGTATTCTATAGAATGGCTCTGAATTTGGGTTTACCTGATGTTTCTCCAGATTACATTACACTGTGTGACAGTGACAGGATCAGCATTACTGAGTTTTTCTTTTGCTTCAGGCTCCAATACCGCTCAGCATGGAGGTATTACTGATCATATCCTTATTGAACAATCATGAATTGTTGGCATTAATTTTGATTTTTTTAAATATCGAGTTAAAATATTGCTTACCTGGATTAGTAACTTTTTTTTGGCGTGCCCCTTAAACTTTGCACCCAAGGCTAGTGCCTCACTCTCCTCAACCTAGTCCTGGCCCGTCTCCTGGTTAAAGAGAGTTGTCTGGCCAGCCTGGTTCAAGGGGAGAAGAAATGGGACCCACCTCCTGAGGGCAGAAGCAGCCTGTGCTCCAGGGATAGGGAAATTGCTGAAGGCCATCTTTGGAGACAGTGTCCCACTGTCCCTCCCAGCTCTGTTTCTGGCCACTTCCAGTGCTGCTGGAGCTCTCCCTGTGATCCTAGACTACTTCTTCCATCCTTCTTCAAATGCAGAAATGCCACCTGAGAAAGAAATGAAGCCATTTAAGAGCAGCAAAGAGGAATCTTTTCGCAAGGAAGAACCAACTGGCCCTGAGTTGGCCTCTTCTTGTGCCGGTACAAGCTTTGGGGACCCCAGGATAAGAGCTGGGTAAATACTCAAGGATCAAGTAAACACTGGAGAAGTAAAGGGGGTGGGCCAAGCCAGGAACAGAACCAAGAGTTGCTAGGACACTGTGTTCCTCCAATGTTCCCACAAGAACGTTCTGTTTTGCATTCTTCCCCACGGAGGCACCACAGTGATGGGAACAATACAAGAGAAATTCAAATCTGGAAACAAACCGTGCCTGCCTACAAAAGGGGTCCTGCATGGAACAGAGGGGGTGTATGGCCACACCATCCCCTTGGCACCCCCTAGACACCAGCTTCCACACGGGGTCACATGCAGACAAATGCACAGCCATTTGCAAATGCCTCAGAAAAGCATGTCGGATAAAGTGATACTCGTGAAGAGTCTGCTTCTTAGCTCAAGTAGATACATGAGACTAAATGGGCAGCTCCTGTCCAGAGGCGAGATGAGAAGGCAGAGAGGGTCAGGAGCTGGTTGAATGGACATGAGAAATCCGGGGTGGAAAGGAGGAGTGTGCTGTCACAGTACAGGGAGAGCAATTAGGATCACATAACAATATATGTATAAATTTTTGTATGAGAGACTAACTTGAATTGTAAACTGTCACTTAAAGCACAATAAACAAACAAAAAATATTGTATAAAAAAAAAAAAAGCATGTGGGGTTTGCCAGAGCCACTCAGAAGGGGACAAATAGGTAGGGACACAGCCTAACACACAGCTTTATCCTTACACACCCACACGACTCCCCGGTGCCACAGGACACTTGCAGCAAGCGCTCACAATCCCCTCCTCCTTCCTGCCCTTGTCGCATTTAATCACCCCTTCCCCCTCTCAACTTCCGCCCACCTTGCAGATGTTTGTCTTTCTTCCACTCAGGAATAGCCCCTGGTTGTTTCCGAAGTAAATCACTTGGTCGTTGTTGTTGCTGAGTTGGCTTTGACTCGTGGAGACCTTACGTATAACAGAAGGCAACACTGTCCAGTCCTGTGGCATCTTCATGATCATTGGCACTTTTGAGTTCATTGTTGTGTCCGTCCGTCTAAAGGAAAGAAACCCTTCAATGAGATGGATGATTCAGATCACTTTAGTTCCTTGCGTTCCACCATTCCTCGTATACACGGGCAGCAGCACTGTGGAGGATCTGGGACCTGAGCTGGCAAACCCAGGACCTTCCTTAGAAGGCAAGAGATGTGGGGAAAGCTGGGAATTGCAATGACTAACACTCAAGTGGCACATATGAAGTGCCAGGTGACAGCTCTCAGCCCCGTGCGTGTATTAACTTGTCTTATCCGCACCACCAGCCTCCAAGGAAAGCCTTATTATTAGTACCCCCTTTTACAGGGGAGGAGACTGAGGCACAAATGCAGAAGCTTGCTAGCAGCACCAGAATGGCTCCAGGGCTGTGTTCTGAACCACAGTGTGTTCGCCTTCTCTGCCACTTGGGCAACGGCAGCCAAGCTTGGGACGCCCGAAGTCCACACTGGCAGTGCCCACCCTGAGCGTCGAGTTGAACGGTAACATCACTTGGAAGTGGGGCTGGGGAGCTGGGCGGAGCCACTGGGCCATTGGTTAAGATGGCGGCCAGCCGAAAAGATGGCGGCTATCGTGGTGGTGCGATGGTGCAATTCCGGAAGCCCAGTCTTTGCTTTCTACAAATGTGCAGTCCTCAGCCTGCTACTTTAAGTTCCTTAACGAGGACGAAGCCTTTCCCGTCACAATGACCAGTAAGATTACAACGTAAACCCCTCTTCAAAGCAATCCCTGAATTTTTCCTATGCCAGGGAGTCCTCTCCCCTTGAGTGCCAGTATCTCTCCCCTGCAGAGCTTCCTATCTGAATTTTTTGAACAAATCGTTGGTAATGTTTGGCGCATACATACACTAAAAAATTATTTGCTGTTTAACTGACATTTATTTATTGATTTCTGTTAATTTTTAAATTTTTTATTGTACTTTAGATGAAGATTTACAGAACGAATAGTTTCTCATTAAACAGTTAGTACATATATTGTTTTTTGACAATGGTTAACCCCACGACATGTCAACACTGTCTGGTCTCAACCTTGGGTTCCTTATTACAGCTTTTCTGTCCCCTCCTGCCTTTTAGTCCTTGTCCCTGTGTTTAACTGACATTTAAATGTAACTGTTGTTGTTAGCTGCTGTCGAGTCAGCTCCAGCTCACGGTGGCCCCACGTACAACAGAACAAAACACTGCCCGGTCCTATACCATCTTCAGTCCTTTGTTGCAGCCACTGTGTATTTTGAGTGACTTCCAATTTAGGAGTTCATCTTCCAGCACTATATTGGACAATATTCCGTTGTGATCCATAAGGTTTTCATTGGCTGATTTTCAGAAGTAGGTCACCAGACCTTTCTTCCTAGTCTGTCTTAGTCCGGAAGCTCTGCTGAAACCTGTCCACCATGGGTGACCCTGCTGGTATTTGAAATACCAGTGGCATAGCTTCCAGCATCATAGAAACATGGAAGCCACCCAGTAGAGTCACTAGGGTAGGTGTCACCCAGTGTGGTAACCCATGGTGTGACACCCTTCCCCCGCAAGTTGGGTTGGGCCTGCCTTGAACCACCCTGCTGGGCACAGTGGTAAGCCCCACCCCACCCTGGGGCAAGGCTAGCACCCCTCGGTATGGCCCCACCCCTCAGCTTCACCCACCCTCCAGCTCCCCGTAGCTCCTCCCCTCTTCCACTGGCCAAGGCTGAGACCCTCCTCTCCACCCAGTGGTGAGGTCACAACCAGGCCTCCCAAATCCTGAATGACGGGTGATGGTTGAGAGGGGGTGGGTGGTAGTGACGAATTACTGCATGAGGTGATGGGTGACACCAACCCCTGACATCACTGCCTTAGTGGCCCCTTCCCCAGCAGCACCAGTCTGGCTGCTATCACCATGGACACTGGTGGCATTTTGGTGTACCCCCTTTGACAGTGTCAAGGGGGTGAGGTCCACACCCCCTGCACACCTCTAGTGATACCACTGAAGCCACCACAGTGTGACCAACTGACAGATGGTGGTGAAAACTTTACTGGGAGTCTGTATTTTTATCTGTTAAACCCTTGCTTGCTGAAAGTGAAGAGGACTTGAAGCACTTACTGATGAAGATCAAAGACCACAGCCTTCAGTATGGATTACACCTCAACATAAAGAAAACAAAAAGCCTCACAACTGGACCAATAAGCGACATCATGATAAACGGAGAAAAGATGGAAGTTGTCAAGGATTTCATTTTACTTGGATCCACAATCAACACCCATGGAAACCGCAGTCAAGAAATCAAATGACACGTTGCATTGGGCCAATCTGGTGTTAAGAGGCAAAGATGTCACTTTAAGGACTAAGGTGCACCTGACACAAGCCATGGTGTTTTCAGTTGTCTCATATGCATGTGAAAGCTGGAGGTTGAATAAGGAAGACCGAAGAAGAATTGGGGCCTTTGAATTATGGTGTTGACGAAGAATATTGAACATACCATGGACTGCAAAAGAACCAACAAATCTGTCTTGGAAGAAGTACAGCCAGAATTCTCTTCAGAAGCAAGGACGGGAAGACTTCATCTCACGTACTTTGGACATGTCGTCAAGAGGGACCAGCCCCTAGAGAAGGACATCATGCTTGGTAAAGTGGAGGGTCAGTGAAAAAGAGGAAGACCCTCAATGAGATGGATGGACACAGTGGCTACAACAATGGGCTCAAGCATAACAACAATTGTGAGAATGGTGCAGGCCTGGGCAGTGTTTCGTTCTGTTGTACATAGGGTCGCTATGAGTTGGGACCAACTCGACAGCACCTAACAACAACAGCGACAACAAATCTGGCAACCCTGATTGTAGCTATGTCTTTACGTGTGTGTCCCTCACTAGATTATCATCCCATTTTGGTTTCTACCTTTTATTGCTAGAATTATCGTGCAATAAATTTGTAACAGCACAATGAACCCCTATGTACCCTTCCAGGTCCCACAGCTGTTAGTGGTTTGCCACTCTCTCTCTCTCTCTCTCTCAGTACAGACTCTTCACACCTAACTCCTTCAGCACATCTCCCAAGGACAAGAACACATACTTGGTGAAGAAATCCAGCAGACATCACCTTAACCAAGTGATCAAAGGTGACATAATCAGTAATAGGACACACAGACGCCATGTGCCAAATGATGTGACACATGTAGATAATCTTCCTGCCAGAAATGCCTCACCTGAATCTAGTTTTCAGGAAATGTTAGACCGAAGCCCAAGGTCATCCTACAAAATTACAGTCTTGCATTCTTCCAAACCCTAGATACTGTGAAAGATGAAGAAAAGCTGAGAAAGTGTTCCAGACGAAAGGGACCCAAAGAGACATGACAGTGAAATGCACAATCCTAGGTTGCGTGCTTGACCAGAGGGACAAAGGTTATGAGGACGTTATGGGGACAACTGGTGAAATCTGAACTTGGACTGTGGATTAGATAATAGTATTGCATGGTGTTAAATTGCCTGCATTTGAACATGATATTGTGGTTATGGAGTCCCTGAGTGATGCAATGGTTGACATGTTCAGCTGCTAACTGAAAGGTCGGAGGTGCCTCAGAAGAAAGGCCTAGTGATCTACTTCTGAAAAATCGGCCATTGAAAACTGTAAAGAGCACGGTTCTACTCTCACACACGTGGGGTCACTGTGGGTCGGCATCAACCCCATGGCAACTGGGTTTCTTTTTATTGTGGTTATGTCAGAGAATGTCTTTTTTCTCAATCAATGATTTTGAGATGAAGAGGCCCTGTTTTATTCACTTCTTTATCCCCACACACAGCTGCACCTGGGACTTAATAGCGACACAACAAATATGTGTTTAAGGAATAAATACATGAAAGCAAAAATAACCTATATGGAGCTGCCCGTTTGTGCCCGACAGATGCCTCCTTCCCACTTGTTCCGACCTCTGCTCCTGACAATAACCCCAGGAGGCAGGCATTGCTATCCTCAAGTTTACACATGCCAAACAAACTCCAAGGTCAATGCCTCTTGCTCCCTGATCACTATCAGAGCTAGGATTTGAACACCACTCTGTCTGAATCCAACATTCTTGAGCATTCCACTACACAAACCTTAGAGTAGCCTTTTAAATCTGGCCAGGAATTAACTGGTTTATATCATACTCTTTACCAGATGGGGATTTCCAGGGAGCTGGAGACAGCATGTGGCCAGATCAAATAGACCATGTGTCATGGATGAGTAGCGTCCCCCAAAAATATCTGTCAGCTTGGCCTGGTCATGATCCCCAGTATTGTATGATTGTGTACCATTTTGTCATCTGATGTGATTTCCTTATGTGTTGTAAACTTTATCACTATGATGTAATAAAATGGATTAGCAGCAGTTATACTGGTGAGGTCTACAAGGTTAAATAGTGTCTTAAGCCAATCTCTGATGAAATAGAAAAGAGAGAAGTGAGCAGAGACACATGGGAACCTCATACAACCAAGAAAGCAGTTCCAGGAGCAGAGCGCATCCTTTGGACCTGAGGTTACTGTGCAGAGAAGCCCTCAGACCAAGGGAAAACTGATGCATCACAAGGACCTTCCTCCAGAGCCGACAGAGAGAGAAAGCCTTCCCTTGGAGCTGACGCCCTGAATTTGGACTTGTAGCCTACTGGACTATGAGAGAATAAATTTCTCTCTGTTAAAGCCATCCATTTGTGGTATTTCTGTTATGGCAGCACTAGGTGACTAAAACACCATGTGAAGCTGGAGATGCGGTTACAACCCACTGCCTACCCACAGGGTTCTCCAGGCTGGAGCCCCCTCCTCCGAGTGCCGGACCTCAAACCAGCAGCATCAGCATCCCTGGGACCTTGCTAGAAACGCAGACTCTCAGACCCCACCCCAGACCTAAAAACCAAAAACCAAACCCATTGCCTCGAGTTGATTCTGATTCGTAGTGACCCTATAGGACAGAGTGGAACTGCCCCATAGGGTTTCCAGGGAGCGCCTGGTGGATTTGCACTGCCAACCTATTGGTTAGCAGCCGTAGCTCTTAACCACTACACCACCAGGCTGACCAGACATGGAGGGGGATGGGCGAGAGCCCTGCCGCACCCTCTGCACCCCGGGGGAATCTCTGGAACATCCCCCACGCTGCCCAGGCTCACTGGGGGCTAGGTCCCAGGGGTCCCCTTCGCCTCCTCCATTAGTCTGTTCACTGATGGCTATTTACCTTGACCAGTGCTCCCATGATGACAAGGTCCCTGAGGAAAGCAAAAATGACCAGCAGCAACCTGAGAGACGCTCGTTGGTGAGCTGGAGAGGTGGTGAAAAGTCAGGATTAGCACAGACTGCCACCCAGATGTAACAAGAATTGTGGAGACCACCTGGAAGAACAGGTAACCCTTTTTAGTGAGTAGCATGGTCTTTTAAGTTTGAAGGCTGGAAGCATGGGATTATCCCAGTATCTTGTTCCATCAAATTATGGCACCTCTTTAAAAAGATGGAGCCCTGGTGGCACAGTGGTTAAGAGCTCAGGCTGCTAACCTAATAGTCAGCAGTTCGAATCCACCAGCCGTTCCTTGGAAACCCTATGGGGTTGTTCTACTCTAAGCTATAGGGTCGCTATGAGTCAGAATCAACTCAACGGCAACGGGTTTAAAAAGACAATATTAAAAAATATCTCACCCACTCATAGTAGGAACAATAATAAAATTGGAGCTCAAATCAGCCAGTGTCCTCTAGCTAAGGATGAAATTATAATAACACCCACTTTTGAAGTACTATTCTGTAACAGGCACTGTCTAAGCACTGTCTAAGCACTTTACATAGTTTTTACTCTTCTAACTCTTAAAGTAACCCTAGGTCCCTGGGTGATGTCAGTGGTTAATGGGCTCAGCTGCTAACCAAAAGGTTGGAGATTTGTGTCTACCCAGAGGCGGCTTGGAAGAAAGGCCTGGTGATCTACTTACGTAAAATCAGCCACTGAAAACCCTGTGGAGCCCAGTTCTACTCTGAACACATGGAACTCCGACCCATGTCAACCTGACAGCAATTGGTTGGTTGGCTGGTACAGATGAGGAAACTAAAACGTGAGAAATTTTAAGTAATTTGCCCAGTCACTCAGCTGTGAGTGGCAGAGATTTAAGTCCAGATTGAAAAACCCGGAGTTTTGCTTTAAACCACTGTACCATTTACTCTGCTGTTAGAGCCAAGCCTTTCACTTTCTGCATGATGAAGATGGCATATGGATAAGAGCAACTTCAGAAGAAATAAACCAAATCGGTTTCCTTTATTTTAAAGTTCAAATCTAATTCATCAAAGGAAGGAAATAACACGCTAGTGTTTGTTCTTTTTTTAAGCTACTGGCATCCTTCAATTTCAGTTTTGAGTCTCTTCAAAAACTTCACGAAACCCCCGCTCGCTTTATGAGTAATTTTTAACTGTCTCATTGAGTGGAATGAGTTGCCAAAGAGCATCAACGAGTTGTCACAAATCCAACTCACATTTTCAGAAACCGAGTGTGGTTCTACACTTAAGTCATCAGAAAGACAGAGGACGGGGGTAGCTTTCTCTCAGCGCCTGAGGTCTGCCTTGCAGCAGCAGAAAGTTTGTTGTTTCTCTCTCTCTCTCTCTTTTTTGGGGGGGGGGGGGGTTTCCAGCTTCAGTAGTAAAAGAAACGTGTGAGTTGCTCTGTTGGCATTTCCACTCTGTCACCGTGTGAAAGGTGATACAAAGGAGTTTCTAATGGAAATGCCACATATTTCTTCTGGGCTCTGAAGTTTCTTGTTGGCGGTCATGCCTTCCCTACATTGGGGGCATGTCAAGGGGCAGAAAAATGGCTTCAGTTTCATGTAAATCTAAGCTGATACTGTGACGCCCCTTCCTGGTGCATTTGTAGGCAATTTATTTAACCTCTCCAAGCCTCTGGTTCCCCCCTGTGTGTTCAGGGCAGTATACCAATTTCAGAAGGTCAAGGGCATAAGTCTTGACCTGTTGTTTCTCAGCAAGGCCCTCACTTGGGGAGCCAGTGGAACAGTCAGTTGGATTAGAGGAGAGAATAAACAAAATATGGTCAATTATACAGAGAAATAAGCTCCTGTGGAAAGAACTAAGGCCAGCAAGCAGTGGGATGGTATTAAGAGGGTGATGAGTATGAAGGAACTTTCTAGGAAGTTGAGTGGACTGAAAATGGAGTGGAGTTCCACAAAGGTAATAGGTGTCCTCTCCCAGAAGTATTAAATTCCAGGTCAGATGAGCGCTTGCTGGGGTATGTGTAGAGAGAATCCGCAGATCAGATAAAGGGTTGAACTAAATGACCTTCTCTGAATGGCATCGAAAGTAATACAATCCCCTTACCTGGAGAGAATCTCTATCACACGATTGTGATTATTTCTTTCATAGCATCTTATCAGATCTGTAGTTGTCTTGCTTATTTATTTGTTGACTTCTTTACTGCAGTGTGCCATCTGACGTCAATTCTGTGAAGGCAAGGATCTTCTCCCTGATGTGATTCAGCACCTCCTACATGGGTAGCACATAGTAAGAACTGGGTAAATAGTTGCTGAATAAATGAAGGACTGGATGAATGATTTACAAACCTCCTTTCAATTCCAAGTCATTGAGGCATCAAGCTACCATTGGTTTACCTCTAGTATGCTTTCTTAAAAAGGCAAAATATGTTCTTGTGGGACACTTGGGCAAGAAAAAAATAAAAGGAAAAGGAAAATAAATTTATTCACAGATGACATGACCTTGTATATAGAAAATTCTAAGCAACACACACACACAATCTATTCAAGTTAATAAGTGTGTTCAGCCAGATTGCAGGATACAAGATCAACTGTATTTCTATACACTAACAATGAACAATCCACAGTGAAATTAAGAAAACAATTCTGTTTAAAATATCACCAAAAAGAATAAAATACTTAGGAATAAACTTTTAAAAACAAGTAAAAGACTTTCCACTTTCAACCTCAAAACATTGTTGAAATAAACATTAAAAGACCATAATTAAGGAAAAATATCCCATGTTTATAGCTTGAAAACTTAATATTGTTAAGATGACAACACTCTCCAAACTGATAGATTCAATGCAATCACTACCAAAATCGCAGCTGGATTCTTTTGTAGGAAGTGACAAGCTGATTCTAAAGGTCATAGAGAAATGCCAAGGATCAAAATGGCTCTAAATGTGATAGCTACAACTATAAAACTCTTAGAAGAAAACATAGGAGTAACTCTTTGTGGGAGTGCTTAGGTGGCACAGATGGTTAAGTGCTCAACTATTAGCTGTAAGGTTGGCAGTTCACATCCACCAGAGGTGCCTCAGAAGACAGGCCCCGGGATCTGCTTACAAAAGGTCACGGCCTTGAAAACCCTATGAAGTAGTTCTACTCTGCACACATTGGGTCACCATGAGTCAGAATTGACTCAGTGACAACTAACAATAACAACAATTCTTCATGGCCTTGGATTAGGCAATGGTTTCTTAGATACAATGCCAAAAGCGTAAGCCAATAAAGAAAAAAGAAACGAATTGGACTTCGTTAAAATTAAAAACTTTTGCACCCTAAAGAACATTATCAAGAAAGTAAAATGACAATTCACAGAATGGGAGAAAATATTTGCAAATCATATATCTTGTAAGGGACTCGTATGCAGAATACAAATCAACAGTAAAAGGACAAATAACCCATTTTTAAAAGGGGCAAAGGATTTGAATAGTTACTTCTCCAAAGAAGATACACAAATGGCCAATAAGCACATGAAAACATGCTCAACATCATTACTCCTTACGGAAATGAAAATCAAAACATAATGAGATGTCACTTCACACCCACTAAGATGGCTAAAATCAAAAAGACAGACAATAACAAGTGTTGACAAGGATGTGGAGAAATTGACATCCTCATGCATTGCTTGTGACAATGTAAAATGGTGCAGCCACTGTGGAAAACAGTTTGGCAGTTCCTCAAAATAGTAAAACATAGAATTACCATATGACCAAGCATTTCCACTCCTAGGTATCCACCCAAGAGAACTGACAGCATATGTCCACACAAAAACTTGTAAGTGAATGTGCATATCAGCATTATTCATAGTAGCCAAAAAGTGAAAACAACCCAATGTCCATCAACTGATGAATGAATAAACAGAATGTGGTACATTCATACAATGGAATATTATTCAGCCATGAAAAGAAATGAAGTACTGATATATGCTATAACATGGATGAATCTTGAAAACCTTCTGCTAAATGAAAAAAGCGAGACACAAAAACCACATATTGTCTGATTCCACATATATGAAAGGTCCAGAATAGGGAAATCAATACAGATAGAAAGTAGATTAGTAATTGTAATGGGCTTGGGGGAGTAGAGGAGAAAGAGAAGTGACTGCTAATGGATAAGAGATTTCTTTTTGAGATGATGAAAATGTTCTAAAATCAGACAGTGGTGCACAATTCTGTGAATATACTAAAAATCACTGAATTGTACACTATAAAAGTACATTTTATCATATGTTAATTATATCTCATTAAAGCTATATTTTCTAAATGTCAAACTACCAAAACAAATAAATTAAGACAAAAAGGAAATATTTAACTTATGGGAATTGAAGTTTTGAAAAAAGCGTTTATGGTCTCACATTTTGCTTTAAGATATTAAAAGGGGATAACAAAGATTTTTATTTTTATTGATGATTTTATCTCATACTATATTTGAAAATGACTGACACTCTAAGAAATAACAGAAGGGTAAAAATCAAAGGTAAAAGTTTCCTATATTCTTGCATCATAAAAAAGATATTCTTTTTGTCAATTATTATTTGTGAAATATTTCAAGCATACAAAAAATAATATAACAAAATACATGGATCCACCCCCAACTTCATGAGATCTCACTATTTTGTCATATTTGCTTCAGATAGATCTTTTACTCCATAAGAAATAAAATTTTGCACTATAGTTGAAGACCCCTGTATACCCCTCCCCAACAACATCCCCCTCCCTCCCCAGAGTAACTGCTATCCTGATTACAGAGCTCATAATTCCCTCATATAATTTTATATATTTACTCTTTGTTATGTATCCATGAATAATATATAGTATTTTTTTACCTTTTAACATTGTTTATAAATGTTTATCATATTGTAAATATTCTTCTGTAAATCATTTGTCTTAGTCAACATTATGTTTTTAAAATTTATCAATGTTCATTCATTTTACTGAATAGTCAAACATATAGTTCCCATTATACAGACTTTACCACCATTTGTTGACCCATTCTCCTGTATACGTATTTATATCATTGTGTGTTACCTGCTATTATAATCCATGCTGCTATGAACGTTCTGGTGCATGACCCTTTGGGCATCTGTGTGAGTTTCTCTGGGGAAATACCTAACAGTGGAAAGGCAGGGTCATGAGGCACGCACGTCTTCAACTTAAGTGTTGGTGCTGTTGTTAGCTGTGCTAACAGCGACTGACTTGTGGCAACCTCATTGTCATAGATTGAATTGTGTCCCCCAAAAATATCTGTCAGCTTGGCCTGGTCATGATTCCCAGTATTGTAGGATTCTGTACCATTTTGTAATCTGATGTGATTTCCTTATGTGTTGTAAACTCTATCACTATGATGTAATAAGATGGATTAGCAGCAGTTATTCTGATGATGTCTACAAGATTAGATAGTGTCTTAGCCAGTCTCTTTTGAGATATAAAAGAGAGAAGCAAGCAGAGACACATGGGAACCTCATACCATCAAGAAAGCAGTGCCGGGAGCAGAAGGTGTCCTTTGGACCTGAGGTTCCTGCACTGAGATTCTCCCAGACCAAGGGAAGACTGATGCATCACAAGGACTTTCCTCCAGAACCGACAAAGAGAGAAAGCCTTCTCCTGGAGCTGATGCCCTGAATTTGGACTTGTAGCCTACAAGATTGTGAGAAAATAAATTTCTCTTGTTAAAGGCATCCACTTGTGGTATTTCTGTTATAGCAGCACTAGATGACTAAGACACTCATGTACATCAGAATGAAACATTGCCCGGTCCTACGTCACCTTCACAATCACCTGCATCTTTTGAGTCCACGATTGCAGCTGTTGTGCCGATCCATCTCACTGAGGGTCTCCCACTCCCTCACTGGCCCTCTACTTCACCAAACACGTTGTCCTACTCCAGCAATTGATCTCTCCTGATGATGGGTCCAAAGCATTATTCTATTGGGCTCTTTGCTTTTTCTTGGAAATTGAAAGTGTTCTTTATATACTCTGGTGCTAATCCTTGGTCAGTTATATGTTTACAAATATTATCTCCTAGTCTGTGGCTTGTCTTTTCACTTTCCCATATTGTCGTTTATGCTTGTTTTTATTTTTTTTTTATTTTAATTTTAATATAGCCAAATGAAGGAGCCCTGGTGGCGCAATGGTTAAGCACTATGCCTCTAACTGAAGGGTTGGGGGCTCGAACCCACCAGTTGTTCTGCAGGAGAAAGATGTGGCAGTCTGCTTCTGTAAAGATTTACAGCCTTGGAAACCCTGTGGGGCAGTTCTACTCTGTCCTACAGGGTCGCCAAGAGTCAGAATCAACAGCAATGGGTTTGGTTTTTGCATAGCCAAGTGAATCAAGTTTTTGTTTCATATTTTCACCTTTTAAAAATCCTTGCCAATTCTAAGATCATAAATATCATCTCCTATATATCCTCCAAGTTTTAAAAAATTTTACTTGTCACGTTTAGGTCTTCAATCCACCTGCAGTTACATCTGGCTATGGTGTAAGATAGAGACCTAGTGTCATTTTCTCCAACATTTGTCCCACCAGTGCTGACTGAACTGTTCATCATGTTCTCATGGGATGTATAAGACAACCTCTGTCATATATCAATTTTCCACACATGCACAGGGCTAAGTTCTCTATTTTGTTTCTTTGATCTATTTATTTATTATTTTAGCTTTATAAAAAGTTCTAATGCCTGGTAAAGCAAATCCTCTCACCTTGATCAACTATATTAATTACTCTTTGCCCTTTCTTCTTCCAGGTGAATTGTGGATAATCCTGTTAAATTTTCTGGAAATTGTTTGTTGGAAATTATTTGAAATTCAACAAATTCTTGGATTAATTTGAGGAAAATTGACATCTTTATGCTGTTGAGTCTCCCCATCCATACACGTTCCATTGCTCCATCTATGGAAGTCTTCTTTTATGTACTTCAATAATACTTGAAATTTTCTTTGTAAAAATCTTTTACAGATTTTGTTAGATTTATTCATAGTTACCATATATTTTTGTTGCCACTATAAATGGCGGGTTTTTTAAATTGCGTTTTATACTGTCTGTTGCTAGGCATAACACTTTGATTTTAGTATACTGATCTTATATCCAGCAACATAGCTAAATACTCTCATTGATTCTAATCATTTGTCTGTAGATTTCCTTGGATTTTCCATGTACACAATCTTATCATCTACAGATAATTTCTTTTTTACTTCCCTCTTGGAAATTCTAACACCTCTTTTTCCCTTTTAGTACCTGATGATAGTGAGTAGCTGAAGTGAAATATTGAATAAAGAGACTGATTGCAGACATTCTCGTCTTTTCTTGAGTTGAAAGAGACTTTTTCTAATGTTTCACCATTAACTATGCTGCTTGCTATAGGTTTTTCCTAGATGCTTTCTGTCAGGTTAAGGGACCTTATTTCTATTCCCAATCTCCTATGAGTTTGTATTGAATGTATTTAGTGAAAATAGAATGTTAATCTGTTAATGTGGTGAATTACGTTAATAGATCTTCAAATACAAAGTCAATTATATAATCCTTAAATAGTCCACATCTATCGTGGTATGTTTATTTTTACATATTACTGGGCTCTGTTTGCTAATGTCTGTTAAGGATTTTCACATCTGCATTTGTAGGGGAGACAGGCATTTTCCTTCCTCTTGCTGGCCTTGTCTGCTTTGGTTATAAAAGAAATAAATGAGCCTCATAAAGCGAGTTAGAGAGCGGTCTCTCCCTTCTGTTCCCTAAAACACTTTGTATAAGTTTAGGAAGACACTTCCTTGAATGTTTGGTTGAATTCTCTTTTAAAACCATCAAGTGGTGAATTTTTTGTATGGTGTTAAACAGACTAGATTTTTAAACTACTGATTCCATTTCTTTAATGGTTAAAGATCTATTCAGATTTTTTTTTATTTTTGAGTGAGTTTTGCCATTACATTTTTAAAGGTAATTATCCATTTCTCTCTGTTTTTACTTATTTGTTGTTCTTAGTATTCTCTTATTTTAATTTCTACTCTAGCTATACTTACGTGTCTTTTTTCATTCTAGTGGTATCTGTGCCTTCTTGCTCTTTTCTTTCAATTTATTGTGACAAAACTAATCTATTTGATTTGTCATTTCCTAGAACCAGCTGTTAGTTTTATTGATCCTCTCTATTTTATATTTGTTTTTTATTTCATGTATTTTTTGCTCTCTTTTAACCTCCACCTTTATAAATTCTTTAGCTCTACTCAGTTTTTCGTTTTCTCGCTTCCTGAGTTTGCTGCTTTGCTCATTAAGTTTGAGCATTTTTTTCTTTTCTAATATAAATATTTAATTTCCCCACAAATATTGGCTTAGCTGCATCCCAAAAGTTTCAATATATCATTCTAGCTAGCTAGCTAGCTAGCTAGTGATTTTCAGCTTAACTTCATTATAATCAGAAAATCATGTCTGTATAATTACTAACTCTTTGGGTAATAAATACTTGCTTCTCAGTATTTAATGCAAATGTTCCATGTATGCTAGAAAAATAACGTGTGTGTTCTTTTAGTTGGCCTTTAGATCAAGCTGTGTCTATTCTGTAGTTTCTCTCATCCACTGAGTTGCTCTGTTTTAATTAACTTCTACCTCAGAGTTTTGTTTCTGAGGTTCTTCGGTGTGTCTGCTGAGTCTCCATCATGGAAGTTTCTCCAGACTTCATAGTCTATCAATTTGCAGAAAATGATGTTTCTGAAGCCTTCCTTTAGTAACTTGATAGTTTCTTCTTCGAGCTGTGCTTCTAGAAAGTCCAGACATGCAGTTCCAAGACCAGCCTTACAGAGAGGCTGATGTGAGGGCTCCTGGCATGCTGTGAATTTTGAAAGCAAAGGAACACAAAGGATTGCTGGCAGACACTTTCTGTGGAGAGGGGCTGAGTCCCCGAGTTGGACTTCTAGCCTCCAGAACTGTAAGATAATAAAGTCTCGTTTTTAAAATCCACCTGTGTGTGTTGTTTTTGGTCATGAAAAACCGAACACTAGGAAACTAAGTCATCCAGCAAATGCTGGATTCTAGATTGTGATGGTGGAGCTCCTTCAGCCTCAGTCTCTGAGTAACCGTATGAAATGGAACTTTCTGCCATCTTTTGTTGGACATAGAAGTGAACAAGAAATATACTTTTGCTAAGTCACTGAGAGTTTAAGGTTGTTTGTTATGAGCATAAGCCTAGGTGATCCTGACAGCTACGTAAAGATTTACGCCAAATGAGATTCACCGCAGCATTGTTTATAATGGTATAATATTAGCAACAGGAGAAATGCCAAACGGTATGACATAGCCAGATAAATGATGGCCAGTGGTATAATATTACGATAAATGCTTTACACTAATAAAACTGATTTGTTGAAGATCTTTAGCAGCAAGGAGGAAGTTCTCACAATGAAATATTGAGGGAGAAATGTAGAATGAATATTAAACTATTCATACAGTGTGATTAAATTTTTGTTTTCAAAAAATGATATAAATACCACAACAGCACCAAGTGGGAGTAAGTCTGGCTATGGGAAGATTTTTATTGAGCAAGCAGACCTATTACTTGTGAAATCATTTTATTGGGCAAAGTACCAATCTTTTTCTTTATTTCCACTGAGAATTACCCTAATCTCAGTTTACAGGCTGGTTGGTCATAGTTGAAGGAGAGGAATAGAGGTGAGGTGACTATTTAAACATGCAAATGGGTGTCAAAAAGTATTTCCAGGGCTTGCTAAACCAGTTACTGTGAAGTCAACTCTGACTTAGGGTGACCCCATGTATGTCAGAGTAGAACTGTGCTCCAGAGGGTTTTCAATGGCTGATCTTTCAGAAGTAGGTCTTCAGACCTTTCTTCTAAGGTGCCTCTGGGTGGGCTTGAATCCCCAACCTTTTGGTTAGCAGCCAAGCATGTTAACTGCTTGTACCACTCAGGGACTCTGTAACTTGCTAAATTTACAAATAATCCCTGAAGTGTGGATCACTAGATCGGGCTGTATAACACATGGATGACTTGGACTCAACATCTCCAAAGTTTGAAAAATACATCAAAGCTTTGGCTGTCCAGAAAGATCATGCGTTATCTTGACGAAAAATAGGAGATTTCTGAAACGACCAGGATCCATTTCATGGAAAGACAGGGAAGTGTGGCTGAGTCTGATTATTGTTTCCTTAGAAATGACTGATCAAAGAAGTTTCTTTTGTCTCAGCAACAATTTGAGAGTTCCAGGTCTTCCAACTTCTCCCCTTTCTGGGGAATTCTCTAAGGCTGAGGAG
Organism: Trichechus manatus latirostris; assembly: GCF_000243295.1. Classification (NCBI taxonomy): domain Eukaryota; kingdom Metazoa; phylum Chordata; class Mammalia; order Sirenia; family Trichechidae; genus Trichechus; species Trichechus manatus. Next base: position 2,945,704 of record NW_004444137.1, on the reverse strand, counting down.
CTTCTCTCTCATCTTATTGGGTTTTTCTAGAGGTGACCACAGTGGAGGTCCATTTCTCAGCACAGTTCAAGATGGAATGACTCCCATGTAGATGCTGATAATCCTTTTTTGGAGCTAATAAATGCTGTTGTGTGAGTTCTTGAATGGCACCAGCTGGGAAGTCACTGCTGTTCTCATCCACTAGCAGAAGTGACAATTAATATAGTCACTGTAAGTGCAAAGTAATTTTGATAACTTTCAAGACAATAATGACAGTATATTATATGATAATTCCTTGAGAGTGCTTGAGAGAGGAGTGAACAAAGGGAATTTAGGAGTGTGTCTTTGTTACTTAGTGCTACCATAACACAAATACCACAAGAAGGTGGCTAGCTCTGGAAACTAGAAGTCCAAATTTCTGCCATGGCTCTACAGAAGGCCCTTCGTCTATTTCAGCTTGTTCTTATTGTTGTTGTTAGGTGCCATCAAGTTGGTTCTGACTCATTGCGACCCTATGTAAAACAGAACGAAAACACTGCCTGGTCCTGCGCCATCCTCACAATCATTGCTATGCTTGAGCCCATCATTGCAGCCATTGTGTCAATCCATCTCATTGAAGGTTGTCTCTCTTTCGCTGGTCCTCTACTTTACCAGGAATGATGATGTCCTCCTCCAGGGACAGTCACTCCTGACAACGTGTCCAAAGTATGTGAGACGAAGTCTCGCCATCCCCCTTCTAAGGAGCATTCTGGCTCTACTTCTTCCAAGACGCATATGTTTGTTCTTCTGGCAGTCCATATTAGAGTCAATATTCTTCGCCAACACCGTAATTCAAAGGTATCAATTCTTCTTTATTCATTGTTCAGCTTTCACATGCATATGAGGTGATTGAAAATACCATGGCTCGGGTCAGGCATACCTTAGTCCTCAAAGTCACATCTGTGCTTTTTGACACTTTAAAAGGGCCATTTGCAGCAGATTTGCCCAATGCAATGCGTCATTTGATTTCTTGACTGCTGCTTCCATGAATGTTGATTGTGGAATCAAGCGAAATGAAATCCATGATGACTTAAATCTTTTCTCCATTTATCATGATGTTGCTTACTGGTCCAGTCGTAAGGATTTTTGTATTCTTTATGTTCAGATGTAATCCATACTGAAGGCTGTAGTCTTTTATCTTCATCAGTAAGTGCTTCAAGTCCTCTTCACTTTCAGCAAGCAAGGTTGTGTCATCTGCATATTGCAGATTGTTAATGAGTTTTCCTCTAATCCTGATGCCCCATTCTTCTTCTTGGATTATTTGCTCAGCATACAGATTGAATAAGCATGGTGAAAGGATACAACCTATGCAAAACTTTCCTGATTTTAAACCATGAAGTAGCTCCTTGTTCTGTTCAAATGACTGCCTCTTGGTCTATGTACAGGTTCCTCATGAGCACAAATAAGTGTTCTGGAATTCTCATTCTTCACAATGTTATCCATGATTTGTTATGATCCACACAGTCAAATGCCTTTGCATAGTCAATAAAACACAGGTAAACATCTTTCTGGTATTCTCTGTTTTCAGCCAAGATCCATCTGACATCAGCAATGGTATCCCTCATTCCAGGTCCTCTTCTTAATCTGTCTTGAATTTCTGGCAGTTCCCTGTCGATGTACTGCTGCAGCCACTTTTGAATGATCTTCAGCAAAATTTTACTTGTGTGTGATATTGATATTGTTTGATAATTTCTGAATTCTGTTAGATGAGCTTTGTTTGGAATGAGCACAAAAAAATCTCTTTCTGAAGGTTGGTCAGGTAGTTGTCTTCCAAATTTCTTTGCATAGATGAGTGGGCACCTCCAGTGCTCCATCCGTTTATTGAAACATCTTAATTGGTATTCCATCAATTCCTGGAGCCTTGTTTTTCAACAATGTCTTTAGTGCTGCTTGGACTTCTTCCTTCAATACCATCAGCTCTTGATCATATGCTACCTCCTGAAATAATTGAATGTCGACCAATTCCTTTTGGTACAGTGACTCTGTGTATTCCTTCCATCTTCTTTTGATACTACTTGTGTCGTTCAATATTTTGCCCATAGAATCCTTCACTATTGCAACTCGAGGCTTAAATTTTTCCTTCAGTTCTTTCAGTTTGAGAAATGCCAAGCATGTCCTTCCCTTTTAGTTTTCTAACACCAGGTCTTTGCACCTCTCATTATACTTTATCTTCTCGAGCCAGCCTTTGAAACCTTCTATTCAGCTCTTTTACTTCATCATTTCTTCCTTTCATTTTAGCTACTCTACATTCAAGAGCAAATTTCAGAGTCTCTTCTGACATCCATTTTTGGCCTTTTCTTTCTTTCCTGTCTTTTTAACGACCTCTTGCTTTCTTCACATACGATATCTTTGATGTCATCCCACAGTTCAACTGGTCTTCAGTCATTAGTGTTCAATGCATCAAATCTATTGTTGAGATGGGCTCTAAATTCAGATAGGATGTACTTAAAGTCATACTTTGGCCCTCATGAACTTGTTTTAGTTTTCTTCAGCTTCAACTTGAATTTTCATATGAGCAATTGATGGCCTATGCTGCAGTAGGCCCTGGCCTTGTTCTAATTGATGATATCGAGCTTCTCCATCAACTCTTTCCACAGATGTAGTCGATTTGATTCCTGTGTATTCCCTCCAGTGAGATCCATGTGCATAGTCACTGTTTATGTTGTTGAAAAAAAGGTATTTCCAATGAGTAAGTTGTTGGTCTTGCAAAATTCTATCATGCAACCTCCCACGTCATTTCTATCACAAAGGCCATATTTTCCAACTACTGATCCTCCTTCTTTGTCTCCAATTTTTGCATCCCAATCACCAATAATTATCAGTGCATTTTGATTGCATGTTTGATCAATTTCAGACTGCAGAAGTTGATGAAAAAAATCTTCAGATTTTTCATCTTTGGCATTAGTGGTTGGTGCATAAATTTGAATAATAGTCATATTAACTGGTCTTCCTGGTAGGTCATTCTCGGCATAGTAGACCATATGATTTTCCAATTCAAAATGGCCAATATCAGTCCATTTCAGCTCACTAATTCCAAGAATATCAATCTGTATGCATTCCATTTCATTTTTGATAAATTTTCCTATATTCTTGCTTTGTACATTCCACTTCCGATTATTAATGAATGTTTGCAGCAGTTTCTTCTCATTCTGAGCCATGCCGCCTTAGCAAATGAAGGTCCCAAAAGCTTTGCTCTGTCCACGTCATTAAGATCTACTCTACTCTGAGGAGGCAGTTCTTCCTCCGTTGTATTTTGAGTGCCTTCCAACCTGAAGGGTTCATCTTCCGGCACTATATCAAACAATGTTCCACTGCTATTCATAAAGTTTTCAGCTTCTAGTAGCCAGCAATCCTTGGAGTTCCTGGGCTTGTAGAGTCATCTGCTTCCATTGTCGTCAGATAGCATCCATTTCCTCCTTATGTGCTCGCAAGTCTCTGTGTCTATGCTGCTCCTTATAACTCAGAAGTGATTAGGTATAGGACCCACCCTACCCTGGTATGACCTCAACTGATTGATTATTATATTGTATCATGGAAGGTGACTATCTTAGATTACATTTACAGGAACAGAAGTTAGGATTCCAACACATATTGGACAGTGGGGGAAATGGTAACAATTCATTCCATAACAAAGTGTAAGGATCAAGGAATGTGAATTGGGTTATTAGGCTCAGGATGTAGCAAATAATCATTTGGAGCATCTGTAATTTATTATTTATTTAGTAAATTTTCATTTAGCACTTACTATGTGCCGGTTATTGCTCTGGCCACCAGGGGAAATATGGATCCTACAATCATAGTTTACCATCCAATGGGGGATACAGAAATTTACAAACAAATAAATATAAAAAGATTGATGAAAGAAGAAGGCCTCCTTTTCAGGAAGGCAAAATTTGAGCTGAGACCTCTAGAATGAGCAACAGCAAACAGAAATTCTTGGAGAAGTGCAACCAAGGACATGGACTTTAACAAAATCAGCCCCTAGCTTCAGAGACCCTGGGTGGTGCAAACGGTTAATGCACCCGGCTGCTAACTGAAAGATTGGTGGTTCAAGTCCACCCAGAGGCACTTCAGAAGAAAGGCCTAGTGACCTACTTCCAAAAAATCAGCCACTGAAAACCTTACGAAGCACAGTTCTCATCTAATGCACATGGGGTCACCAAGAGTCAAAACTAACTTGACAGTAACTTGTTGGTTATCTGTTGCTCTTGGAAATAGTCCGTCGGTGGTGAGCTTGTTCCTGATAAAGGGGTAGTAAATGTTGAAACATCCCTGGGTTGGGGAACACTTCAACGTCTCATCACAGAATCACAATTTTTTTTTAACCACGTGTCTTTTGGAGGGAGCCTGCTCAGTCCCATGCTTTTTCAGATAGTTCTTCAAAAAGAGAAATTTAGTGGCTGATCCAACTAAGTGTATCAGTTGGGTCCTTGGGAAGCAGACACCAAGACAAAACTAGAAGTGCCAAAGATTTATTGGGAGTAAAACCTGTGAGAGATAAAGGGGAGAGTAAGCAGGAGTAATAGGGGAAGAAAACCCTCAGACCATGATGCAGCTCTGACACCTCTGAGAGAAGAGAAAGAAAAATGGACGACTAGGTAGGGAGAGCCTCAAATTGTGATGCAGCTCTGAGAAAGTCTTAGCTAGTCCAATGGGCAGCCCTAGAAAAAGAGTTGCTTCTACAGAAGTTACATACTGGGCAGAAATGACCAGGTGCTATACATCCTGTCATCTTCAGTCATCGGTTGGGGGGCTGCCTGACAAGAACATGTCCTCATCTCAAAGGTTCTGTGTATCTTGAAGGCACTGCAGCTGGAGACTGTCAGCTTGCTACGCTCCATAATGCTGAACAGCAAAGTCTTTCTGGAAGGGAGAACCAGACAGCCATCTCCAAGGCTGTCACACAAGGCCACATGGTCTATTAACAGTAGAGGTAAGAATAGTCCATCACTTGCAGAATTTTGGGGGAGGAATTAATTCAGAAAAAAATTTAATTAAATAAAATTTTGGTCTATGGTCCTTTAAGGAGCCCTGGTGATGCAGTGGTTAAAGCACTCAGCTGCTAACCAAAAGGTTGGTGGTTCAAATCCATCTGCAAGGGAAAGATGTGGCAGTCTGCTTCCATACAGATTTACAGCCTTAAAAACTCTATGGGGCAGTTCTATTTTGTCCTACAGGGTTTCTATGAGTCGGAATTGAATGGCAGGGGCATTGGTTTTTTGGTTTTATGGTCCTTTGGGAGACATTTCTTTATGGATCTTTGGCGATTCTGTGTATATCAAGACTGAGGTGTCAACTACCCTTTGTTCCAGACCATCACTGCAAGGATGTTTGTTCAGTGAAATCTCTTCCCTTGGGAGATAGCAATAGTGTCTTCCTCTGGGACAAAGGAAAGGAAGCCTTAGTGTTTCGTATACTGAAGATAATACCTCCCACCAGAGCAAAACCAAAAAAACAAAACCTGTTGCCGTCAAGTTGATTTCAACTCATAGCTACCGTATAGGACAAAGTAGAACTACCCCGTAGGGTTTCCAAAGAGCTCCTGGTGAGTTCGAATTGCCGACCTTTTGGTTAGCAGCCAAGCTCTTAACCACTGTGCCACCAGGACTCCTCGCTAGAGTAAAAGGTAGGCATATTTACTTTCCATTATAGAAGATTCAGGTTCCCTAAACTCAGCGCTTATCTCCTGTAATGCAGCCCATTGCACATGCAGGTATTGTCTGGCCTTTTTCACATTGCCCTGTGGGAACTAGGGCTCTGGGAACCAGCAGAAAAATGCTGATACTCTGGCTACTGCTATTGCTGTGAGTAATAAACTGTCCTTTGTCTCTGACTCAAGAGTCTCATGTCTTCTGCCAGCATCTAGAAAACTGTTGCAGGCTAAGTTGATAGCTTGCAAGCAGGGTAACATCTCAGACCCTTCACAGTTGTTGACAAGGTCAAGAACAATAAGGTAGAAAAGGATCAATAGGCTTTCCAGTGAGATAACCAGAGTATAAGTGTTGTGGGGAAAATTGCTGCACCAAGGTTGCCAGCTTCTAAAGAGATGCAGCCTTGTGAGGGACCTCTCTCTGCTGCCCAGGTTATTTAAGAGGCTTTATTTCTCAGGTTAGATTGAGGGAAATAATAGGATTTGGAAACCAGAGGCCATCTTGATGACCCTGCTATAAATAACCAATATTTGTTTTAAATAATAATAGTGAAAGGCTGTCACAGGGCCTCATTTCTGGGGTTATTTACAGGCATCATATGACAACCTAAGGAAATGGATCACATTTTAATGCTACAACACTTTTGGTCATAAGTTAGTGTATCATGAAGGTCAGCATTTCCCTGGAGGAAATAAGTCACCTCGGGAACCAGTGGAGCACATGTGGTACTTAATAAGCACTTCTGGGTAATTTAGCAGAACCCAATTCCCAAACATCAGAGGGGAATGGACCAAAGAACACGGCTCCCTGCCAGCCCTTCGCCACCTCACCCCTTCCCTCCTGGCCCCATCCCAGGATTTCATAACAGTTTGTTTCTCGTCTTAAGTTTCAGTAGTCTCACGTGTCAATTATTTTTGCTGATGCAGAACGGTGTGGGCCTGACACTTCACCCCACAGATGCTCCAAAGTATCACTTCTGGTTGGGTCTGGAGTGAATTTTCATGTTTAGCTTTTAAACATTATTGTGCCAAGGATTTCGTGATGAAGTTAAACTTGGGAGATGATGAAGTCCAGTCTCCTGTCTCTCAGACACACACCAAGCCTTACAGCTCCCCCTTCTCCCTGCTCCCTTCTGAATGCTCAACTGCTTGAGACACATTTCTTTCAGTCTAATTTTACCCAACTGACTTTTCTGTTCCTTAAAATGAGGTAGGAGAGAGTGTTAGGAGGGAGTCTGGGTTTGAAAGGCCTCTTTTAGTAGGTATGTAGAGGGAAGGATGACCTTCAGAGGGAAAGAGGACTAAATTACTAGAAGATGGGAATATTAGTAATAAATACTTGGCCACCAAGCTCAAAAAAGCATGTAAAAACATAAAAACAGTTCTTACTCAACGCTTAACAGTTCATAGTGTTTTTCATAGGCTTTTTTAAAATTGTTGCTGTTCTGTTGTTGTTCGGTGCCTTTGAGTTGGTTCCAACTCATAGTGACCTATGTACAACAGAACAAAACACTGTCTGATCCTGTGCCATCCTCACAATTTTTGTATGCTTGAGCCCATTGTTGCAGCAACTGTGTAAATCCATCTCGTTGAAGGTCTTCCTCTTTTTCACTGACCTTCTACTTTATCAAGCATGATGTCCTTCTCCAGGGACTGATCCCTCTCAATAAGACGTCCAAAGGATGTGAGACATAGTCTCACCATCCTTGCTTCTAAGGAGCATTCTGGCTGTACTTCTCTCAAGACAAATTTGTTTGTTCTTCTGGCAGTACATGGTATATTCAATGTTCTTCGCCAGCATCACAATTCAAAGGCCTCAATTCTTCTTCGGTCTTCCTTATTCATTGTCCAGCTTTTGCATGTATATGATGCGATTGAAAATACCATGACTTGAGTCAGGCACACCTTAGTCTTCAAGGTGACATCTTTGCTTTTCAACACTTTAAAGAGGTCTTTTGCAGCAGATTGGCCCAATGCAATGCATCTTTTGATTTCTTGACTACTGCTTCCACGGGTGTTGATTGTGGATCCAAGTAAAATGAAATCCTTGACAACTTCAATCTTTTCTCCATTTATCATGACGTTGCTTATTGGTCCTGTTGTGAGGTTTTTTTTGTTTTTTGTTTTTTTTTTAATGTTGAGGTGTAATCCATACTGAAGGCTGCCGTCTTTGATCTTCATCAGTAAGTGCTTCAAGTCCTCTTCACTTTCCGCAAGCAAGGCTGTGTCATCTGCATATCACAGGTTATTAATGAGTCTTCCTCCGATCCTGATGGCCCGTCCTTCTTCATATAGTCCAGTTTCTCAGATTATTTTTTCAGCATACAGATTGAATACATATGGTGAAAGGCTACAACCCTGACACACACCTTTCCTGACTTTAAACCACACAGTATCCCCTTGTTCTGTTCGAACTACTGCCTCTTGATCTATGTACAGATTCCTCATGAGCACAATTAAGTGTTCTGGAATTCCCATTCTTTGCAATGTTATCCATAATTTGTTATGATCCACACAGTCGAATACCTTTGCACAGTCAATAAACCACAATTATTAGCATCTATTTTATTGAATTTATTTATTTATTTATTTTTTGTTTTCAGATAATTGTAGATTCACGTGCAGTTGTAAGAAATAAGATAGAGAGACCCCATGCACCCTTTACCAGTTTTCCCAATGGTAACCTCTTGCAAAACATAGCACAATATCACAACCAGAGTATTGGCATTGATACAATCCATCGATCATATTCAGATTTCCCTAGTTTTACAGGTACTCATCTGTGTACGTATGTGTGTGTGAGTGTATATGTATTTAGTTCTACAAAATTTTATCAGCTGTGTATGTATGTGTATCCGCCACCACAGTCAAGATACAGAACAGTTCCATCACCACAAAGATCCCTCCTGTTGCCCTTTTATAACCACACCCACCACTCTTGCTCCCCATTTCACCTTTTAAACATTTCATTTTTAAAATAAAATATATTGGTGGGAATATAAAACGGTAAGGCCCTCTGAAAAACCATTTGTTTCTTATAAAACTGAATATGCAACTCCCATACAACCCAGCAACTGTGCAAGTGGGCGTTTATCTCAGAGAAATGGACACTTGTACAAGAATGTTCATAGCAGCTTTATTTGTAATGACTAAAAACTGGAAACAACCCCAGATGTCCTTCAAGTAAATAGTTAAATAAACTGTGATATAACAAAGCCATGGAATATTATTCAGCAATTTAAAAAAATGAATTATTGATGCATACAACAACCTGGATGAATCTCCAGAGAATTATGCTGAGTGAAAAAAGCCAATCCCAAAAAGTTACATACATACTGTATAATTCCCTTTATATAACATTCTTGAAATAACAGTCTTTTAGGAATGGACATAGACTTTTTTTTAACTGCCCCTCACCCCAGCTTTGGGAGAATGGTTATGCATTTACAGTGACAGTATTCAATAGTTGGTCCCATAATGAAGTGTACACAAAATCATTTTATCTGCACCCTTAGCCCTATTTCCTTCCTCTTAAAGAACATTTAGTTCTTACCTAGAATGAGAAAGATACAAAGAAATATAAGATACAACTTGTGCCAGCTTGATTAAGTTGGAATTAATTACCTTTCCCAGAATCCCCTCCCCATGTTAAAGAGTTGGCCAAAAGAGAGATGGTGTATGAGATTTGGAAAGGGGCAGTGAAACAGTAGCTATCACTCTCTAAAGGTCATTTTGGCTTTGTTTGGTAACAGATAAACACAGAGGAGCCCTACCTCACTTCACATCCAGCTCTTCTTCCAGGCTGAGGCCCTGATGACCAACAGGTGCCCCAAGTCCACCACCACACACTTGGCTGTGGACTTCACTCTAGAGATGGCTGCATTCCTTTGACTCTTCCACCAGCTCCCCCTTGTGGTCCCCACCCCACACCCTTGGCTTCCCAGATTCCCCTGCACCTCCTACTTGTCCAGCCAGGCCAGTGCTTCAGGAGGGCTGGCTAATGAATTTTCTAGGATCCTTCAACATCTCCTCCGTCCTTACTACACTAGCTGCTCTTCAATCGTGTAAGGTCTAATCCCTACAATGAGTCCCTTATTCCACATCTCTCATCATAGTGGAGCCCTGGTGGCATAGTGGTTAAGAGCTCGGCTGCTAACCAAAAGGTCAGCAGTTCAAATCTACCAGCTGCTCCTTGGAAACCCTATGGGGCAGTTTTACTCTGTCCTATGAGGTTGCTATGAGTCAACGATGAGTCGGAACCAACTCGACGACACCTAACAACAACATCATAGTTCTGCTGTCCCAGTCAGACCCTGACTGATATGCTGCCCTGTGAAGTTCTCACAAGTGGGCAACTCCCACTGATGGCCAACAGGTCAGCAAGAACAGGTTGTGGCTGTCACGTGTCCAATGACAGGGAAACTTCAGGGGTGAGGAGGAATGAATTCCAGCAATCATAGAGGTAGACATTCCAGAGGACGGGAGATGAGCCTGTGCGCCAACAGAAATGAGGAGGGAGTTCTCGTGTTAGTAGCAAAGGCATAACACACAGGGTTTTAGCCTTGATTGTCTTATTCACTCAGCAGGTGTTGGTACCTTTAAAGAAACACCAAGTCTTCACCCTGCTGAGAGGTCAGGAGTCTAGGAGTAGTGCCAACCAGGTTGGCACCAAGGGCGAGTCTTCTACAGCCAGGAGCTCAGACCCAGACAATCCCTGGGGAATCTTTGAACCATGGAGCATGCCGTTGGCACCCCAGCTCCCTGCCGTGGCACACTTATGGCATCATTTGGCCAGGAACTTGGGCCCTCCCCTCCAGATGGAATATTTTCTGTAAACTGCTAACAGGTAATGTGAACCATCTTATTCCTGTGCTGTGATGTCAGCAACCGTTTGTCGTTGTTGTTGATGTTGTGTGCCATCAAGTCTATTCCGACCCATAAAGACCCTATATGACAGAGTAGAACTGGCCCATAGGATTTCCTAGGCTGAAATCTTTATGGGAGCAGATCTCCTATGGAACAGCTGGTGGGTTTGAACCATCAATCTTTCAGCTGTCAGCTGAGCGTTCAACCATTGTGCCACCAGGGCTCCTTAGTAACCATTAAGAAGCAACATATATAACAAGGCTCAGGGAAGCCTATTTCAGAAGAGGTGATTGTAGTCCTGCTAAGAAGAAAAACCTCACGCAGGAAGTACCTCTGAACGCGGGCCATGGCAGGCCAGGGCTCGGCACCCAGGGAAAGGCCGTGCTCTCGTCGGGAGAGAAGATAGCTAGTTCAGGAGCTGTGATGGGCTGACAAGAAGGTACCTCATGCCACAGCTCTGCCACCTGCATGCTACACCAGACACAAGGTCTGATTGTCCAGAACCAGAAAGTTAGCCCCTTTGAGTCTGTGACAATCCCCCATCACTTGGAAAAATGCCTGGAGAATCAAATGGCTTCATTGTAGAAAAGGACAAGCCCAGGAACCTAGCAAGCACAAGAAGATATACCTCTCATACAACTAAAAATCAAAGGGCACCAACTGGCACTGTCAACAAAGTGTTAAGCAGACGATATAAATTGTCCAATGGTGCATTCAATAGCACGCCCTAGTGGACTTGAGAAAGTATAGACTGTGAAACCACCTGTTAGCCTCCTTCATGTGTATTCATCCAGGCACTGGTGGCTTCAAGAGAAATAACGTCTCTGTTGACATCACAGGTCCAGAAGGGGTCTTGCTGCTGTTCTGAATGACGCTGGGACAAAGCATCTCTCTCTATGGATGGGAGGACATTTTGCTTTCTGCATCTTGGTGGTAACAATTCCTTCTGCAAGGGGTCGAGCACAGCAGGGAGTCAGCCCAGGTGCAGCGTCAGCTGTCCCAACACCACCGGATGGTCCAAAATTAAAGATTGATGCTCCACCCAGCTGGGTGACCTGTGCTCTGCCCATCACAGGCAGGACATTGGTGAGGGTAGGGACTACTGGTTAAAGGACACCAGCCACTTGAACCATTTTTAAATGTACAATTCAGTGACATTAATTACATTCACCATGTTGTACTACCATCACCACCTGTGTATTTCCAAAAGTTCTTCATGGCCCCAAAAAGAAATTCAGTATCCCTGTGATGGTTAAGTGTCAGCTTGGCTGGGCCGTGATTCTCAGTGTTTATATGTGATCATTCCCATGATGGGATTTGCTGTGAGTAGCCGATCAGTTGAAAGGGAGTTTCCTTGGGCATGTAGCCTGCATCCAAATATAAACAGACATTCTGGCTTTTTGCTCACTCTGGATCCTACAGCTGGCTCCTGTTTGTCTGACCTCTGGTTCTTGTGACTTGAGCTAGCAGCTTACCTGCCAAACTTGGGATTCGTTTATCTCCACAGCCTGTGAGCAAGAGCCCTACTCTCCAACCTGCTGATCTTGGGTTTGCCAGCCCCTGCAGCTACGTGAATCAGGAGAAACCTCTATCCTGATCCATAGACTTAGGACGTCTGCGTGAGCCATTTCCTTGAATATAAATCTCTCTCTCTCTCTCTCTCTCTATATATATATATATATACATATATATATGTGTGTGTGTGTGTATATATATATATGTATATATATACCCTGTACTGGTTTTGCTTCTCTAGAGAACCTAGCCTAAGACAATCCCTTAAACAATAATTCAATAATTCCCCATTCCTCACTCCCCAAGCCCCTGGTTACCACTAATACACTTCTGTCTCTATGTCTTTGCTTATTCTAGATATTTCATACCAGTGAGATGATACAATTTTCATTCTTTTGTGTCTGACTTATTTCACTCAGCATAATATTTTCAAGGTTCAGCTGTGTCGTAGCCTATATCAGTTAATCTGTATTTTAATTATATTTTAATATAATCAATTTCCTTGGTCATCCTATGTTCTGGTTATCTATTGCTGAGTAACAACACCTACTGCCCAAAAGAATGAGTGGCTTAAGACAACCATTTATTTTGCTTGTGATTTTGTAGGTCCAGGGATTAGAGGGACTTGGCTGGCAGTTCAAATCTGAACCACATGGCATCAGCTGGGTCTGTCAGGATTTTAGAGTCCCTTTCCAAGATGGCCTCTTCACTCAGTCTGGGCCTCCTAGGTATGCCTTGACTTTTCTCTGAACATGGCATCTCATCCCTCAGGGCCTCTCCATACCATGTGGGCTCCTCATAGCATTGTGGTCTCAGGTGAACACACTTCCTATGTAAGCTACCTTCCCAGGAGGGGGAAGCAGGAGCAGCCAGAACAGCTCAGGGCTAGGGCCAGAGCTGGCACAGCATCACATCCACCACATTCTGTTGGTCCAAGTAGTCTCATGGCCACTTAGATTCAAGGGGGCAGAGAAATGGACTCCACCGTTGGATGGGGAGTGACAGGGCCACACTGAGGAACAGTATGTGACCTGGGAGACATCACTGCCCCATCTCTGGACACGCCCATCTGCCCATCCTGTCGATATGTTAAAACATTATGTATCAAAAACATTCTTCTGACCAGGCATCCATATGCTCTACCAGATGCCAAAGACACCCATGACACAAACAAGTCTAAGAGCCCAACACCAAGCAACGAGTTTATTCGGTTAGAGGGTTAAAGAGAATCAGTTAAACAGTTCATGCGGCTAAACTAAACACTTTTTTGAACCATGCACTGGCAGATCTACAGACACACTTGTTTTCCTAATTTCATCACGAGGATTCTAATAGCAGTCACTTTAACAATTGCAGTCAAGGCTAAGATGCAAATAAAATCCAGTTGCCGTTGAGACGACTCCAACTCATGGTGACCCTATGTATGTCAGAGTAGAATTGTGTTCCATAGGGTTTTCAGTGGCTGATTTTTTGGGAAGTAGATCACCAGGCCTTTTTTCCAAAGTGCCTCTGGGTGGACTTGAACCACCAAACTTTGGGTTAGCAGCTGAGTGCATTGACCCCTTGCTTGCACTTCCAGGGACTCTGAGCTGCAGATAGGGCTGGTCTATTTGTTCTGCATCACATTTTATCCTAACCTGTCCCCTATTTCAGAGTTGCCACACCTGTCCTGTATCTAGGGCCTGTGGCCTCCCTAAGGGAATGCAAGTGATGACGCCTCCTTGGCAGAGAGGCAGAAACCCAGGGGAGTCACTCTTCTGCACCCAACCTCACGGAGGAATCACCACCCCCTTGGTTTCTCAGAGAAATTTCTAGGTTGTAAGTATTGCTAACCAGGAACCTCCCCAACCTTGGCGGGCACACTTAGGGAAAGCTCAGGCTCTGGGATGTGACCTCGCCTTTCCTGAGGTTGCTGTCTAGAGGCACATACGTGTGCTCAGAACTTCCATCCGTTCACACACCAACTGCCAGATCTCCCCAAACCTTGGCAGAGAGGAACACAACCGAGAACACGGAGGAGCGAGGAGGGCACCTGCTTGGCCCACTCTCCCTGGAAGAGTCACTACCCAGATTTCCATCATATTCCAAACTTTCAGAATCTTCACTTGCTTTCTGGGCTCTGTTTTTATTTTTTTTGATGGTTGATCCAGAAAGGAAATGAATTGCTCAGTCTCTCACCTCGCACGTTGGCCTGTGTAAACAAAGGGAAAATGGCTAGATGGGGTTGGATCCAGCCTCCTGGAGGAGGAGCGTGAGTCATCAGCTGCTGGGGTCAATCAATGGGATAGAAAATTAGTCAGGAGACCCAGATGAAAACAAAGAAGTTTGGTAGCTTCTTATGACTGATCATGCCACCACAAAGTCAGTGAAAACATCCATGAACACAAATGAAAATAGACATCGTTCCCCTTGCTTCACAAGGGGAGACCACAAAGTCACAGAAATTGAGTTATTCACTGTCACAAGGTCAAAATCTCAACTTTCTGAGAAGAGGAGAGAGGCAGATGGAGAGAGAAGGAAACAGATGTGAGGAAGGAAAGGCAAGGGATTACGACAGCAATCCAACGTGCCTGAGTGTTCAGATTTACTAGGGAAAATCCACGCAAGAGCCCTTGCCCCAGAGAGCCATAAGTGATCAAAACCGAGTCTTCAACCACTCTTCCGCATGACCCTGGCCAAGCACCAAGGAAATAATAATTAACTCATGCCAGTTCACTTTTAATTTACCTGGAGGAAAAAGATGTCAGAGGACAAATGGCTTTTCTCTTCTTTTCTAATCATTCCTATTCAACTTTATTTAACAGTGGTTAATGATTGTTGGGAGGACCTTGGTGGTTCTGTGGTAGAATTCTCACCTGCAATGCAGGAGACACCAGTTCAGTCCCCAGTCAATGCATCTCATGCAAAGCCACCACCTGTCTGTCAGTGGAAGCTTTTGTGTTGCTATGATACTGAACAGGTTTCAGCAAAACTTCCAGACTAAGATGGACTCGGAAGAAAGGCCTGACAATCTACTTCCAAAAATCAATGAAAACCGTATGAATCCCAATGGTCCAATCCACAACTGATCATGGGGATGGCAAAGGACTGGACAGCATTTTGTTCTTTTGTGCATGGGGTCACCATAAGTTGGAATTGACTTGACAGCAGCTATCTACCTATCATCTATCTATCTATGTAATGATTCTTTTAATCTGGTAAAGCAATACAGCTAGTGTATATATAATAAAATGTATGCAGTTATTATTTTTTAGTAAAGGTGCGCTCAGTTTCAGTTCTTTTTTTTTTTCGGCAACCACCACCACTATCTATTTCTAAAGCTTTTCATCACTCCAGAAAGAAACTCTGTATAGGACAAAAGACTTTTGACCCACTGCTGATGGGAGAATCAAAGACGAAATAGGGCGGGAGAGATGGTAACTAAAGTCCCAGCAAATTAGATTTCCTCTTAACACGTGAAACTGGAGAGGGACTGGAGTTCTGCTGAGTAGCAGGAGTATTTTTATCCTTTGCACATAATCTGATTTTTCAGTTGGTATGTTTTCAGATACAATTTTCCCATTAAAACATGCTAAAATTATGACTGAAAAAAAGAAGCAGCTTATTACAAAAGGGCCTTTGACAGCTAATCTCATGTGACTCCACAGCACACTTCGGGCTTGTTTAGTTTTTTTAGGACTGACTTGATCACAAAAATCTGGTCCTTCTCCCCTTTCCCTCCTCCCATGTGAAATTTAGCCTCCAGGCTGGATATGTATGGCCATCCCACCCCAGGCCTGAGAAGTTTCTGCTGAGAAAGAAATATGGCAGAAAGAGGGCATCCTTCCTCTCCCTTTTCCTTCTCTGGATGAACCCAGAGCAATCGGATATGGGAACTCATGGAAGCAGCAGTCAAGAAATCAAACAACGAATTGCACTGGGCAAATCTGCTGCAAAAGACCTCCTTAAAGTTTAAAAAGCAAAGGTGTCACTCTGATAACTAAGGTGCACCTGACGCATGCCGTGGTCTTTCCAAATGCCTCACATGCTTGTGAAAACGAGACAATGAAAAAAGAAGACAGAAGAATTGATGCACTCCAACTGTGGTGTTGGTGAAGAATATTGAATATACACGGACTGCCAGAAGAACGAAAAAATCTGTCTTGGAAGAAATACAACCAGAATATTCCTTGGAAGCGAAGATGGTAGGACTTCAGCTGGCTCACTTTGGGTACATCATTAAGAAAGACCAATCGCTAGTAAAGGACATCATGTTTGGTAATATAGAGGGTCAGCAAAAATGAGGGAATCCTTCAACAAAATGAGTTAATACGATAGCTGCAACAATGGACTCAAGAATACCAATGATTATGAAGTAGGTGCAGCACCAGGCAACGTTTCATTCTATTATGCCCAAGGTCGCCATGAGTAGTAGCACACTAGACAGCAGTTAACAACAACGACAACGTTCCCCAAAGCCCTGAAAACACGAGACTCCAATCAAATACTTTGAAAGAAGTTTTTTAAAAAATGGCATTTGGACAAGGCCCAACTGGGAAAGCAATTCTTGTTTTGTAACTTGGAGACTAAGCTTCCTGCTAAAACAGAGGGAAGATTAACATAGTAATGAAGCAAAGCAACGAAGTGAGATGAATTACAAAAGCTATACTTAAAAAGAGGCTGAGAGGCCATGAGAAGAGGAGATGAGGAAGGCTTCTCCCCCTGCCCCATCCAGGAAGGTGGTCCTGTGAGGGCCCAGAAGCTGGGATGGGCAAAATAATGGCCCCCAAAGATGCCTTAACCCTAGTACCTGGAATCTCTGATTATGTGGCAAAAAGGGCCTTGCATACGTGATCAAGGCTGAGGACTTGGGGATGGGGAGGTGATCCTGGATGGTCAGGTGAGCCAATCTCATCAGCAAATCAAAAACCAAACCAGTTGCCATCAAGTCAATTCCAACTCATGGCAACTCCACGTGTTTCCAAGTAGAACTGTGTGTTCCATAGGGTTTCCAAGACTGTGACTTTTGGAAGCAGATCACTAGGCCTTTCTTCCAAGACACCTCTGGGTAGGTTCAAACCACCAACTCTTTAGGTGGTAGTCAAGTGCTTAACTGTTTGTGACACCCAGGAACTCCATCTCATCACATGAGTCCTTAAAAGTGGAAGAGGGAGGCAGAACAGAGTGCAAGTCACAGAGGTACAACAATGGAGGAAGAAGAAGGACAGCTTCAGAGCAGGAGGGGGTTCTGACCAACACTTGCTAGCTTTAAAGATGGAGGAAGGGTGGTATGAGTTAAGGAATGCACGTGGTCCTGAGAAGTTGGGAATGACCCTCGGCTGACAGCTAGCAAGGAAATGAGGACCTCATTCCTTCAGCCACGAGGAACTGAATTCTGCAACAATCTGAGTGGGAAAGGAAGTGGCTGCTCTCCAGGGCTTTCAGAAAGCTCCACAGCCTTGCTGGCGCCTTGATTTCAGCCCACTGAAATCTGACCTACAGATCTGTAAGATAATAAATTTGTGTTGCTTAAGCCACTTTGGGGGAAAAAAAATGAGCGGTCATAGAAGCCAACTTTTCTGACCCAGAGGAAAGCTTACGTCCAGCCCCGGCCGCACGGAGCCAGAGCCAGGCTCTTAGGTAGAAAGAACCTGATAGGGGCTCGATTTTCGTAGCCCCTGTACCATGTTACTCTGCTCAGTCTCTATTTTTAGAGCTCAGTGTTGAAAAGGTCAAGTGCCTTCTGAAGTGTTTGTTTTTCTCCCAGCATTTGCACCCTGATTGGAGCAGGATCCTCGCCTCACTCTCTCCACCCAGGCTGAGCCGGCTCTCCTGGCGTAGCTCCGTCTTTACCTGGATTACCAATGAAGCTCAAAATTAGCAGCGTGTGGGGTTTTGCTTTTTTCTTCAGCCGGCTCCCACCCTGACTCAACAGTTCAGTCTACCAACACAAGGAGAGAGAAGTGTGCAAAATGAAGAGGAAAAGGAAGCACAGCCAGAACCAGAACACAGAGTTCTTCGGTTCTCACCATGGTGTCCATGTGAAAAATAAAAATAAATTAGAAGTGTAGTACATTCTCTTCTTGAAGAACAGCAACTCCCTCTTTTTTTTTTTTTTTCTTTATCTTGGCCTTCTTTACGCATTCTCTTTTTGCCTTCTCCAAGCAGCACCCTCTCAGCAGCTCCTAGCAGCTCAGCCCTGCCTTCCTCTCTGCTGTTGCCAAAGCTGGGTGCCATTTGCTCCGCCATTTGGGCTCTGCTCAGCCTGGCCTTGCGCTTCCTGCCTCCTGGACCCTCTGACCCCATTCCCAGAGCCCAACATCCTAAGGTGATAGGGCAGTGCTTGCTTTGGCAGCACAAATACCAAGGTGATAGGACAGGTGGAGGCTGACAGGTAAGTGTAGGTGTCTACTTAAACCACAACATTGAAAATGGGCATTCAACCATGCCCGGCATACTATTCTTTTGTCCTACTGTGTTTACTCTCCCGCTCTCCAAAGCCACCATTTCACAGAGCCTCCTCTCTCCTCAGACTTCTTATACACATGCTCACACACATACACACTCCCTCATACACAGACGCTTGTACGCACTCACACTGTCACAGTCACACACACTCACATTCATTCACACTCACACTTACCTCCACACACACATCCTCACACATAGCCCCTCCATCCTTGCTGACAAGCTCTTTTTTACTGAGAAAATAAAAACCAGTTGTCATTAACTCTCCCCCACAACCTCTGACCTGTTTGCTCTGGACCTTCTGCCCTGTGGTGCATCCTGACACCATGGTGGACTGCCTGCTCCTATGTAAGCGTCAACCTTTCCCTTGCATGCTGGACCCCAGCCCACCACCTTCTTCCTTTTCCTGTACCATGACTTCTCCCTCACCACTGAATCATCCCAACAAGAAAACATGCTCTAGTAGGTCAGTCTTAAAAAGTAAACCATTTTTTCTTGACCCTCACATCCTCCTCCATCAATAGCCCCTTCTGTTTCCCTTCACACGCCATATAAGTGCTGCCTAGAGATGTGATCTTCATTTCCTCCGCCTTCTATCTCCTGCTCCGCCCACTCTTGTCAAGATTCTGCCCCCTCCACTCCCTGAAGTGGCTGGTCCAGGTCACCAAGGACCTCCAGTGATCTCTGCATTGACATATACAAGGGCTGTGCTCTGAATCAATTCATCTCCCAGAAGCATTGGAGCCCAAACTTCTGTTGACTTCCAAGAGAGCAAGCCCTGGGGGTCAGGTCTTGGACTTTCCAAGGAATCATATCCAGTTCCTTGTCTGTATGTCATACGCCATCAACTCCAGATTTGTATCTCCCTGCCAATCTTTCCAGTGAGCACCAGGCACATAACCAACTGCCTTCTTGACACGTCTACTTAGGTAGAGCAAGATCTCATCCTTAACGTGGCCCAAAGGAGTCTTAACTTCCCCTGAGCTTCCATAATCTTTCCCAATTTTTCCCATCTCAGTAATGGTTCAAGCCTAACACCCAGCAGTGGTCCCTGATCTAGATCTTTTCCTCACTCTCCACATAAAATGAGCCCTCATGTTACCCTGTTGGCTCTACCTTCTAATTTCAAAATATATCTTGTCTCCATCCACCATCTCCCTTGTATCCACACTGACCACCACCTCCACCATCTCCTGCCTGAGTACCTGTGGTGGCCTCCCCCTTTCCTATCTCCAATCCATTCTCCATGCAGCAGCCAGGGTGATACACACTCCTTCTCCAGACCCAGCAGGAGTTGGGAGAAATGGTGTGTTGCTTACCCTCAGCTACAGAGGAACATAAAGTCACAACTATATCTATCGCTTGCCCCTCATCAACCCTCTTCCCATGATTTCTCTAGCAGTGTCCCACAAAAGACTGTGGAAAAATGGGAGGAAGCTGAACACTGGCTTGCAAAAATCATTTGAAAAAAACACACTTTTTAAAATTCTATACAAGAGTGCTATGCATGTAAATAAATATGTCTTGCTATTTGTTCTGAACAGGAAATTTTCTGGGTATGCAATGCATGTGGAATAAGGGGGTGGTGGCTGTAAAAATGTGGTTCTGAATATTGGTTTATTAATTGTAACGAATGTACCAACTAATGCATGATGTAATAATAGTGGAACAGTGGGGGGGGGCAGGGAGAAGAGTGTATGGAACTCTATGTACTGTCTACTCAATTATTCTGTAAGTCTAAAACTACTAAAAAAATTAACTGTCAAAATCTGCTTATGGAAAAAGGGGGATAAAATACACCTGTACACCCAGAGCCCATTTGCACAGAATATTTCTGGAAAAATTCCTCGTGGTTGGAGCAGCAATAGAAAGGAGATTTAATTATCTATCTTTTCTTTTAAATTTTGTACCAAGTGCATGTCCTATCTACACATCTGAATGAAGAAATAGGCAGGTGAACCACATACCCAACCTTCAGATATGTTTTGTTTGTTTGTATTTGTTTTTATTTTCACCCAAATAGTTCTTCAGACATTGGTAAATTTCAGATGGAAGTCTAAATTTCCAACTTCTCCTGAGCACACATAGAACTTCTGAAAGTTCTGGGTCATATAGGAACAACCGGCTAGAGCTCAGGAGTGGCTGCCCCTTTAGACACGGCACATGGTCTCCAGTTTGCCACAAGCCTCACCACTCCCTATTGTCTTACACCTAGCCTCTTCTCTCATTACAGAGCCTGATGGGCTGGTATGAACATGTATATATTCAGCCCCCGATGGTGACTGGTTCTTTTGGTGAGCCTACTCTTCCCCTTTCACAGGAAAGCACCCATTCTCTTTAGGGAGGACATCAAGCCATGATCAGACTCTCAAAGTAATTCATCATGAGAGATACCAAACAAAGACAAAAAGGTCACGCTGCTCCTCATGGCTTCCCCCAGTCCACGGATTTCAAAATAAACCAAGAAGACAAAACAAAAAAAGCTATTAACAATGTCATGCAGATTAACAGGCCAGGGTTATAGGGTCAGAGTGAGAAGAGTTGAGGACTTATTATTGGGTTGTGGTTGTTATTGTCTTCCGTTTTATTAAAGGAAAAATATCTTAAGATTCCGTGCATGGGAGTGTTATTTTATGGCCACAAAGGCCGAACTGCTACTCAGTATTTTTTTAAATGTTATAAAACACATCACTTTGTGGATTCATTCACAGTTTCTTCTTCTCATCAGATTGAAATGCAATAATCATTCTAACAAAGATTCTCACAATATTCTGAATTCCTGGCAAGGAGTTACACGACCGACAAGAACAACTAATGTTCTCTCCTCAAAGCCTCCTTGAAATGTCAAGTGCTCTTGTTGGTTTTGTGGAAGTGGTATACATAAGTAACTTTTCACATTGCAGTGGCTGAGGCCCTTTGAAGACATACTTCACTCCCAGGAAAAGAGACGCTACTGTGTGAGAACACTCTCCTGGAGTGTCCTCCAGCTCCGTGTCCCTGCTCTGAGTGTCACTGTGGGCCTCCTTCTTGGGGTGCCTCCTTCTGTTTCTCTCTGTCTAGCAAAAGGAATCTATTCACTCAGCTCCCAATTTCATTAGTGAAATTGAATTCAGAAATTCAGCAGCCATATCCAGAGACGCTAAAGTTATTCACTGTGTACAGCAGAATGTTTCTGTGGTCCCACCTGGATTTGGGGTGCAGAGTAGGGACTACAAGTGCAGCGAGGCTGAAATGTCCCACATGTCAACAGGCTAACTTCCTAGGAGAGTGGTTCTCAACATTTGATGTGCATGAGAATCATCTGGGATGTGTGTTACACTGTGGGGTCCCTTCCTAGATCTGCTGAATCAGATGTTCTGCGGTTGGGAACCAGGAATGTGCATTTCAACAAGCAAGCCTGTTGATTGCACTCGGGTGGGCCACTGACAGCAGTCAGAGAAAGAAAAGCCCTACAGAAGGCAGGACCTTTTCTTCTCCACAACAGTATCAAAAACTGGGTGGGTAATCTGAGTTAAGCATTGCCAAACCATTCAAGGGTCTCAGCGTTTCTGCTTCCAGAAGGCTCCTGAATCTATCTGGTCCTCCACAGCAGTCTGACACAAACCCAGACATCATTACCATAGATCCCACCAATAGATGGCAACGTAGAGTACAAAGTAATGCCAGTTGAACTTTGCTGGGTTCCCAATGGAACTGCACAAGTTTTAAAATAGGTGAAGAATTTAAAGAGATTTGAAGATCAATGAAAGTTTCAAAAGAGTCAGAATATAAGGCCTTATAGGAATACTTGAAATCAGATTAGAGATAAGAAAAGGATGGGAAGAGGCAGGGTGTCCTTCATCCTCACTGGTGAGTGAACTTGTGGAGGTTACATATTAGAACACTCCCCAGTTTTAACAGAAGCTCACACTGGAGCTAGCTGTAACTGACACTGTCCATATCCTGCCCCATATGCCCTTGGCCTACTTCTGAGTTCATCTGCGACAGACACGGGCAGTTCTCTTCCATGATGATGACGTCTCACTTCAATCATTGGTATCACTCTGGCTTCCTGCCAGGTGCTTCCCCCCGTTAAAGATTGAATGGTGTCTCCCCAAAACATGTTGAAGTCCTAACCCATATACCTGTAAATCTGGCCCCATTTGGAAATAGGAGTTTTCTTTTGCTATGCTAATGAGATCATGTCAGGGTAGGGTTGGTCATAAACCTAATCCATTCTGAGTGGTGTCTTATAAAAAGAACAGACACAGAGACACACACAGGGCAAGACAGACAATATGTAAGGATGGTCTACAAGCAAAGGAACACCATGGATTTCCAACAGACACTAGAAACTAGGAGAGAGGCCATGGAAGGAATCAACACAGCTGAGACCCAGATTTGGACTTTTAGCCTCTAGAACTGTGAAAATAGTCAATTTCTGTTCTTTAAAGCCACCAACTTGTGGTACTTCTGCTACAGCAGCACTCGAAAACTAAGACTCTCCATATAGAAGCTTGTTCAGTCCACATACCAGTTGTCTTAGGCTGGGTTCTCTAAAGAAATAAAACCAGTGAAGCATATGTATATGTATATATATTAGAGGGAGAGAGAGATTTATCTCAAGGAAATGGCTCATGCGATTGTAGAGGCTGGCAAGTCTCAAGTCTGTGGGTCAGGTGTCATGTGTCAGGCTGGAGGCTTCTTCTGACTCATGTAGCTACAGGGGCTGACGAACTCAAGATCCACAGGCTGCTGGCTCACGGCTATGAAGGCTGACGAATCCAAGATCAGCAGATAAGCTGGCAGGCTCCTGGCCCAAGTCCCAAGAACTGGAGGTTAGTTGCTGACGAGCCGAATGCAGGATCCAGAGCAGAGCAAAAGAGAGCAAGCTTTGCCAGAAAGTCCACCTATATTGGATGCAGGCCACACCCCCAAGAAACTCCCTTTCAACTGATTGGTTACTCACAGCAAATCCCATTGTAGAGGTGATCACATTATATCAAATCTCATTATGGAAGTGATTACATCATTATTTGACTGTAAAACTACATCATAACTTCCAAACCACTGAGAATCATGGCTCAGCCAAGTTGACACACAACTTTAACCATCACGCCAAGGGTGATCTAGGAGCAACCCTCAACCAAAGTGGGGTGTCTGTTGTTGGAAGAATACCCCAGCTTCCATGTGCCACAATGGGTGATCCTAAACATGCAAAGCAGGGTCATCAGAGGGGTCCCAGTGAGACTGAGCCCTGGTCACCTATGGCCATCACCTGATCTTTAATCCACCCTTTCCCCCCTGACTTTTCCCCCTCTCTGTCTCATTTGTACCACCCTCCGCTTGTGCTTTCTGGGATCCCCTCACAAATAAACAACTTATACCAGGTTCTTATATCACATTCTACATACAGGGGAAACCAAACCAAGATACCAATTTAGAACAGACAAGCAAACAAAAGTAGTCATACTAGAATGGGCTAAATCCATATGAACTGATCAGTTTTAAATTATTCAAAATATGGACTAGAAGAAAAACGTACCAAGAGTAAGACATCAAATTCAGAGGGGGGCAATTGGAAGATGTTCCTGGAACTGACACTATTGGTTTAACCCACCCATGACAGTGAAACAAAAAGTTAAAATTCCAGTTGCACAAAGATACATGGTTCTGCAAAAGTGACAAACCTGGCAGCAATTCAGAGCAAAGAGATTACCTCTGAAATAAAAGAAGCAAAGAGAACTATATTTAATGCCAGTGCAGATGATAAGAGGCAACCAATCTAATGTTATTACATTGTTATTAGGAATTAGACGTTATACGTAAAATATTAAAGAGTGTAAGTTGAACTGGCAAAAGTTGTGTGATGGATGTATTTACAATTCCAAAAACAAAAACAAGAAAAAAGAATAGCCTCTAAGTCTGCTTACGTACAACTAAAAACCTCAGGAGATTTGGTTCTTTAGTTTGGAGGTTTAGGGTCATGGTTTCATGAGACATCCCAGTTAATTGGCATAAGAACATGTGTAGTGCTTCTGTTCTACCTCCTAGCTGGTTGTACAGTGCCTGGGGTCTTAAAAGCTTGCAAGTGGTTATCCAGAGCAGGACAATTGGTCTCTATTTGCCTGGAGCAACAGAGGAAGGAGAATCAGGAATAGGACGAGGATATGGAATGAGTGGCTAATTGCCTCCATGAACAACTGGTTCCTTTGCCATGAGACCAGAAGAACTGGATGGTGCCATTACTCAACATTTTGATCAAAGATTCTATAGAAGAGTCCTGATTAAAAGGGAGGAAATGCAGAACAGAATTTCAAAGTCTCATGACTCCAGACTTTCTGGAGCCAAGGGGGCTGGATGCAGCAGGGCTTCAATCCAGTTCTGTCAGGATCAGTCATGACCAATGACGTGTTGCTGGAACACACTCGAATTTTTAAAGTTACGGTGAACCAGAAAGATAGCCAGCATGGGAAAAATTATGGGTTGAAGCTCTGCTAGAAACTTAATCTGCTTCTTAAAGAACAAGGACAGTGTACACATTACTAGCAACCAAGTCTCTTGCCCTCAGATTTTGAGCACAGTCCGAAGCAGCACTGCCCTGCCCAAAGATGGCGGCACCCCACTCAAAGATGGCGGCCCACTGAACCACTTTGAATGTGTGTTGCTCTCCTACAGTCCTGCCAATAAGCTAGTCTCATGCATTCGGCTCCTGAAAGAGCTCACTATGCCTCTTCTGAGTCTCCTATTCCAGGGCTTCGACCTGTAATTTTTCCCATTCTGAGTACTGTGCCAAATCTGCCAAATTGTAAAACTTTGAGTCTATTCCAGTTTCGCTTCATAGACCCTGACTGAACTGGTTCAAACTAATTTGAAACCCTGGCTGGATGAACCCCTGAAAATATTGCCCTGAGATAATCTTTAAAACTTAAATAAAAAATATTCCCTGAAGTCTTCTTAAAACCAAACAATATTTTAGCTTAACTAGTAAAAAGTGTCTGCCTTGAGCATTATGCTGTTTTAAGAGCTATCTATATGAGATGAAATTGATAATAACAACCCAGAAGGTTAGATAAGAACTTTGGGGGACAGTGAGTTTATGTTAATGAGGAAGGAACAGCTCAGAAAAGGAGAATGAGAATGGTTACACAACTCAAAGAATGTAATCAATGTCACTGAACTGTACATGTAAAAACAGTGGAACTGGTGTATGTTTTGCTGTGTATATTCTCAACAACAAAAAAAAATTTCAAAAAATATAGTCTCAAATTGAAATTTATGCATTACCTAAATATTATTTCTTATACAGATCTAATTGAAGATGGATTATGGGCTCAAATGTAAAATGTAGAACTATGAAATTTTTCTAGAAAAATCATAAGAGAAAATCTTTGGGATCTAGGGCTAGCAAATAATTAGCTCTTAGGTGTGACACCAAAACTTCAATCCATAAAAGGGAAGTTTTATATAAACTGAACTTCATGACAGTTAAAAACTTTTGCTTTAAAAAAGACTCTGTGAAGAAGATGAAAAGACAAGTTACAGATAGGGAGAACAACAACACATCTGTACCACAAAGGACTTGTATCTAGAATATATATATAAAAAAAAAAACTTTCAAAACACAACAATAAAAAAAATCCAACTAGAAAATTAGCAAAAGATATAAACAGACATTTCACCAAAGAGGCTCTATATGTTGCAAATAAGCAAACAAAAAGATGTTCAACATCATTAGCCATCAGGAAAATGGTGGAAATTTCTACTGGAAAATCACAATGAGATGTCCCTACACACATAGCAGAATGGCTAAAATAAAAAATAGTGATAACACCAAGTTCAGGTGAGAATGCGGAGAAACCGGATCACTCACACATTGCTGGTGGGAATATAAAATGGTACAGCTACACTGGAAATCAGTTTGGTAGCTTCTTTTAAAGAAAACTAAGCATGGAACTATCATACAACCCAGCATTTGCAGTCTTGGGCATTTATTCCAGAGAAATGAAAACTCATGTTCACAAAAAACCTGTACGTCAATGTTCATAGCACCTTCTCTTAGCAAAAGACTGGAAACAACACAGATGCCCTTCAAAAGGTGAATGGTTATCAAACTGATGCATCCACAGCAAGGTATATTGTTGTTGTTAGGTGCCCTCAAGTGGGCTCCACTCATAGTGACCCCACGTACAACGGAAGGAAACACTGCCCAGTCCTGCGCCATCTTCACCATCTATCCTTGTTATGCTTGAGCCCATTGTTGCAGCCACTGTGTCAGTCCATCTCGTTGAGGGTATAGTACCCAGCAAACTAAAAGTCATGAGCTGTTGATACATGTGACAACTTAGATGAATCCGGTGGCAACACTAGGGAGGTGTGGGGGTGTCAACTGCACCCCCTGACACTGTCAGAGGGGGTGACACCAAAATAACCCCAGGGTGCACGGCAGGGGAGGGCGGGCGGGTGTTTCCAAGGCAGTGGCGTCACTACGGTTGGTGTCACCTGTCACCCAGCACAGTAACTCATCACCCACCCTCCCATCACCCGCCAGTCAGGGTGTGGGCGGCTGGGCTTTGGTGTCCGCCATTGGGCAGATAGGAGGGTCTCCGCCTTAGCCAATGAGAGAGAGGAGGAGCTGTGGGGAGCCCTGGGGATGGTGTTGGAGGGGCGGGCTGGCAGCAGAGTTCGCCAGTGGGCACCATGGGGAGTGGAAGGTGTGGAATACCAAGAGTTACCACACTGGATGACACCAACCCTTGTGACGCCACTGGATGACTCTCCAGGGAATTATGCTGATGAAAAGTCCCAAAAGACTTCATACTGTCTGATTCCATTTACGTAACATTCTTGAAATTGTAAAATTTTAAAAAGGAGAACAAATTAGAGGTTGCCAAGGCTTAAGGAGGGGATGGAGGTGAGACGGGAGTACGGTGTGGCTGTAACAGGATGACAAGAGAGGTCCTTGTGGTGCTGGAAATGTTCTGTATTTGGCTGTATCACTGCCAATTTCCTGGCTGAGAACGTACTGTAGTTTTTCAAGACGTTACCACTGGGGGACGCTAAACAAAGAATACAGAGGATCTCTCTGTATGATTTCTTACAACTGCAAGTGAATCTACAATTATCTCAAAATGAAGTCTTCTTTTAAAAAAATGGAACACTCTGTACAGAAAAATAATAAATTTGAAGGAATTCCAACATCACATTCATAGCTAAAGTAAAGGCAGATATTGTACTAAATGTTAATATACCTCAAGTAACGGGAGAAAAATAGGGTAAACAATTGCAAGAGCCAGGGTTTCAGTGAATAAAAGCCATTTAATAGTGGCAAACATTGTTCAAGTGACGTAAAGGTTTTTATCTTCACCCTGTAAAGTTAAATTTCATTTTCAGAAACTGGAACCGTTGCTACTACTGCATTCTAGAGAGATCTCTTACTCGACAGCCTTCACTGTATGAGAAACTGAGTCAAAACCATCTCAACCAATAAATTGTTCTCAGGTTGCAAAGAGCAATACCATCAAGAAGTGTTAACCAGTTGCCGTGAAGTCAACTCCAACTCATGGCGACCCCATGTTTGTCAGAGCAGAACTGTCCTCCATAGGATTTTCAATGCTTGATTTTTTTAGTAGTAGATTGCAAGGTCTTTCTTTTGAATCACCTGTGGGTGGACTTGAACCTCCAACCTTTTGATTAGCATCTTAGTACATTAACCATTTGCACCACCCAGACACTCCAAAAGAGCAATACTAACTTCACGTTATTTTAGCCATTTCGCCGTCAGCTCTTGTTTTATAGCATTCCATAAAGCTTTGACCCATTCACACACTTGCGGACTATGAGCCTTTTGTAAGCTTCCCTTTGGCATCACCTCTAACCTGAAGTCTGTATCCTCCTGTTCAACTCTTCCCTCATGCACCCTTTAAACAATTTTTTTATTGTGACACCCCAAAAAAGTGGCTGGCTGGTTAGGTCTCCTGGAATTACAGCCACATCTTCAGTTGTCAATTGGTTCAACCAATGCTTTTCCCAGACTAACATGGAAAGGTACTTCAGTAGTCAACCAGGGCACCACTGGACCACAGTTTGGTTGTCCAAAATTTGAATCCTTCCTTGTTTATTCAGCCTTCTGCACGGACGTAAAAATAAATGCTGGTGGCTCCTTCACACTTCACAAATAATTAAACCCATTATTTCTCTAGTAATCTCTGGGTGGTGCAAACAGTTAATGAAATGTGCTACTAACCAAAAGGTTGCAGATTCGAATCCACCCAGATGCACCTCGGAAGAAAGCCTGGCAATCTATTTCTGAAAAATCAGCCATTGAAAATGCTATGGACTACAGTTCTACTCTGACACACATGGGGTCGTCATGAGTTTGGAATCCACTCCCCCCCAAACCGGTTACGAGATTGGTTATTTCTCTGTTAGTGTATCAACAAGAATTAACAACTCTGCTCCCCCAGCAAGGTATTTATTGCCCATCCCTCTCCCACCCATGTTAATGTACAAGTTTCCAGATGCATCCCACCTCCTGATGGTTACCTGGAATATTTCCCCTTCCCTTCTCTGTATATCTCAAGTCTCTTTCGCACCACCACCCACACAAACGTACAGCCCTAACTACTAGGTTTTGTTGAAATATTGAATATTTTAAATATTTAAGTTGTAGACTACTTTCAAGGAGCGCTGGTGGCTCCGTGATTAAGCGCTTGGCTGTTAACCTAAAGATCAGCGGTCCAAACCCACTAGCCACCCCACAGGAGAAAGATGTGTCAGTCTGCTTCCATAAAGATTACAGCCTTGGAAAGCGTATGGGGCATTTCTACTATGTCTTACAGGGTTGCTATGAGTCAGAATTGACTCAACAGCATACAATAACAGACTACTACCATGCTTTCTCTTCTGGAATGTGTATTCTGTTTCAAGAATCGTTCCTTAGCACCTATATGTTTATATTGTAGTCATTAATGGAATCCATTTAGATGTCACATCTGTAGTGTAAGATTTGCTGTTCACAGTGGGTCCTGGAGTCTTCACCTTCTCTAACTTGATTGAAGTACTTTCTTCATATTGTCCTCAGAGAGTGTACATGATCTGAGGATCTATTTGATCAAAATGCCTGCATTTCGTCCTGGAACATAAATTCCTTTTTGTTTAAATAGAATTTATGTGGGTAACATTCTTTGTTTCCTTCATTATTATCTTCTATCTTCCTATGTTATGGACGAGATGCCTAATGCCAAACTCGTT
This sequence comes from Trichechus manatus latirostris, assembly GCF_000243295.1. NCBI lineage: Eukaryota > Metazoa > Chordata > Mammalia > Sirenia > Trichechidae > Trichechus > Trichechus manatus. The sequence goes on along the minus strand of NW_004444137.1, from coordinate 2,915,976 downwards.
CTTTTTCTCTTGTATATAAGATGCTTTTTAAAAATTTGTCTGAATGTTCATAGAATTAATTTATTATCTTTTATCTGGAAATTCACTAGAATATGTCTAAAGATGTGTCTTTTTTGATCATCATGCTTGGAATTCAGTGAGACCATTCAATATGAAGAGTGAAGCTTTTCTTCATCATGGGGTGATCTCCTTGTACTGGTTGCTTAGTCATTGCTTGTCCATCTGTTCTCTTTCTTTGCCCCAGACTCCTAATCTTCATGTTAGACTTCCGGGTTCTGAGGTCTCTCATCTTGTCAGTCATGATTCCTTACCGGCTGTCTTGGCTCTGTTTTGTAAAACGTTTGTTTTACCTTGGAAACCCTGGTGATATGGTGGTTAAGAGCTACATCTGCTAACCAAAAGGTTGGCAATTTGAATCCACCAGGTGCTCCTTGGCAACTGTATGGAGCAGTTCTACTCTGTCCTGTAGGGTCACCATGAGTTGGAATCGACTAGACAGCAACGGGTTTTTGGTTTTTGGTTTCACTTGATCTCTCAAACCACAGATTTGGGTCTTAGTCAAGGTGATTCTCTTTTTCTAATCTATGAGCTGAATTCTTACAAAATCAAAATTCATGCTTTTTATTTTCCTTAAGTCTTTTGATCTAATCTCATCTCCTTGAAAGGTCTCCTTACTACTCTTATTAAAGGTCTCAAGTTCTTCCATTAGTCTTGCCTCAATAGAAACAACCTGTCTTCATTGCTCACCCTTACCTCCCTCCCTTGAGTCACTGAATCTCGCTAAATAGATTATCATTTCCCTTTGTCAACTCATAGCGGTAACGTGCCTACAGGTTACACTGCTGGAGGACCCAGAGCAGCAGCCAACCAGGAGATGAATGAGGGAGGATTCCACACTTGTTGTATGGAACTGGCCAACTGGGAGCCAAGAGGAGCCTTTTCAAGGACAGGGTGGTGCCCAGGGAGTCCTCCCTGGCAGTACACTTCGGCTCCCAATGAAATCCCCTTGCCAAAATTCAGGGTCAGAGTATGGCATGTCCTTTTGAAGGACCTCATGCAGTGCAACTCCTCTCCAAGAGCATCCGCTGGTGTCTACCAGGACCCTTCAGACAACAATGGAATTTGCTGTTTGGGGCCAGCTTTGTGGAGAGACAAGACTTCTACTCTTTAAGATGCCAGTATATGGAGGGAATTCAATAAATTTAGCCTCTGGTATAAATTTTTTCCCTATCATCAGCAAATTACAGCTTCAGAGAACAAAGGGCCTTCACAGCCCCCAGCTCCAAGTATGTTTCTCTCAAAGATACCATTGCTCGCATTAGTGCCATTGGGTATCATTCTCTCTAATTTGGATTAGGCTCCTGCAGGGTTCTGAATATACAGGCAGGAAAATGTCACTGGGGATGATGGCCCTTCTGGAAAACCAAGGCCAACAGGAAAAGGTGGGAGCCCTGTTTCCAGCACGCTGCAGTCAACAGAGATCCTTAGAAGCATCCCTGGCGTGGTTTTAAAAGCCTGTGAGCAGCCATCTAAGATTCTCCACTGGTTTCACCTCTTTGGGAGCAAGGGAGAATGAAGAAAACAAGGTACAAGGGAAAGATTAGTCCAAAGGATTAATGGACCACAACTACCACTGCCTCTACCAGACTGAGTCCAGTACAGCTAGATGGTGCCCAGCTACCACCACAGACTGCTCTGACAGGTATCACTACAGAAGGTCCGGGACAGAGCTGGAGAAAAATGTACAACAAAATTCTAACTCACAGAAGAAGACCAGACTTACTGGTCTGACAGAGACTGGAGAAACCCCAAGAGTATGGCCCCCGGACACCCTTTTTAGCTCAGTAATGAAGTCACTCCCAAGGTTCACCCTTCAGCCAAAGATTAGACAGCCCCATAAAACAAAATGAGACTAATGGCGCACAACAGCCCAGGGACAAGGACTAGAAGGCAGGAGGGGACAGGAAGCTGGTAATAGGGAACCCAAGGCCAAGAAGGGAGAGTGTTGACATGTCATGGGGTTGTTAACCAGTGTTATAAAACAATATGCGTACTGTTTAATGAGAAACTATTTGTTCTGTAAACCTTCATCTAAAGAACAATAAAAAAGGTTTCAGTGTGGAATAAAGCTGCCTTCACCAAGAGACCTGGCACTTAAATCATCAGCAAGCATGTGAATGTAAGTGAAACAGACTCCACGGGGTGGACGATAGTGATACAATTATCCCATTTCTGATGTTTCCTAAACAACTGAAGTGAAGGTAATTATAGAGCTTAACCAGAAGAAGATATTGAAGATATTGCTTGACTGTCTTCATCCAGTTGGTCCAATGACATAAATGGCAATTCTGTGAAATGGGTTTGCCAGCAATTGGATGACATTAGAATCAACAGCCACTCCCACCTCTTGCTTTCAAACCAACTAGCAGTTGGAGAATGTTTACTTCCCAAAGGAGGGAATACTTCAGGCCTGATGGCTCAGCTGACATCACGCACGTTACTCCAGTATGTGGAGAAGTGAGACAAACAGATCCAGGGTTTCCACAAAGCACAGAACATCCTCTGTGCCTCAAAAGATGTTCTGTTCCCTTTGGAGACTGACGAATTCTTGTTTCATCTCTTGTAAACACAGACATCGTTTGGTTTAAAACACACAATCAACTGAATAGGAAGGTTTTTTCTAGAACCCCAGTCACCACTTTGGACTGCAGCAGCACAGATGTCTTAGTCGTCTAGTGCTGCTATAACAGAATACCACAAGTGGATGGCTTCAACAAAGAAAAATTGATTCTCTCACGGTCTAGTAGGCTACAAGTCCAAATTTAAGGCATCATCTCCAGGGGAAGGCTTTCTCTGTCGGCTTTGGAGGAAGGTCCTTTTCATCAGTCTTCCCTTGGTCTAGGAGCATCTGAGCACAGGAACCTCAGGTCCAAAGAACGCGCTCTGCTTCCGGCACTGCTTGCTTGGTGGTATAAGGTCCCCAACTCTCTGCTCACTTCCCTTTCCTTGTATCTCTTCTAAGTTAAAAGGTGATGCAGGCCACACCCCAGGGAAACTCCTTGTACGTTAGATCAGGGATGTGACCTGAGCAAGGGCGTTATATCCTACCCTAATCCTCTTTAACATAAAATTACAATCACAAAATGGAGGACAACCATGCAATACTGGGAATCATGGCCCAGCCAAATAGATGCACACGTTTTTGGGTGGACACAGTTCAGTCCATGACAACAGGGGTTAACAAACCCCCGTCAGACACTCAGAAACAACCTGAGCCTTGTAACAGTCAAGCCCAGGCTTCCTTCCCACTCTAAGTAGTCCGCTGCACCCAGCCTCTACGGTTATTTCTCTCCTCGTATCCTAAATTCCTCTACTCTCACCTCAATTAGTGTTCTAGTGTTCACCTAGAGTGTCTTTGTCATAGTAAGAACCACAGGACTAACAATGGTTTGGGGCTAATTTATTAATGAACTGGTGTTGCAAATGTAGGAAGTTGGTAAGAAATGAGTAAACAAACAAATAAAACCAGTTTCCATTGAGTCAATTCTGACTTACAGAGACCCCATGTGTGTCAGAGTAGAACTGTGCCCCTTAGGGTTTTTAATGGCTGTTTTTTGGAAGTAGATCACCAGGCCTTCTTCTGAGGTGCCTCTAGGTGGACTCGAACCTCCATCCTAGCATGTTAACCGTTTGCACCACCCGAGGACTCCAATGAAAACAAATACTTTGAGATTACAACGTTTATTTGTTTGAGTGGAAATGGGTCAATATCTTCCTTGTTCAAAGGCACTGGCTCCTTTGACAGCAGCACACATTACACAGAAGCGCAGTTTACACCTGAGAGGCCAGGTCAGCTCAGTGTGGAGACCATGAGACTTCAGGCCAGCCTTGGAGAGGACAGGAGGGTGGTTCTCATCCTCTGTTCCCCAACCCTTGACCACCCTTCCAATCTACATTCACCTAAGTGTTCTTGGAAACCCTGGTTGCACAATGGTTAAGAGCTATGGCTGCTAACCAAAAGGTCAGCAGTTCTAATCCACCAGGCACTCCTTGGAAACCCTATGGGGCAGTTCTACTCTATCCTCATAAGGTCGCTATGAGTCAGAATCGACTCAACGGCAATGGGTTTGGGTTGGTTTTAAGTGTTCCTTTGGAGACCTGGTGGCACAGTGGTTAAGAGCTTGGCTGCTAACCAAAAGGTCTGCAGTTCCAATCCACCAGCCACTCCTTGGAAACTTTATGGGGCAGTTCTACTCTGTCCTATAGGGTTGTTATGAGTCAGAATCAACTCAACAGCAGTGGGTTTGGTTTGGTTTTGGTAAGTACCCCTTTGGTCTCTGCCAAAATGTTATATGTTTATTCCAGGCATTTGATCATTTCCATTTAGGGACTCTTACTCTCTGGTCTGTTTCAGGATGTTTTAAGGGTCCTGTTATCCTTTGCTAACTGCCAAATCATTCAGTCTTTCCCATGAAGAGCCCTGCACCTTCCTGGGATCACTACAATGTAAGGATTGTCTCATGCTCAAATCTATTTCTACTATATTGTCATTGTTGTTAGATCCTGTGGAATTGGTTCATAGCGACCCTGTGTACAACAGAACCAAACATCGCCCAGTCCTGTGCCACGCTCACAATCATTATACTGTTTGAGCCCATTGTTGCAGCCACTGTATCAATCCATCTTATCGAGGGTCTTCCTCTTTTTCCCTGACCATCTACTTTACCAAGCATGATGTCCTTCTCCAAGGACTGATCCCTCCTGATAACATGTCCAAAGTATGTGAGACGCAGTCTCTCCATCCTTGCTTCTAAGGAGCAATCTGGCTGTATTTCTTCCATGACAGATTTGTTTCTTCTTTTGGTAGTCCATGATATATTCAATATTCTTTGCCAACACCATAATCCAAAGGAGTCAATTCTTCTTTGGTCTTCCTTATTTATTGTCCAGCTTTGGCATGCATATGAGGTAATTGAGAACACCATAGCCTGGGTCAGGCACACTTTAGTCTTCAAGGTGACATCTTTGTTTTTCAATACTTTAAAGAGGTGTTTTGCAGCAGATTTGCCCAAGCAATGCATCGTTTGATTTCTTGACTGTTGCTTCCATGAATGTTGATTGTGGATCCAAGTAAAATGAAATCCTTGACAACTTCAATCTTTTCTCCGTTTATCATGATGTTGCTTATTGGTCCAGTTGTGAGGGTTTTTGTTTTCATTATGTTGAGGTGTAATCCATGCTGAGGGCTATGGTCTTTGATCTTCATCAGTAAGTGCTTCAAGTCCTCTTCACTTTCATCAAGCAAGGTTGTGTCATCTGCATAACGCAGGTTGTTAACGAGTCTTCCTCCAATCTTAATGCAGTGTTCTTCTTCATATAGTCCAGCTTCTCGGATTACTTGCTCAGCATACAGATTGAATAAGTATGTGAAAGCACACAACCCTGATGCACACCTTTCTTGATTTTAAACCACACAGTATCCTCTTGTTCTGTTCCAATGACTGCCTCTTGGCCTATGTGCAGGTTCTGCATGAGCACAATTAAGTGTTCTGGAATTCCCATTCTTCACAATGTTATCCATAATTTGTTATGATCCACACAGTCGAATGCCTTTGCATAGTCAATAAAACACAGGTAAACATCTTTCTGGTATTCTCTGCTTTCAGCCAAGATCCATCTGATATCAGCAGTGATATCCCTCATTCCGAGTCCTCTTCTGAATCCGGCTTGAATTTCTGGCAGTTCCACATCTATGTACTGCTGCAACCGTTTTTGAGTTATCTTCAGCAAAATTTTATTTGTGTGTGACATTAATGGTATTGTTTGATAGTTTCCGCCTTCTGTTGGATCACCTGTCTTTGGAATGGACACAAATATGGATCTTTTCCAGTTAGTTGGCCAGGTAGCTACCTTCCAAATTTCTTGGCATAGACGGGTGAGCACTTCCAGCACTTTGTTGAAACACCTCTGTTGGTATCCTATCAATTCCTGAAGTCTTGTTTTTTGCCAATGCCTTCAGTGCAGCTTGAACTTCATCTTTTAATACCATTGGTTCTTGATCACATGCCACCTCCTGAAGTGGTTGAACATCAACCAGTTCTGTTTGGTACAGTGACTCTGTGTATTCCTTCCATCTTCTTTTGATGCTTCCCGGGCCATTCAATACTCTACTATATTGGAGACCTACAAGTCAGTGGTCCTCACATGATTCTAGTGTTAGCAACACCCAAACACAAGGCTCTAGGGGCAAACCTACGGACTAAAAAAAAATTTTAAGACTGATAAACCACAGCTCTGTATCAGCACAAGGCCTCAGCCTGGATTTCACCGCCTTGTGCACCCCCATCACTAAGCCGCTTTCATGGCTGACAAACAGCCACTACTGATGGGGCCCTTACCAAGCAGACTAAATTACTGCTGCTTTTGCTTAGGTGTAGTAGATCAATTTTGGAGACGTCTACGAATGTTTATTAGAGACTTTTAGTTATTTAGAGTCAGTATTGGCTAGTGGCCAGAAGCACAAATTCTGGACTTTGCCAAGGTTTGAATCCTGCCTCTCCCCATTACTAGTTGTGTGACCTTGGGTACATTACTTGACCTCTCTGGGCCTCAGTTTACTCTTCTGTAAAGTAGGATTAATAATAGTACTTACCTTCCAAGGCAACTGGGAGGATTAAGTGAAATTATGTACACAAAGCATTTAAGAGCGCACTGGGAATACAGTACATGTGATTGTTAATTTTATGGGTCACTTTGGCTAGATTATGATTCCCAGCGATTTTGCCACACACTAGACTAGTTGCTGTTCTATAGTGTACTCTAACGCAACATAATGTAATCACCTCTCATAATGTAATTTAATCTGATGTAATCAATCAGTCAGTTGAAAGAGACTTTCCTTTTCTGCCTCTAGACTATAATTTTGGCAGAACTCACTCTCTCTCACTCAACTCTGCACTCTTTCCATCACCTGACCTATGCATCTTGGGACACAAGCCTGCAGAAATCTCCAGCGTGCCACCTAACCTATGGATTTTGGACTTGTCAACCCCCACAACTGCATGAGCCAATCCCTTGAAGTAAATCAATCTCTCTGTCTCTCTCTATATAGAGAGAGAGAGAGTTGTGTGTGTGTGTCACTGGTTCTGTTTCTCTAGAGAACCCTGACTAAGAGAGTAAGCATTCTGTAAGTATTTTCTAGAATTATTATTAGGATGCCCTGGTGGCACAATGGTTAAGAGCTACGACTGCAAACCAAAAGATCAGCAGTTCAAATCCACCAGCTGCTCCTTGGAAACCTGACGTGGCAATTCTACTCTGTCCTATGGGGTCACTATGAGTTAGAATCGACTAGATGGCAATGGGTTCAGGTTCTTACAAGTACTTAATAAACACTATGGGGAGTTTATCGCCTGCCTCTGAATGATGCTCAGTCTTGTGGTGCATATTGGTCAATGGAAGTCAAAGCACTTCATCCAGCCGTTGCGATCTTAGCTGACCCAGACCCAGTGAATCTACACCACAGCACTAATACTGGAGCCATTAACACGGTACAGTTCGCTCTTCTAAATCTAAAGTGGCCTTCCTCCTCCTCCTCGCTCCCTGCTGTGTGTTTTGCTCAGAACAGTCTCATAAATACAGATGACTCTATACATACAGTGACAGATGGACAAGAGTCTTCACACTGTTAGAAGCCATAAAGGTGACCCAGCCATGACACAGAGGTGCAGGCAGCACACATATCAGGAGCAATACCTTCAGGGAGCACGGGAGGCCTCTCCAACCTTCTCAGGCGGGTCACAGTCATGCTTTCATCCCACTGGTGACTTGGCCAATAATTCTGACTTTCAAATGTGATTGAAAAGTGAGGCATAGACAAGTTGCAGAAATAGTATTTTAAGTGTAACTGAACTGTTAGCTTATGAAATAGAACGTTGTATTAATATATAACCACACATGCCACACCTAGACTGTCTGGAGACATATCTGTAATATTTTTCAAGCTTCCTGGAAGCTGGTTTTAATAGTCAGTGTGCGGGTTTATGTTAATTTCATTCTAGGCATTTCATTACAACAGCTTATTATCCCCTTTTAAAGGAAAATTTCTACTGGGATATTAAGACATCATATATCCATTAAGAAGCCTTCCAGTACCACACCATAATAAAGTATTTTTATACACCTCCTTTATCGCATGCTTTTGATTATGGCAGACAGAAAGAAGAAGAAAATGTTAAATGCACTGGCAGTCCACATATTTCCTTGAAATTAATAATTCTAACTTCCTCCTCCAGCAAACTTGCCAACTAGTAACCAAGTCAACAGATGTAAGCCTCATTTCCTCCTACCTCAGGTAGAAGAGGATTTAAGCAAGCAGGATTAAAATCCTGGGAGGAGGGTTTTGTTTTGTTAACTTTTAGGGAATACAATTCATTTTAGATACATTCTGCAAGTAATATACAAAGTCAACTATTTCCTCAACAGAACAAAATAAATTTTTCAGAGAATGCTATACTATATGAATTCTACACTACTGCATTTTTTTTTTTTTTACTCTATGAACTACTTTTACCATCTATAAACTTATTTTTTTCTCACATTCCTGGAGGCCAGAAATACAGAAAAAGCCAACTTCTTTTTTCAGATGAGAAAACCTGGACTCCGGCAAGATGGCGGTCTAGGCAGAAGCACCACGCCGTCCCTCCACAACAAAGATCCAAAAAACTAAGCCAAACAGAGAATCAACAATCCTGAAACCCTAGAACATGAAATGAAGAGATAAAGAACTCAGCCGAACACCAAACGGAGTAAGAATACTGAAAGAGAACAGAGAGCGAGGAG
>NW_004444137.1:2868908-2897640 GCF_000243295.1 Trichechus manatus latirostris | reverse complement strand
GTCATAAAACAGCATGTGTGTTACTGTTACATGAGAAACTATCTGTTCTGTAAGCCTTCACCTGAAGTACAATAAAATATTTTAAAAAATAAAAATAAAAAATACAGATGAGAAAACCTTAGGCTCATTAAGAATACAACTTGCCAAACAAAGGATGACTAAGCAAGAAAGAGGACTCTAGTGAACTGGATTAGATTAGAGGAAATCCCAGCTGACCCAAAGGATAAGCAAAGGCTCCAGGTGGCCCAGCTGCTGGGAAGAGCAAGAACCAGCCAGGTGGCACTGACCTGGAAGGCCACATGCATTTCAGCAAGTGTTCCTGGGTGGTGTAAGTGGTTTGCGCTCAACTACTAAAGATTGGCAGTTGGAACCGACCCAGTGGCACCGAGGAGGAAAGGCCTGGCAATCTGCTTGAGGGGGAAAACAGACTTTGCAAGACTGAACATGGCTGAGCTCATATTTTCCATTAGTTCACTGCTGTTTCTGTTAGTTTACTGGTGTTTTCCTCGCCCCTGTTGTATGGCCTTGCTGAGGTGTCTTATGTAACTCTCTGGCATGGAGCCACCTTTGTCCTTGACCACTATAAAACCTCCACCCCCCTACTACTGGGTGCAGAGATCTGCTTTGGTCCTCCTGCTGCCAGGGACCACTCCTTAGTTTGTAAATCTCCCTAGTAAAGTCTCTTTTGCCACCACAGTGGAGTTGCCTGCTTCTTTCTTTGGTCTCTCAATACCCTCCATTTTCAGAGGCAAATTTCAAGTTACTGGTCCATGCCTGGACATTTGGCAAGCCAGCCAGGAGACTGAGGAAATGGCAAGTGGGAGTGAGGCATCTGTGGGGGAAATCCTAGGTTGGCCAGCAACCTTCATGTAGGGAAGTCTGGCTGGTATGCTTGGTGTGTGCAACCTACTGAGTGAGTACAGGGATGCCCCCAAAATGCCAAGAGGCACAGCACAGTTGTGGGAAGACACACACCTTCATAAGTGTGGAAAGGAAGCTAAGAGAGTAGCAGCAGCTGTGGGATGGCCACTGCTCTGGTCTGTTCAGTTGACCACGGAGGCCCAGGTAACTGCTGAAGTGCATGTAAGAGCCCTGCAGGAAGAGCTGCATTTAGAAAGTGATTTTCACCAGCCCTGCGTAGCAATGACTGTCTTATTAAGTAGCCATGTCTGAGAGCAGGAAGAGCTATTAGAGATGCTCGCCTGCAGGTTTATAAAGCTGGGGAGGAAAGAAAGTGCCAAAGACAAGGATTAGGGCAGTGTTAATAAAAGATGACTGGGATGTGAAAACAAGGAATCTGTGAAGAGCCGGTCGAGTAGTGAATCGGATGTGGAAGTGATACTGGAGGGGGATCTGACAGAGTAGAGTGGCTCCCCCTGGGCATGGCTGTTCATTATTCATTAGATGAAAGTTAACCAGGGACCCGATGACCCCAGACACAAAATCCCACCAGTTAGTTTCATGACAATGTGGGAGTACATCCCTACTGAGCTGACTGAGTTGTGTGGTAAATTCCAGTAGAAAGAGAAGGAAGTTATCGCAGCTTGGTTACTACAGGTGTGGGATGGGGGGGGAGACAGTGTCTCTTTAAATGGAGCCAAGGCTGAGAAAATGAGCAGTATAACCACCAGTTTATATGCAGCTCAGAACACAAAGGGCATACACACCCTCACAGACTGGATTATCTCGTGTTGCAGAAGAGCTTGGCTGAATGAGGGGTATCTTCCTGGCATTGTTGGGAAGTGGTCTTCCTCAGAGGAGTTACAGCAATTACTTCAGGAATTAGGTATGCACCACACCATTTATGCTAAGCACTTCCAGGGGCCAGACAATGAACTTTTTACTTCAGGAATGAAAGCAATAATCCTGCAGGCAGCTTCTCCATCCTAGTATGGCATGCTGGTGGCTATTGTTAGCCCTTTATTGGGCCAGGTGGGACAAGCTGTAGCTGATTTGGGTGAAATCAAAAAGGATAGAGAGAAGAGGGTGCAAGCTGTGGTAAAAGAGAAAAGAAAGACTGAGAGACCTGCGAGATGACCATCCAAGGGCCCCGTGAAAATGACCTGAAGGCAGAAGTGGGTGGATTTACTGGCTGCCAGAATGGCAGTGCATACAACTGATAAGCAACCAAATGTGGTTTTGGTTAGTCTTTGGAAGGATCTGAAGCTGGAGCAATAGTAGCACCCTCTGGGTCCTACTGTGCCTCATGATGAAGTGCCCCTTACCACTGGGTGGAACCCCCACCCCTAGGGACTAAGGGTGAGTCTGAGGTCGCCTGCAGGTCAGGGCCCTGCAAGCGGCCTGGAGGCCCTACGAGGAGGTCAAAATACATTGGTCAAGAACAAAATAACAGCAGGTGATAGCTCTGGTTGATGCTGGGGCTGAGTGCACCCTTATCTTTGGAGACCCCAAGCAGTTTCAAGGACCCCCTTTGGCAGCTGATGGGTATGTCAGACAGTCCATCCACATACACCAGGTACTTCTGGCCCTGCAAGTAGGACATGCTTCCCCTAAACTGTATCAAGTTTATATTTCCCCAATATCAGAATACATTCTAGGGGTAGATGTCCTCATGGGACTGATTCTGATCATGTCTGTGGGAGAATCCCTACTGTGAGTGAGGGTGGTAAAGGCAGTCCTGAGAGGGAATGCGGCATGGCAACCAGTGAGCCTGCCCCCACCATGAAGAGTGGTGGACATCAAGCACATAAGTTGTCTGGAGGACATAAAAAAATTAGTGAAACTATTTTGGAATTAAAAAGAGTAGGTATCCTCTGGGAAGCCCACAGTGCTTTTAATAGCCCTGTGTGGCCTGTGAAGAAACCAGATGTGTCCTGGCATATGACCGTGGACTATAGGGAACTCAACATAGTGATCCATCCTATAAATGCTGTACTCCTGACCATAACTTCTTTGTTAGAAACTCTTAGTAGAGACCCTTAGTAGAGACCTGAGCATGTATCAGGCTGTGTGAGATCTCGTCAATGCATTCTTTAGCATCCCTCTAGCCCCGTCCACCCAAAACTAGTTTGCCTTCACCTGTGAGGGGCAACAATGGACATTTCAAGTGCTCCCCCAAGGATATTTGCATAGTCCCACTCTTTGCCATGGTATGGTGACCAGAGATCTGACTTTTCCCCTTCCCAGCTGCTGTCCATGGGTTTCATTACATTGATGACATCATGTTAACTGCTGAAGATGTTTCTCTGTTACAGAAGTGTCTAGACACCCTAATCACCCACCTACAGGGGAGAGTATGGCCATGAATCCCCACAAGGTGCAGGGGCCAGGAAGGTTGATAAAATTCCTAGGGGTCATCTGGTTGGGTAAGACCCATGTCTTGCCTGAAGCCATAGTTGATGAGATATAAGCTTACCCTAACCCTAGGACATCAAAGTAAGTGCAGGCCTTCATGTGTCTTTTGGGGTATTGGAGAGTATTTATTTCCCATATGGCCCAGTGCTTGAGACCACTCTATCAACTGTAAAAAAGGGTGCCTTGTGGGATTAGAGTAATGAACAACAGCAAACTTTTGAGAAAGCAAAGGTGTTGGTTGAACAAGTAAAAGAGCTGGGCACAATACGGGAAGGGTCACCCTTCTGGTTAGATGTGAGCAGCACCAAGGACTACTTTGGATGGACCTTGTGGCAAGACCAGGATGTAACTAAAGTTCTTTTAGGTTTTTTGTCCCAACTGTGGAGAGGGGCTGTCTTAGTCATCTAGTGCTGCTACAACAGAAATACCACAAGTGGATGGTTTTAATGAAGAGAAGTTTATTTCCTGATAGTCAAAGTAGGTTAAAAGTCCAAATTCAAGGTGTCAGCTCCAGGGGAAGGCTTTCTGTCTCTCGGCCTTCTCATCAGTGTTCCCCCAGACTAGGAGCTTCTTGGCGTAGGGACCCCGGTCCAAAGGACGCGCTCTGCTCCCCCCGGCACTGCTTTCTTGGTATGAGGTCCCACTGTCTCACTGCTCATTTCTGTCTTTTATATCTCAAGAGATTGCCTCAGGACACAATCCAGTCTTGTAGATCCAGTCCTGCCTTAGTAACACAATTGCCACCCATCCTCCCTCATTAACATCATAGAGGCAGGTTTACAACATACAGGAAAATCACACAGTACCAGGAATCATGGCCTAGCCAAATTGATACTCACATTTTTGGGGGGACATAATTCAAACCATGACAGGGGCAGAAAACTGATACAGTTCCATAGAGAAGTAATTGTTAGCAGCCTAAGAAACTCTCCACCAGGTACAGCCATTAACAGCTGTCACCGTTCACACAGCTTTGCCCATAAATGGGTGGGTAACAGGCTACTTCCCAAGCTGTTGTTAGCCATCTCCCAGACAGCAACCTGATCAAATGGCATGCATACCTGCAACAACAAAGTGCCCTTTCTGCCAGTCTGTTGTCCCAAGATTTATAGGCTGTACTTGGTCCAGTAACATATCAAGATGACCACCTCCCCCCCCCCCAGCACAGGCTAACAAGCCACTGGAGCTGCCTCCCCTCTCTTCCAAGAGAGGGGAAGGCTCATGCCATCAGATGCCTGGTCCACAGACGGCTCTAGCCGAGGTATGCCACCACTGTGGATGGTGGTGGCTGTGCAAGCCTCTACTGGTATTATTTGGTTTGAAATCAGCTCAGGTCAAAGCAGTCAATGGGCTGAATTAAGGGCCATGTGGATGGTCATCACCCACAAAAACTGGCACTTAACCCTGTGTATGGACAGTCGGGTGGTGGCCTGCAGGCTACATGGATAGGCCAATGGCACAAGGAGAAATGGACAATAATCGGTAAAGTCTTGTAGGGGAAAGCCTTGTGACGGGACTTCTGAGATCATCTTCAAACCCCAGATGCTGACATAACTGTTTTTCATGTAGCAGCCCATTCACCCTTTTCCCCGCTGGGAAACCAAGAAACAGAAGCTATAGTACAAGTCAGAACGGTGCATCCTGAGGGGGAAGCTGCCCATAGGATTCACCAGAAAAGCAGACACTGAAGTGCCTGTGTTGGTTGGAAAATAGGCAAAGAGGAAGGCATAGCAGTAAAGTATGGCGATCTGGTGGGTGCTGTACAAAATTGTCCCTTGTGCTCTCACCAACGCCCAAGGCATCTGCCACACAATCCTGGGCAGATACATAAGGAAACACAGCCAGTGATGGACTGGCAGGTAGATTTTATAAGGCCTCTATCCCCAGCCCCAGTGAAGGAGTCAAGGACTCTCTCTTTTGTGTGGACACCGTCATTGCCCTGACACAGGTGCTCCTGTGCAAATGAGCAAACCAGGCTGCTATAATAAAGGGATTATAAAAATTGAGTGTTATGTATGGGATATCCTGAAGGGTTGATAGTGACCAGGGAACATACTTTACAGGTCATGATGTGCCCAGATAGGTGTCTGAGAACCAGGTACAGTGGCATTACCACCTGCCCTACAACCCCCAGCCCGAAGGCCTGGTAGAAAGGAAGAACTGTGTCCTAAAACAACAAATATGAACCTTACAGGCAAGGCTTCCCTGGCAGGGTATACCAAGGTGCTGCCTGAGGCTTTGACGTTGATAAATCCGGCTCCCACTGGGGCTTTAGCTCCATATGCCAGACTAGGAGCCCTGAGTGACCCTCCAGCAAAAATCCAAGTAATGTCACAAGCTCCAGCAGCATATCCACTAAGGTTGTTTTCAGAACAAAACAACGTGGTCCTCCAGACACCCTAGGACCTGGTGCTGGAAAGTGGAACCATCTAATGACATCTGTCCAGGGTCACCCCACCAGGGTAGATTGGTTACTTCATCCCTCTGGAGGTGGAGGAATTAATCGGCCTAATGTGGGAGCCCACCATCCTACTGCAGAGAGGGCCTCAGCAGTCACGCTTCATGTGAAAGGGAACAACTGCTATACCACGAGGGATGGAGGTGGGTCTCCTTTTCTAGCATACAACAAAATGGGTGACTTTACTCACAACCCTTCAGGTGACCTCTCTGCGCAGCACATATGGTACACTCAACCTGGGAAAACGTCTAAAGCAGCTGCTGTTCTCACTACCCAAAGGGAAGCCACTAGTGTGATCATAATAGAAGGGGAAGATTTACCCATCCTGGTACCCACTAGGAAACCCTGGTGGTGTAGTGGTTAAGAGCTACAGCTGCTAACCAAAAGGTTGGCAGTTTGAATCCACCAGGCACTCTTTGGAAACCAAATGGGGCAGTTCTACTCCGTCCTATAGGGTCGTTATGAGTCAGAATCGACTCGACAGCAATGGGTTGTTTTTTGTTTTTTGGTATCCACTAAACACCTGTCTTTCCAACCGTAGGTATGGCCTACTCTGCATTCTTCCCTTCGGGGATGCCAATCTCTTCCTTGAGTAGGGTCACAGTTTCACAGTAGTCCACAACAAAACCAGCTGCTGTGTGTGTGGACATCTCCCTTTCTTGAGTGCTGAAGGCATGCCTTGGAGTGTAGAGTCCCTGACCATAACCGACTGGGCAGCTCTCTCGTTGGCATGGTGTTTTGATGGGTCTTGGCCTTTTCCTGGGTATAGGAATTGCCTGCTGTGTTTGTCTATACTGCTGGTGTGGTGTGTGCCTCCAGCTACAGTGATGCTGTCTGAACCTACAGTGACACATCTTTTCAGGGCCCTCAGGGACTTTGCAGAAGAGAGGGAACACATCAGATTGTAGGAGCTGACCTCGAGGGGTGGACTGCAGAGGAACATGGCTGCCCGTATGCTTTCTGTTCATTCACTGCTGTTTCTGTTAGTTCACTGCTGTTTTCCAAGCCTCTATTATGTGGTCTTGCTGAGGCACTCTTATGTAACTCTCTGGCATGGAACCACTTTTGTCTTTGACCACTATAAAACCTCCACCCACCCCATCCCTTACTGCTGGGTGTGGTGATATGCTTTGGTCCTCCTGCCTCTGGTGACCACTGCCTTAGTATATAAATCTCCCTAATAAAGACTCCTTTGCCACCCACTGGAGATGCCTGCCACTTTCCTCAATCTTTTGGCACTCTTCATTTTCAGAGGCAAGTTTCAAGTTACTGGTGCATGCCTGGACACTACTGCTTTAGTAAAGATTATAGCCAAGAAAACCCTATGGAACAGTTCTACTCTGTAACACATGGGGTCGCCATGAGTCAAAGTAGACTTCATGGCAAAGAGTTTGGTTTGGTTTTCCCAAGTCCTTACACCTCTCAGCTTCACCCACAACGTTCAGAAAATGAAGCTCATAAACCACTCGATAGCTCTATGAAGAGAAATAATGCCAACTAGGGCAAGTAAACAGGAGCGACCAGGCACCCACACACACCCAGGATTGATGCACAGGACACAGATGGTTTTTCTAAAGAGCCAGAATGATGAAACGAAATCTCACAATTCAGAGGAAATCTGAAGCAGGAGAAAATCTGAGAGAGCATTCTCTAATCATCTAAGAAATGGGCAAGGAGATCTCTCAAAAAATGCATTCTGCTCCTTCACAGCATACGGCTGTTCTCTCCATAAGTAGAAATAAAAGCTCTTTGCAAAGGCAATGATTTGCTTAGAAAACATTCATTTAAAATGTCTTGTAATTATTGACACTATCATTACATCTTGGCAGTAACAGGATATTGTTGCCTCCCATGTGTATTGCCCATGAGCAGGGTTTCATTGTTTAAGATGGAAAATGAAACAAAAGTCTAAGGAGAGTGTGCTTGAAATGCAGGCTTGGCAATATGAAGTTGATTGCCCCAGGAATAATAAGAAAGACTGTATCTGTATTATGAGCCACATCAGGAGCTTGAATTATCTCTCTCTCTCTCTCTCTCTCTCTCGATAATACAGTTCAGCTCAGCTGGACAGCCATCCAAATGATTCATATTAAATTCTAGCTATATTCAGCACAAAAGTCATCTAGCATCAGAAGATCAAAGTTACATCAACTAATAAGCACTGGGGAATTGATAAGCAGCTAAAATTAGGTCATCTCCTAGCAGCTGCTTTTGATAGATGAAGTGAAATATAGCCACAGGTTTGCTATTTAAAGAACTGTTACAGCATCTTTTCCTGTAGCCACAATGAACACACAACAAAGTATCATGCCTCTGATTAAATGTTTAATCATGGCTGTTTGCCCCACTGACTGTGGCAAAGATTTATAGCATTTCCATAAAGTGCATTCAGTTCTCAAGCCTGGCCCACTAAATGCATTTTAATTCCCATACCCAGAGCCTAATACAGGCTAGTTCTCCCCCCTCCAGGAGAATTCTGTCAAGTTATTTTAATCACTTCTAAAAGCATTCTGTCAAACAGTTCAGCCTCCAAATCCTGACCCAGCTCAGCGTTTCTAAATTCTTCATCCACTTAAAACAAACACAGCTCTGGCTGGCCAAATGGATTTGTCAACTGTCCTAATTGCCTTGGTTCTTTCTTTTTGTTTTGCCTTTTGCATTCAATTTTAGAATCACATACCCCCAAAATAATTCCCTTCTCTCTCTTTTTCTATTTGTTATTGTTTCTGGATGCTTTGGTTGAGGGATTTGTTTAGTTTGGTTTAGGTTGGTCACGGCTTTGAGAGAGGCCACTAGGTCTGGATATATAGGTCCTGGTGCCTGGATTGGCACATGAATCCTGCTAGGCTAGAGCCAGGGCCCCAGGCTCTCCTCCCTACCAACACACACACACACACACACACACACACACAGTCACGTCACCAGGCACACCCTTGCCATCAACCTTGCTTGGTGGGCTGATCCATCTCCTGGGCTGTACTGGACCTGAGAGCCCAACATGTGATGGAAAAGACCCAAAGGTAAAATGCAGAGGAGGAAAAATAGGAGACCAGAAAAGAAGGAAATAAAACAAACAAACAAATCTATAATCCAAACAAAGTTTAAAACAGTAGTAAACACAGTTGGAAAAGATCCTTGAGTGGAGCAAACAGTTTGCACTGGACCACTACCCAAAAGTTTGGTGGTTTGGCACCAGGGAAGAGAGGCTTGACACCTTGCTCCCATAAAGATTACGGCCTGATTACAACTAAGAAAACCCTATGGAACAACTTAACAACAAAGAGACAAATAATCCAATCATAAAATAGGCAAAGGACTTAATAGCCATTTTACCAAAGAGGACATTTAAATGGCCACCAAATAGATGAAAAGATACTCATTGTCATTAGCCATCAGAGATATGCAAATCAAAAGCACAGCGAGATACTATTTCACTTCCACTAGCATAGCTAAGAAAAAAAAAAATACAAGTATTGGTGAGGATATAGGGAAACTGTAGTGTGTGTTGTCCTTCCCTTCACCTAAGATAATTCCTGTCTAATATCTAGTTAGTGAATATCCCTCTCCCTCCCTCCCCACCCTTGTAACCATCAAAGAATGTTTTCTTCTGTGTTTAAACCTTTTCTTGGGTTCTTATAATAGTGGTCTTATAAAATATTTGTCTTTTTGTAACTGACTAAATTCACTCAGCATAATGCCTTCCAGATTTCTCCATGTTATGTTTGACGGATTCATCATTGTTATTTATCACTGTGTAGTGTTCCATTGTGTGAATATACCATAATTTGTTTATCCATTCATCCATTGATGGGCACCTAGGTTGTTACCATCTTTTTGCTATTGTGAACAGTGCTGCAATGAACATGGGTGTGCATATATCTATTTGTGTGACGGCTCTTATTTCTCTAGGATATATTCCAAGGAGCAGGATTGCTGGATCGTATGGTACTTCTATTTCTAGCTTTTGAAGGAAGAGCCAAATCAATTTCCAAAGTTGCTGTTCCATTTTACATTCCCACCTACAGTGTATAAGTGTTCCAGTCTCTCCACAACCTCTCCAACATTAGAAATGAAGTCTTGATACATGCTACAATATGGATGGAGCTGGGAGACATTACGCTGAGTGCAATAAGTCAATCACAAAAGGACAAATATTGTATGACCTCATTTATATAAAAAGACAAGGAAAGGCATTGTATAGAGAACAAAGTTCATTAGTGGTTACGAGGGGTGAGAGGGAGGGAGGATGGGTGGGGTTAATGGTGATGGAAATATGGCACTGATTAAGGGTACGGTTGCACAGCTGATTATTGTAATTGCTGTCAATCGCTGTACACCTGTAAAAAGTTGAACTGGCAAAAGTTATGTGATAGATATATTTACAACAATGACACACACACACACAAAGAGTAGCTGCTGATGCTGCTTATGTACAATCAAACACCTCATGGGATTTGGATCCTTGGTTTGGAGGTTTAGGGTCATGGTTTCATGGGACATCCCAGTTAATTGGCTTAATAACATATTTAGTGCTTCTGTTCTACTTTCTAGTTCCTTTCATAGTGCCTGGGGCCTTAAAAGCTTACAAGCAGTCATCCAGAGTACAACAGTTGGTCTCTATTTGCCTGGAGCAACAGAGGAAGACAGACAGTCATGAATAAGAGGATATGGAATGTGTTGCTAATTGCCCCCATGAATAACTGCTTCCTTTGCCATGAGACCAGAAGAACTAGATGGTGCCTGGCTACCATTACTGAACACTTTGATCAAAGATTCCATAGAAGAATCCTGATCAAAGGGGGGAAAATGCAGAACAGAATTTCAAATTCTCATAGACTCCAGACTTCCTGGAGCCATTAAGGTTGGATGAACCCCTGAAGTTATTGCCCTGAGATAATCTTTAAACCTTAAACCAAAAAAATCCCCTGAAGTCTTCTTAAAAACAAACAATAGTTGGTGAAGGGTAAGACTGTACACAGTACCAGGGAAGCCAGCACAACTTGTACAAGGAAAGGTCATGGAAGCTCCATAGACACATCCAAACTCCCTGAGGGACTGAATCGCTGAGCAGAGGACTGTGGGGACCATGGTCTCGGGGAACATCTAGCTCAATTGGCATAACAGTTTATAAAGACAATGTTCTACATTCTACCTTGGTGAGTAGCGTCTGGGGTCTTAAAAGCCTGTGAGCAGCCATCTAAGATACTCCACTGGTCTCACGCCTTTGGGAGCAAGGGAGAATGAAGAGAACAGGATACAAGGAAAAGATTAGTCCAAAGGACTAATGCACCACAGCTACCACAGCCCCCACCAGACTGAGTCCAGTAGAGCTAGATGGTGCCCAGCTACCACCACTGACTGCTCTGACCAGGATCATGACAGAGGGTGCTGGACAGAGCTGGAGAAGGATGTAGAACAAAATTCTAACTCACAAAAAAAGACCAGATTTACTGGGCTGACGAACTGGAGAAGCCCCAAGAGTATGGCCCCCGGACACTCTTTTAGCTCAGTGGTGAAGTCACTCCGGAGGTTCACTGTTCAGCCAGGGATTGGACAGCCCCATAAAACAAAACAGGACTAATGAGGCACAGCGGTCCAGGGACAAGGACTAGAAGACAGGAGAGGACAAGAAAGCTGGTGATAGGGAACACAAGGTTGAGAAGGGACAGTGTCGACATGTCGTGTGGTTGTTAACCATTGTCACAGGGCAATATGTGTACTAACTGTTTAATGAGAAACTATTTGTTCTGTAAACCTTCATCTAAAGTACAATAAAAAAATTTAAAAAAAAAGTTCCGCTTAACTGATAAAAAAAATCTGCCTTGAGCATTGTGCTCTTTAAGAACTACCTATATGGGATCAAATTGACAACAGCAACTCTAAAGATTAGATAGGAACCTTAGTGGGCAGAGAATTTATGTTAATGGGGAAGAAACAACTCAGTAAAGGAGGGTGAGAATGGTTACACAACTCGAAGAATGTAATCAATGTCACTAAATGGTACATTTAGAAACGGTTGAATTGCTATATGTTTTGCTGTGCATATTCTCAACAATAACAAAATAAACAAAATTTGTAAAAATCATTTTAAAAATCTCTATGGAGCTCAATTCTACTCTGTAACATATGCAGTCCCCATGAGTCACAATAGACTGGAAGGCAACAGGTTTGGTTTTTGGTTTTTTGGAAAAGGAGACTTCCATGGACAAAGGGCAAAGAAGAGTTTGGTGAACCCTGAGGACCAGGCCACCTGGGCATGGGAGAGAGCTGTGCTTGGCGAAGGAGACTTCTCTCCTGGGCTCCAGGCATAATCTGGCAGACTCCGAGAGGGAGCAGACGCCACCGATATGCTGGACTCCGCGGCCTGGGCATCCTGAATCCATGCATACTTCCAGGCAGACAGTGGAGGAAGCACTTGGACGGCCCCTCAGGGCAGCAGTGCCCTGGAGAACCGTGGGCTTGAGGACAGAAGAGAAGCCAGCAGGGTTGAGCGCCTTTGAAGCACAGTCACCTCCTCCCAGGACTGACACTCTGGTTCCCGGGCTTTCTCCTGGCCCCACTGCCCAATCACCTAACGAAATGATTATCCCATTCTTACAGTGGCTAGACTTGAGGGATGACTTTTCATATGGAAATTTGCATCATTTGCTTCCTATGCCAGCCAAACAACTGTGCTGGGCTTTGTTGGGAAGATCTACTCTAATCACGCAGCGCCCAGCTCCCATTACAGTAACCAGGTGTTCTAATAGCTGCTTTGTCATTCTCCCCAAGCTCAGTGCAGAGAACGGATGCATGCAGAGGGCTGCAGGAGGCGAAGGTGTGAGTCCCAGTGCTGGCGGTTTCTTCCAAAGTGGTGAGGGTGGATGGAGCTGCAGGGCTGAGAGGGAGGCGTGGGAGCTCATTAAGGCCTGCTCAGCTGGTGCACTGAGCCTTGGCATTTGTTCATGGTCAGAGAAGAGAGACAACATAAAAGACCTGATTTTAAACATGAAAGTGGCTGAGGTCCTTGTTCTTGGCTGTGTTTCTACCCAGAGCTGCTTCCTAATGTATCTGTCATAGTTTGGGTTCCTCCAGAAGCTGACCCTGAGATAAGCATTCAAGTACAACTGGTGTACTTGGGAGGTGATCCCAGGGAGCCCTTGAGGGGGTGCAGGAGGTGACAGGGGATAAGAAGAGGGACAAGACAGAGAAAACAACAGTAAAGCTAGTTACCATAGTGGGCAGCTGGAGATTAATCCCACTGTGGGAACTCTGGGCACTAGTGTGGATCAAGTACATCAGAGTCACCTATCCAAGGGGTCCAGGGAGCTGGGGCATGTATTAACACTGGTTGAGGGTTGCTGGGTGGGGATGTGGGCAGTACTTCTCCAGCATTTGTGCCCGCTAAGTAGTCAGAACAAACAGTCAGATGGCCAGGAAGAAGCCAACCGGGAGATGCAGGTGCTGGAGATTGGAAGTTAATGGGCAGAAACTTACATGATAGGAGTGAGGACAAGGAGTATGAGTGAGAGGCATGCTGACCGCGTTTGCTACAACAGCCAAGACTTTATTTTCAGGAGGTACTTTTTAAAAGCTTAGATGTTAGGCCTATGGTGGGAGAGATGAAAGCAAAAACCTGGTTAGAGTCAGAAGTTGTTTTCAAGGGTTAATTAAGAAGGACATTGCATACATTCACATTCAACATTCCATCCAAAAATCTCTCCTTTACACACAATAGGTTCTAAGCTTATCCAGCTGGGTGATGAGACATGCCATGGATGTTTACAGGCCCTTCAACCAGAGGACCTATTCCTTGAGGCCAGTAAGTTAGCACACTATAAATTACACCAGTATAATACTGTGTCCTTTTTAATCACCTTCACATACATCATTTATGTATTTTGGGAGGTTGTAATTTACAAAGATAGCCACACCAATATATAACCCATCCCACAAATTCTTCTTCCAATGTAATGTAGATACTCTTCTCAAAAGGTGGGGTCTATGAGACTAATGGGGCACATCAGCCCAGGGACAAGGACTAGAAGGCAAGAGGGGACAGGAAAACTGGTAATAGGGAACCCAAGGTGGAGAAGGGAGAGTGTTGACATGTCATGGGGTTGTTAACCAATGTCATAAAACAATATGTGTACTAACTGTTTAATGAGAAACTGCTTGTTTTGTAAACCTTCATCTACAGTACATTAATGAAAAAAAAAAAAAGGTGGGGTCTATATGTCCTCCCCCTGAACCTGGGCTGACCTTTGTAATTGCCTTATCCAATAGAATACCGAGAAGGTAGCACTGTGTGACTTCCAAGGCTAGCTCAAAAAAAAGCAATTGGCCTCCACCAAGCTTTCGATCTCTCTTGGGATGCTTGCCCACAGAACTTAGCCACCATGCTGTGAGAAAGCCCCAATTAGACCACATGGAGAAGAACTGTGGCCCCCAGCCTACAGCCCACATCAATCACCAGACATGTGAGTGGGTCTTCAGATGTGCCCACCCCTTGGCCTTACCATGGAGCAGAAACAAGCCGTCTCCTCTGTGTCTCGTCTGAATCCATGAGTGTACTGAACGGTTATTTCATGCCACTAAATTTCTGGTTCATCTGTGATGCAATCGTGGTAACTAGAACAGTCTTGAACAGGAAATAATGCTAGCTCCAATTTGCCAATGAGAAACTGAAATGCCAAGAAATTCGGTGACTTTCCAAGGCCACACAGCTAGAAAGTGGCAAATCAACTTGGACAAGTAATTCCATTGTAATGAATAGTTATTAAATACTCGTTACAAGAAAGGAAACGTGCTAAGCCATTGGGGATACAAAAATGGCCTTGAAATGGCCCACCTGCATGCGCACCTAGGCACCTGCCCACATGCCATGAGCATTTTTTCCCCAAGGTCTGGGTAAGTCAATATGTTGGATAAATTCTAAGAAGTACGGATTTATTTAAAACATCCCCCCTCCCAATAAATGGCAACATCTTACACTTTACTAACATCATCTGTGAGTGTTTGTTCCCTACAGTCTTGGCAACATTATAGCACATGAGTCTTTCCTTTCTGATAATTTGGAAAGCTTATATTCTGCTTTTCGTTCTTTCACAATTACAGTATCTTTCAAATCTTATACAACACTCTTAACTCAATATATGTTGAATTGTAACCTTGAAGCCTAATCTATTGACTTCACATTACGAAAGGTAAAGAAAGCAGCATAGTTACACAAGTTTCCAACTTTTTTCTCACTTTATCTCCAAATCTGTGCTAATTGTATAATCATTTCTAAATTGTCATGATATAGCATTGTGTTCTGTCCCATACCTGGAGTTGCCATACACATTCAGCCTTCATGCTATATTTTAAAAAATTCAATACACATCACCAGTTCTGTGAGCCCAGCCTCCCAACTCACCCCTTTGTTGACTACATATCCGTCTCCAGGTGTTTTCTCAGAAGGCCTCCTGGGTGTGACATTGCCTGAGTTCTTACTTGTTTGCTATTTTCTTACTCTTGAATAGTTGATACTTTTCTTACCATCACACTTTGCCTTTGGGTCTTTTCTTTGAGAGCATGTTCCACAATAACCGTGTATTTCTTAATCCTTGAATTTCATGAAGAAACATGCGTTGATATTTTTTTCACTTTTAGCACTATTGAGTGTATGTGTGTTCTTCCCTTGTCTTTTATTTGCTACTTTCCTTTTCACTCTTGCCAAGATCCTTTGCTGGTTCTGTTTTGATGATTGGTAGTCTTTATTTGGGGTGTCATTCATGGTAGACTAATTGTAGCTGAGGAACGATGTTGGAGAGAGGACAGAGGAGTCAACTAGGACTTCATGAAACTCAGATTTGGACCTTTTTGATGCCAAGCCCTGTGACCTGAGGGTTGTTCCTACACAGGTGGAGCTGAGGTGTGCCAGTTCATGGCCAAGCCCTGAGGTCTCTACCCTGACATGGCCATTGAGCATTTCTGCTCTTCAGCAGCAACAGAGCTGGGCGTACACCGTCATCCTTATCCAGTCCCCACACAACAGCCAGTTCCTCCAGAGTTGATGACCTGCACTTGGCCATGGCCAGTCCTGGCTTCTCAATGCCCCCAGAGCCTACTCATGCCCCCATTACCTTGTCTGCTGTGGCCACCAAGAGTGTGCCAGTCTGTTTGGAAACTTCCGTCATGCTGTTGGAGACTGTAAGAGGCTCCTGACCACCTCCTGGGTTCCCTGCCTCAGACAGCTCTGCTCTTAGACTGCGATTTGAAGAAGTGGCTGTATCCTAGTGTCTGGGAGATGGAGTTTTCATCTCTATTTTATTTTTCTCATGGTTGTTTGTGGTTAGTTTCACCTTACTCTACAACTCTTAATCAAAAACCCAGGAGCCACCCTTCTTTATTTCTAAGACACTGAGTTTTCAATGTCAACAATTATTTTTTTAAACTTTTTTTAATTGAAGTGTAATATACATATAGGAAAGTAGACATATCATAAGTGTACAGCTTGATGAATTTTTACAAACAGACCATGCTCATGCAACCAGCACCTTGAACAAGAAAAACAGGTCATCACCAGCATCCCAAGAGACCCCTGTCATGGACTGAATTATGTCCCCTAAAAAATGTATGTATCAGTTTGGCTGGGTCATGATTCCCAGTATTGTATGATCGTGTACCATTTTGTAATCTGATGTGATTTCCTTATATGTTGTAAACTCTGTCACTATGATGTAATAAGATGGATTTGCGGCAGTTATACTGATGAGGTCTACAAGATTAGATAGTGTCTTAAGCCAATCTCTTTTGAGATATCAAAGAGAGAAGCGAGCAGAGACATGTGGGAACCTCATACCACCAAGAAAGCAGTGCCAAGAGTAGAGCACGTCCTTTGGACCTAAGGTTCCTATGCAGAGAAGCTCCCAGACCAAGGGAAGACTGATGACATGGACCTTCCTCCAGAGCTGACAGAAAGCAGTCCCCTGGAGCTGACACCCTGAATTTGGACTTGTAGCCTACTAGACTGTGAGAGAATAAACTTCTTTTTGTTAAAGCCATCTACTTGTGGTATTTCTGTTACAGCAGTACTAGATGACCGAGACAACCCCCTTCCTGCCCCTCCCATCAGGGCCCCTTTAGAACACAAAATTGTCAGTAGATACCCCCCATATGACAGTACATGTGCTTTTATCATTCCAAATTTAGAAAACACATTGTTGATGTTAGTGGCCATCCAGTCAATTCTAACCCATGTCATGCATACAGAGTAAAACTGCTCCATGGGATTTTCAAGGCTGTGACCTTTCAGAAGCAGATCACCAGGTCTTGTCTCCCAAGGCACCTGTGGGTATGTTTGAACCACCAACCTTTTGGTTAGTAGCCAAGGGCTTACTGTATTTTTATGCAAATAACACTCAAGTTCTACATTTATTTGTCAACCTTGCCCTCCCCACCCCCCAGGTATCCTCATAAGTGTGCTATGCTAATTTTTTTTTTTTTTACAGCAACATGTAAAACAAAATTGGGATAGCTCACTTGGGGGGGGAGTTTATTTGTGTAAAAATACAGTAACCATTGCACCACCCAAGGACTCCTGGAAAAAAGATAACAAACTCAGTTAACAGTTATATTTTATGCTTACCGAACCCCGAAAGGTGAGTCCTTTTCCAGCACACTCAGACTTACCAATTATCTGAACACTGGTCTCTGAGACAGAAAAAGTAACTTGACCGCAATGTGCAGAGCAAGGATCCCACAGAAGTTTCCTCACATCAGCTCACCAAGCTCTGGGAAGCAGGGCTTATATGTGATTTGGGTAGCAAGATGGCGGCTGCGCAGGTGTTCTGGGGAGGGAAAACTCTAGAAGATGGCCAGGAAACAGGAGGTGACGTGGTTCTTGTCGGAACTCTCACTTTGAAATAGGATCCGGGTGATGATTTTCCTTCTGATTCGTTTCGTTCCTCCTGTTGCTAGGACTTCTGTTGAGGTCAATTAGCAGTCACAGCTGACCCTTCTGTGCATACGGGGTGGGCCAAATCTGATTTGGGCTAGTTTAAGGACTAATGGAAATGCACTGGCATCAGTAAGGTCAGGTTACAATATCATAACAGCAAGTTCATACACAGAGCAGTTCATCTTTGTATGACAAATACTTATGAGGCCCACAAACAATGTGTGATGCCCAGATACAGGGTCGGATTACCCAATGAGTAAGGTACACACAGGCTTACTTGTGCTGACTTTTTAACCCGAAGAACAATTTCACAGAGAGAAAGGAGGGCAGACAGGCTCCCAGGTTTCTGCTTTGGGCAACTGGGTAGATGTGCAGGAGGTAAGCAGTGGGAGATGGGGTGGTCTGCTTTAGAATTGCTAAGACGGAGGTACCACTGGGATGGAATGTGAGTGGTTGGATGCATGGGATTGGAGCCCCAGGAAAAGATCAGTGCTGAAGACCCATGAGTGGACATCACCAGCTACCTGATGGCACCTGAAGCCTCAGGTGTGGTATCACAGCGGCAATACCAGGAAGAGGGTGGAAGGTGAGAGAAGAAGAGAGCTCCGGGGAGAGCCCTAGAGAATTCCAGCACTCCAGGAGTGGAAGAAAAGTAGAAGCTTGTGAAAGTTGGAAAGAGAGGCAGTGGTAGAGAGGGAGGAGGAGAATGAGAGAGTGTGAGTATGCGGAAGGAAGGAGGGGGGCGTTTCTTGTCCTGCCTTCTCCTACACTTCCCTGACGTGATACACAACACATGTACCCTCCATCCCTTTTCTCTGCCTCCCTCTACCTGGCATCTTGGAGATTTAGACCAGACCAGTGGGGCCCAGCACGTGACTCTCCCGCTTCAGCCTCAGTCTCCTGGACAGTTCTTGGGAGGAAAGTTGCATTTACACCTCCATCCTTGATTTTAATCTTAAAGTCCTGGGACCCAGGAATTAGTACTAGATCTTCTCTGTGATTTGTCCAATGGACAGTCCTTTATATACGTATATATTTTTAATTTTATTGTTGTACTTTAAGTGAAAGTTTACAATTCAAGTTAGTCTCTCATACAAAAATTTATACATACATTCTTATGTGACACTCATTGCTCTCCCTATACTGTGACAGCACACTCCTCCTTTCCACCCCTGATTTCCCATGTTCATTCAACCAGCTTCTAACCCTCTCTGCCTTCTCATCTCACCTCTGGACAGAAGCTGCCCATTTAGTCTCATGTATCTACTCGAGCTAAGAAGAACTCGCTTCACAAGTATCATTTTATGTCCCATAGTCCAGTCCAATCTTTGTCTGACAAGTTGGCCTCGGGAATGGTTTTAGTTCTGGGTTGACAGAGAGTCTGGGGGCCATGCCTTCTGGGGTTCCTCCAGTCTCAGTCAGACCATTAAGTCTGGTCTTTTTACTAGAATTTGAGTTCTGCACCCCACATTTCTCCTGCTCCATCAGGGACTCTCTGTTGTGTTCCCTGTCAGGGTGATCATTGGTGGTAGCCAGGCATCATCTAGTTCTTCTGGTCTCAGGCTGATGAAGTCTCTGGTTTATGTGGCCCTTTCTGTCTCTTGGGCTAATACCTTCCTTGTGTCTTTGGTGTTCTTCATTCTCCTTTACTCCAGGTGGTTGGGACCAATTGATGCATCTTAGATGGCCACTCGCTAGCTTTTAAGACCCCAGACGCAATGGACAGTCCTTAAGTCACTCTGCAAAGGGGGTCTCTAATGAATGTAGAAATGTATATACACAAATGTATGCTTGTAAATGTATGGACAATTCTGGAAGATAGCACAAAAAGGGATAACAATGGTAATATTTATAGAAGGGGCCCCAGGGGATCTGAAGTAGGGAAGGGGGTTATATTTATTGTAAACCCTGTCTTACTGTTAAAAAACCAGTTGCCATCAAGTCAGCTTCAACTCATGGTGACCCCATAGGTGTCAGAGAAGAACTGCTCCAAGGGTTTTCAATGGCCTTTCTTTTGAGGCACCTCTGGTAGACCCTACCCTCTAATCTTTTGGTTAGCAGCTGAGCACATTCATTAACTGTTTTTATCACCCAGGGACTCCTCTCTTGCTGGTAGAGCATTTTATTTCCATGTTTATACATTATTTCCTACAAAAAAAAAAAAAAACACACTAGTTCATGTGAGTCCTCCTAGTCAAAAAGTCTGAGAATCACTTCTGTACACCATCAAATTTTTTGCACAAAAAACGGTTCACGCTTCCTTCACCCAGGCCTTGAGTTTAAGTAACCTGTGAAAACACAGAACTGCTCCTGAAAGCAGTTGAGATCTTGACTAAGGTCTAAGGATGTTAGTGAATATCCCCATTCACGACACCTCACAACAACAATTCTTGAAATAAATACAACCTCATGCGTCCTGTAACTCCTTACCACCACCTTTCTGCTAAAGCTTCTCTCCTCCCCCAAAACCCTCAACCCCTCAAAACCCTCCCCAGACCAGCTCCATGTCTTCCTCTCCAGCTGAGCAGTCTGTTCTACAGGTAACACACTCTCTCCGTCCAATTTTCCTAGAAAACAAACAGCTGATCAACAACTGAATGAAGATCCTTCCTCCTCCAGAGGGAGGTGATGGAAGCAGACTGCAAACTCCAGCAAGTTAGTATCTTAGTTTTCACATGTGTCACAAATTAATTCCATTTTTGTGTCAGGAGTTCAGTTCCCTTCTCCCGTAGCTAGAAGGGCTTTGCCGAATGTTCTCCTGGGGAAAATCATTTAATTGTTTCAGTTGAGTCAATTATCTATTTAAGAGTCAATGTTTGTTTCTCAGAATTTAGCAGCTTATCTAATACAAGGAGCCCTGGTGAGGCAGTGGTTAAGAGCTATGACTACTAACCAAAAGGTCGGCAGTTCGAATCCACCAGCTGCTCCTTGGAACTTTATAGGGCAGTTCTATTCAGCCCTATAGGGTCGCTATGAGTTGGAATTGACATGCTGGCAAGGGGATTTTTTTTTTTAAATCTAATAAAAAAGGTTAACCTTGATGACATATCGTGGGGTTGTTAACCAATGTCATAAAACAATGTGTACTGACTGTTTAATGAGAAACTGGTCTGTAAACCTTCATCTGAAGTACAAAAAAAAAAAGGTTAACCTTGGTGTAGAAAACTCGCCTAACTTTTATGCAAGTTACAGGAAACGGGGGCTTGCCCACAGGGATAGTGATGGCCTCGGAGGCTCCTGGTCTGTAAAAGGTTCGCGACGCCTACCGTAGGCAACCTCTGGAGCAATCTCCCCATTGGGAAGCGCGCTTGCTGATGTCTAGGGTGAAGTCCTTGGGCGGTGCAGTTTATGCGCTCAGCTGCTAACCAAAAGGTTGCAGGTTGGAGTCCACCCAGAGGCGCCTCAGAAGAGAGACCCATCGATCGACTTCCGAAAGATCAGCCACTGAAAACCCCGTGGAGCAGGGTTCTACTCTCACACACATGGGGTCACTATGAGTGGGAGTCTACTCCAGGCAACTGGTTCCGATCTGACGGTGGGGCCCAGGCACTCCTTGGTATGACTGAAGCTACTGTTCTAAATCAGCCTGCCTTCCTCTCCTTTGAGTACCCGTTAGCCAATTGGGGGTCTCTAGACCACCGACTTCTTCTTTTTGGACTACTTGCTCCTTCTTCCTCCCATACAGATACCAATGCCATGAACTCCTGTGGGTGCCGGCGGCTTGTCTCAACCCGCTTATATTTTGGAAACCCTGGTGGCATAGTGGTTAAGAGCTATGGCTGCTAACCAAAAGGTCAGCGGTTTGAATCCATCAGGCGCTCCTTGAAAACCCTATGGGGCAGTTCTACTCTGTTTTATAGGGTCCTTATGAGTCAGAATCGACTGGACGTCAACGAGTTTGTTTTTGTTTTTTGGTTTTTTTTTTTGTTTGGGGGGATCCTTTGTTACCTACTTTGTTGTCCATATTGTGTGTGAATTTTTGATTTTGCTATCTAGTTGCTCTGTCAGTTCTTAAAGGAGTGGTGGGTGGGAGGGGGAGGCTGGGATGGGGCACAGACCCAGCATTTAAGAATGACGATCTCTAATGAATTACCTTTATGAGTTCCCCATGGCCCACCCTGACCTCTAGAAATTCACCTCTCCTGGGAAATGATCCTAAGCCATTAAGAAAAGGTCAAGCTTTTCCAGGTTACTCTTTTTGGTAAGGGAAGGAAAGTATAATATGGCTTATAAATATTTCTTCCCGAAATGCTTAATTTTTGAGTGAAGGAACGAGCTCTGGTGGTGCAGTAGTTAAGAGCTCGGCTGCTAACTGTAAGCTCGGCAGTTCCAACCCACCAGCTGCTCCATGGGAGAAAAATGTGACAGTCTGCTTCCGTAAAGATTACAGCCTTGGAAACCCTATGGAGCAGTTCTACTCTGTCCTGTAGGGTCACTATGAGTCGGAATCAACTCAATGGCAATGGATTTTTGGGTTTAGAACTTAAGTATACGTGGAACTATTCAGCCCCCAACTATTCTGAATAATGTAGATACATAAGTGTGTGTGTGTGCATTGTGGTTGCTGTTGTTGTTGATGTTAGTTGTTGTCAATTGGCTCCAACTCATGGTGACCCCGCGTACAACAGAACAAAATGTTACCCAGTTCTGTGCCACCTTCACAACTGTTGGTGTACTCAAGTTCATTGTTCCAGCCACTGTCTATTTTGAGTGCTTTCCAACCTAAGGGGCTCATCTTCCAGCACTATATCAAACAATATTCTGTTGTGATCCATAGGATTTTCACTGGCTAATTTTCAGAAGTGGATCACCAGGCCTTTTTCTTAGTCTGTCTTAGTCTGGAAGCTCCACTGAAACCTGTCCACCGTGGGTGACCCTGCAGGTATTTGAAACACCAGTGGCACAGTTTCCAGCATCACAGCAACCCTCAAGCCACCACAGTATGACAAACTGATAGACAGGTGGTAGATATGTGTGTGTATAGCTTTCGATAATTCAAAAGCAGTGTTTGAGTGTTGTTTTTTTAAGCATATTATTTATCAAATATTCAAAGCTGGTGTAAGTTCTTTCTTCCCTTCAATGTCAGACCAGAGCCAGGTTTCAGTTTCACGTGGTAGCAGCCAGATCAGTTACCATGTTGGTGGAGGGATGCTGGTGTCTGTGCCCAAAGGCAACACGTGCTCTGCTGTAACTCAAGGGCTGAAGACGAGAAAGCACCCAAAGCAGGACTCATTACAGGGCTGCAGGTCAGAGCCTGGCCTGCTTTCCCTCTCTGCTAACAGGCTGTCATCTCCAAGGGAATGCAAAAAACAACACACGTTTTGTTTTTTGTTTTATTTTTTGTGATTGTTGTTGTTTTAAGATTTTCTTGCTTCTCTTTTTTAGTGAGCGTTCTCCCCCAAACCTTTCTGTTAATAAGCTCTGGTAGTTCAATTAAATGATACCACGTTCCCACAAGAGCTTTCTGAGTGCAAATAGATTGGCTCCGAGCTTCGGATTGGCAAGCCTCACAGTGCCCTCAAATTATAAGGTGACCTACATTCTTCCTGCATTTCTGAAAAGTCATCAGGCAAAATAGCTCTACAGGTCCAGGATGATGAGGGAGCTGGCACAGCCCTTTGCAAATGTGACAGCTCTCAAATCACACCCAAGAGCTGATCAAGGGTATATGCACTGTGTTCAGCCACAAAAAAGACCCAGGGACATTGCATCTCAGAGAACTCTCATCTAAGAAAAGGACACTAGAGGATGGGAGGAACATTCTCAAAAGCAACGAGATTCTTACAGTACATGTACTGTGCTCTTTATATTTGTGTTTCTTTTTATATTTATGTGCCTGTAAGAGTTGGAACTATTTATGTTAAGTGACTGTAAAAACAAACCTGCATCAGAGATCAATGACAATAGGTCAGAGAGGTAGATAAACAAGTCACTCCCCACTAAGATGCAACAAAATAGACAGAGACGGGGTGAGCCTGTGAGTCTGGCATTATGTCTTCTTATGATTTCACAAACATTTGCTGCCTGTCCACATTTTGCTGCTTCAGAGAAAATCAGAGGCCTGAACAGGAAGTGTTTAGGAATGGAATATACTGAAGTCTACATTAAGATGGATGGATGGAGAGATGGATGGATGGAGGGATGGACGGAGGGAGGGAGGGATGGATGGATGATGGATGGATGGACAGTTGGACGGACAGATGGATGGATGGATGGATGGATGGATGGGTGGGAGGGTGAGTGGGGAGGAGATGGATGGATGGATGGAGAGATGCATGATAGATAGGTAGATGTGTGATAAACCAGATATATCAAAATGTTAATTGCAGAATCTGGGTGATAAATATACGGGTAATCTCCCTACAATTCTTTCAACTTTTTTGTATGTTTGATATTTTCATAATAATATGTCAGGGGAAAAATCTGTGACAGAGTGTCCCTCATGGCATGGTTCTAACAGACCCAAGAGACTTGTTAAGAAGGCAGACTCCTGAGCCCCACCTAGACATATATCAGAGTCTCTGAGAGTGAATCCTGGGAAACTGTATTTTAAAAGCTCTCCAGAAATACCTATATTAAAAAAGAAGATCTCAAATAAATAGTCTAACTCATACAGCTTGAAGAACTAGAAAAAGAAGAGCAAACTAAACCTAAAGTTACTAAAAGAAAAGAAATAATAAAGATCAGAGCAGAAATAAATGAAATAGAGAACAGGAAAACAGTAGAAAGAATCAACAAATCCAGAAGTTCGTTCTCTGAAAATATCAATAAAATTGAAAAACCATTTGCTAGGCTTACAAAGAACCAAAATAAGAAATGACAACTGACCCAATTGAAGTAAAAAGGATCATAACAGAATATTATAAACAACTGTACTCCAATAAAATTGATAACTTTGATGAAATGGACAAATTTCTAGAGACACATAACCTACCTAAACTGACTCAAAAGGAAGTAAAAAAAAAAAACCTCAACAGACCCATAACAAGCAAGGAGACTTAATCAATAATAAAAAGCTTCCCAACAGAGAAAAGTCCAGCACCAGTCAGCTTCACTGGGGAATTTTATCAAACATTTAGAGAAGAGCTAACACCAATCCTGTTCAAACTCTTCCAAAAAATAGAGGAAGAAGGAATACTCCCTAACTCTTTCTATGAAGCCAGCAAATGGTACAAAAACCAGACAAACACACCACAAGAAAACTACAGACCAATGTCCCTTATAAATATAGATGCTGCCTTAGTCATCTAGTGCTGCTATAACAGAAATACCACAAGTGAATGGCTTTAACAAAGAGAAGTTTATTCTCTCACAGTCCAGTAGGCTACAAGTCCAAACTCAGGGCATCAGCTCCAGGGGAAGGCTTTCTCTGTTGACTCTGGAGGAAGGTCTGTGTCTTCAATCTTCCCTTGGTCTGGGAGTTTCTCTGCCCAGGAACCTCAGGTCCAAAGGATGTGCTCTGCTCCTGGCACTGCTTTCTTGGTAGTATGAGGTTCCCATGTCCCAAAGGGCAAGGAGGGGGAAGGGAGAAGATATTTATTGACATAGACCGTAAGACATGTTTTGCAAAGATAGGTGTAATGGTTAATTTTATGTGTTGACTTAAAATTAGGCTATGATTCCCAGTGTTTTGTTCAAATACTAGTCTACTTGCTGTCATGTGAACAACATGGGTAGAGCAGATTGCCTTCTATAATGTAATTCCTTTCCATAATGTAACATAATCAATCAGCCAAAGGCCTTAAGAGCAAAAAGGCAGTTTCCTTAGGGTATGTTCTGCCTCCAGACTATAATTTTTTTTTTCAGGGTGTTAAATGTGTTCATTACCTTTATTGTGGTAATGTTTTTACCAAATCATGTGTCGAAACTTATCAGATTGTACCTTTTAAATATATGCTGTTTATTGTATGTAATTTTACCTCAATAAGCTATATTAAAAATCATGAGTGAACTGAAAAAAAATTTTGTGTAGATGTCAGCAGTTTTTCTTTTCCTTTGTTAAAATGTTGAAATCAAGTATACTTAAATTTAATGCATATTTTAAAAGCATATGTAACATTACTCACTTTTTATATTTTTTTTATCGTACTTTAGATGAAGGTTTACAGAACAAATAGTTTCTCTTTGAACAGTTAGTACACATATTGCCCTATGACAATGGTTAACAACACCACGACATGTCATCACTGTCCCTTCTCAACCTTGGCTTCCCTATCACCAGCTTTCCTATCCCCTCCTGCCTTCTAGTCCTTGTCCCTGGGCTGTTGTGCCCCATTAGTCTCATTTTGTTTTATGGGGCTGTCTAATCTTTGGCTGAACAGTGAACCTCGGGAGTGACTTCATT
Organism: Trichechus manatus latirostris; assembly: GCF_000243295.1. NCBI lineage: Eukaryota > Metazoa > Chordata > Mammalia > Sirenia > Trichechidae > Trichechus > Trichechus manatus. The sequence goes on along the minus strand of NW_004444137.1, from coordinate 2,871,600 downwards.
ACTGGGCTAAAAAGGTGTCTGGGGGCCATGCTCTCGGGGTTTCTCCAGTCTCTGTCAGGCCAGTAAATCTGATCTTTTTTTGTGAGTTAGAATTTTGTTCTGCATTTTTCTCCAGCTCTGTCCTGGACCTTCTGTTGTGATCCCTGTCAGAGCAGTCAGTGGTGGCAGCCAAGCACCATCTAGTTGTACTGGACTCAGTCTGGCAGAGGCCATGGTAGTTGTGGTCCATTAGTCCTTTGGACAGACTGTAAATATTTTTGCAGAATTCTTACCTCACTCTTCCTAGTACCTTATCTTGGAGCTTGGGATGCAAGCCTGTAGAATTTTGAACTTTCCAGCCCCCATCCCCACAATTGTATGAGCCAGCAGGAGTCTCCAGCCTGTCACCTGACCTATGGACTTTGGACTTGCCAGCCCCCCACTATCACAGGAGCTAATTCTTGGAAGTGAATCAATATCTCTCTCTCAACCTCTCTTTCTGTCTATCTGTATGCACAAACATATATACATATATACACATATACATAAAATACAGTGATATATATAATATAAGATAGATGAATAGATAGGTAGGTAGATTGATAGATGATAGATAAGTAGATAGGTAGGTAGGTAGGTAGATAGAAGATAGATAGATATGAGAGAGAGAGATAGACTGACAGATGATAGAGAGATAGATGATAGATAGAGAGAGATGATAGAGATAGACTGACAGATAGATGATAGATAGATAGATAGATAGATAGATTAGATAGATAGATAGATAGATGATAAATAGATAGATAGACGATAGAATCACTGGTTCTCTTTCTCTGGAAAACCCTGACTAAGACAACAGGCAATCAATGTTCACTGCAGTTAAGCACATGCCATGTGTCTGTGTATCCATTCCTCTGGGATGTGTTGACTAGGAGAAATGGCCACCACTGGGAAAGGATGGGGGATGTGAGGGAAAATGCACAGGTCATGCTGTGCCTCCTAGATGCCATCTCAGCACAGGAGGCAGCCCTGTGGATAATGGCCAGCTCATAAATAGGGACTCCTTCCCCTTTGTGGAAATGTGAGGACAGGAAGGCTCTGCTGGCCAGGTGGTCATCTGCTGTGCAAAACACATCAGTCCCTCCCCTTGTAAAAGCAGAGAAGCCCTATAGTCCAACCCTCCATTTCATCCTACTGTGTTTTTCATCCCTTCTCAGTAGGATTCTAACACTCTAGCCCTGCGTGGTCCAATAGAAGCTGCTAGCCATATGTGACTCTTGAGCACTTGAAATGTGGCTAGTCAGAATTACGATGTGCTCAAAGTATTAAATGCATTCCAGATTTGGAAGACTTGGTGCAAAAATAGAATGTAAAAATCTCTTTAATAATTTTATATTGTTTACATGTTGGAATAACAATATTTGGGATATATTGGGTTAAATAAAATTTGTTACTAAAATTAACTTCACCTATTTCTTTTTATTATTTTCATGTACCTGTTGCCGTCGAGTTGATTCTGACTCAGTGACCCTATAGGACAGAGTAGAACTGCCCCATAGAGCTTCCAAGGAGCGCCACGTGGATTCAAACTGCTGACCTTTTGGTTAGCAGCCATAACACTTAACCACTACACCACTACTGAAAATTGTCAGTCATGTAGGTGGCTCACATTATATTTCTATCAGGTAGCACTGCTCTTGTCAGTAGATGCTTCCAAACACCCACGATCTTTCCCATCCTTGTGTCTTCACTCATGCTATGTCCCTTGCCCCGGTGGCGTAGTGGTTAAGAGCTCAGTTGATAACCAAAAGATCGGCAGTTCAAATCTACCAGCTGCTCCTTGGCAACCCTATGGGCCAGTTCTACTCCATCCTGTAGGGTTACTATGAATCGGAAGCAACTTGACGACACCTAACAACAACAACATGTCCCTTGCCTGGCTTATTTTCTCCACCTCTCCCTGTCATCGCAAATACATCTGTCTTTCCCAAGTTTAGCCCAGCCTTCTCGCCTGGGCCAAAAACAAGTTCTGCCAAACTGTGTTCTTTGATTTATTCACTTGAGTTTGAGGACAGTGGTGTCTCCCTAGATTGTGACCCCTGCCTTCGGTCTTATAAGAACATTGTCTAATCAGCTAAAATAAAGAACGCCAGCTTCCACTGACCCTTGCTCCACAGAAGAACCCAGACTCCAAGGGCAATGATTAACATGGTAGCTGGTTCTTACATGGGCTCCAGCAAAGCTTCCTGCACTGGTAAAAAAATTGTAATTTAGGCTCTGGGCAGTGTTAAGGCAGTGTTGCACACTTAAACACCAGGCATTTCCCTTGGACAAGGAAATGTGAACAGCTCTGAGAGAGTCTCATCCAATCCCTGCTCAACAAGAGGAAGACGTTTTTGGTCATCAATGTTCTACTCATCTCCCAGATTAACATTTGCGCTTGTATCTCTCCTGCTATCTCACAGATTTATTTTTGGGAAACTCAGAAAGATGTCCATTCAGGCATTTTTTTTCCCAGTAAGAAATGAAATCAAACATGTTATGGATTGAATTGTGTCTCGCAAAAATATGTGTTGAAGCCCTGGCCCAGATGGCTTCATTGGAGAATTCTATACAACATTTACAGAAGAGATTGTACCAGTACTACTCAAGCTATTTCAGAGCATAGAAGAGGAAGCAACACTTCCAAATTCATTCTATGAAGCCAGCATAA
>NW_004444137.1:2783532-2867422 GCF_000243295.1 Trichechus manatus latirostris | reverse complement strand
GACAAGGGCCAGAAGGCAGAAGGGGATGGGAAAGCTGGTGATAGGGAACCCAAGGTTGAGGATGGATAGTGTTGATGTGTTGTGAGGTTGTTAACCATTGTCGTAGGGCCACATGTGTACTAACTGTTAAATGAGAAAATTTTGTTCTGGAAGTCTTCATCTAAATTGAGAATAGCAGCACAATTGGAAGAGCGTAGTCGATGTCACTGAACTGTGCATGTAGACATTTTTGAAATGGTGTATCTTTGGCTATGTGTATTTTCACCAAAAGAAAAAAGGTCTAGAAGGGAGAGGGTTGACATGTTGTGGGGTTGTTAACCAACGTCATAAAACAATATGTGTACTACTGTTTCCTGAGAAACAATTTGTTCTGTAAGCCTTCACCTGAAGTACAATAAAAAATAAAAAAATAAAAATGTGTTGAAGTCTTGGTCCCCATACCTGTAGGTGTGATCCTGTTTGGAAATAAGGGTTTTCTTTTCTTATGCTAATGAAGACAAACCAGTGTAGGGTGGATCCTAAACGTAATCACTTCTTAGTTATAAAAAGACCAGAATAGACACAGAGACACACACAAGGGGAAGACAGACACCATGTAGTGATCGTCTATAAGCCAAGGAACAAAGGAGTGCCAGGACTACCTACAAGGAAGGAACCAACTTGGCTGAGACCCTGAAGTAGGACTTCCAGCCTTCAGAACTGTGAGAAAACAAAATTCTGTTCTTTAAAGCCACCCACTTGTGGTATTTGTATTATAGCAGCACTAGATAACTAAGACAGAGGAGAAGAATGGGAGGCCTTTGGCTCACTCAAGAGCACTAAGAATTTTAGTGTTCTTACCAGGCATGGAGAAATACTCACTGGTAAGGACCATGGTGAGCAAAAAAGATCTAAATACACAAAACATGTGTACAGAGGGCTGAGAAGTTTGCATAACACATACATACAGATATAAACTTAAGGATACATAGATAATGCTGTTTAAATATATCTACCAGTGAAGATATCTGGAATTATGGCCACCTCTGTCCAAAACTCAAAATAGGACTGAGGCAGGTCCTTCCCAGCCAACAGAAGATTCAGGTAAAGAGAAGCAAACCAAGGAGGACAATTAACGATGACTTGGATGGTGCTGATGATATTTATTAAGAATACACCAAGCTCTTAGCTAAGTATTTAATTAGCATTATCTAATTTAATCCCCGGAGCCGTGGTGGCACAGTGGTTAAGAGCTCGGCTGCTAACCAAAAGGCCATCAGTTCGAATCCACCAACTGCTCTTTGGAAACTCTATGAGGCAGCTCTACTCTGTCCTATAGGGTTGCTATAGGGTCACTGTGAGTCGGAATCGACTCAACAGCAACGGGTTTGGTTTTTTCATTGTTGTTAATTTAATTTCCACCATTCTCATGAGGTGAGTATTATTACAGTTAAATAAATGAAAGGGCAATAATTTGCCCGAGGTCAGTGGTGGAGCCAGGATTTAAATGCAGCTTTATCCAGTCCTAGGTTTGCAAACTGTTAACATGCATGGCTGCTAACTGAAAGGTAGGCAGTTTAAGCCCACCCAGAAGGGGCCTGGGACAAAAGTCCTGGCAATCTACTTCTGAAAAATCACCCAATGAAAACCCTATGGAGCACAATTCGACTCTGACACACATGAGATTGTCATGAGTCAGAATTGACTGGACAGCAAATGGCTGGTTATCCAGCTCCAAACACATGCTCAAACCACTGAGTATATCTCCTCTCAAGGAAAAACAATTGTTCTTTTCTCTATTCTAGAAGGAAACTATTCATTCATTTACTCATTCATTCGTTTCTGTTGCAAATATTTACTGAACATACCCCAGAGGAGAATACTCATTGGTCTCTGATTAAAAATATTAACTCTGTGGAGCCATTTTTGGAGCTTCTTTGGAAGGCTAAGTAAGTGAATGAAAATTCCTGTCTCTCACTAGCCTCCTCGCTCCACTGGAGAAACTCAGAACTCCCTGGTCTTTTTTTTTCTTCCTTACCCCTTTCTCTAGAACTGAAGAGCAGCCAGCTCCCAGGGAAAGATTATTTACTGTCTGAACAGCAACAGGGCATTAAGGTAACCAAGACAGGTTTTTATAAAGCACAAGGTCAACTTTTCCTCTGAAATGAATAACACAAAAGCTCCAAACCACTGATTATGAAAGTTAATACCAATGGTAAAAACCGTAATAATAAGAACTGACATTTGTTGAAGATTTACTGAGCACATTTAATTTTCAAACTCTGTGCAATAGGGACTATCATTATTCTCTGTTTCCCTGCTGAGGAAATTAAGGCTTAGAGAAGTTAGCCTGCCCGGGTCACAAAAATGCCAGTGTCTGAAAGTAAGTCTGATTCCAGTCCGTTCTCAGCCTCAATGCTGCCCACACCTACCCAAAGACCGAAGTGCCCGCATAAAAAGTTTGAAGTGATGATCACTTCCCCAAATTACTCCTAAACCACAGGCAATGTTATCTCAATGCATGTTAAATACCTGAAATTTTCAGCACAATCCAACAAGTGCTAAACCTTAAGCCTATTAAGATTTATCTAAACAACATGAACCCTAGATTCCTACAATCAAAACTCATTTATATTCTCTCCATAGTAAATATTCTGCATTTCTTTTCTTTCTTTTTTCCCCCAGCCACTGCTTTCAAAGAAAGTAAGCTATAGAAAGGAATCTGCCAGGGAAAGCAAATGGGTTGACACGTTTGGGACCATTTCATCTGCTTCCAAAAGGTCAAATCCACTGAAGCCCATGAGTTGGAATTGACTCGAGAGCAACTGGTTTTTGGTTTTTGGTTTGTTTTGTCTTGTTTTTTTGGAATAGTGCTTTGAAGAAAGACACTGACATGAAGTAAATGCTCAGTAAATGTTGTTGCCATTGTTGTTAGCTGCCATCAAGTGGGCCACCAACTCATGGTGACCTCATGCACAACAAACCAATGTGATCCATTTTCATTGGCTGATTTTCAGAAGTAGGTCACCACGACTTTCTTCCTAGTCCATCTTAGTCTGATGGATAGAGGTAGATAGCTGCCATCGAGTCACCTTCAACTCGTGGTGACCCCATGGACAACAAAATGAAACGTTGCCCTGTCCTACATCATCCTTGGCATGTTCAAGTCCATCATTGAGGCTATTGTGTCAATCCGTCTCACTGACGGTCTCCCTTGTCTTCACTGTCCCTCTACTTCACTAAACATGATGTCCTCCTCCAGCAATTGATCCCTCCTGATGATGTGCCCAAACTGAGTGAGTCGGACAATACTCTGTTGTGATCTATACGGTTTTCCATTGGTTAGTTTTCAGAAGTAGATCTCTAGGCCTTTCTTCCTAGTCTGTCTTAGTCTGGAAGCTCCACTGAAACCTGTCCACCATGGGTGACACTGTTGGTATTTGAAATTTCTGTAGCATAGCTCCCAGCATCACAGCAACACACAAGCCACCACAGTTAGACAAACTGACAGATGGGTGGAGGCCTTTAGAAAACAAGGGATGGAAGGAGAAGAAACAGCTATGGCCCAGGACTATCTCCTTCACCAGTAGGGAGAGAAATAACTAAAGGTAAAACCACAAAAGAGAATCAAAATCTGTTTTTTCTAGTAAGTGCATTCCCTACATCCTGTTTTCTCATTACCTGCTTCACACTGGTTAGGGATTTATTCACAGAAAACAGGAGGAAGTAGAGGAGAGAGGTGAAACCCAAATCAGACTATTTTCACTGTGAGTTGGCCAGCCCTTCCTGAAGTGCATAAAAGAAGCTAAAGCAACATGGCACCCTTGACAGAGACATCATGCCATCCCTCTGCAGTAAAGACCTGAAAAACTAAGTAAAAAAGATACTAATATCAATCCTGGAACCCTAAGCACATCAAATGAAGGGATAAAGAACGAGATCAAAACCAAATGGAAGAAGAAACTGAAAGAAAACAGAGAACAAGGAGAAATATGGAATAGAGGTCCCCTGTCAACTAACACAGCACAGCATAGCCCTCTTGGAGCACAGCAGCAACGACCCTGGACAGGGAGTACAGGAAGGCAATTCACTGCATGGAGCTCCCAATAGGAGACAGAGCATCCGGTAACCAGAGAAACACACATTCCCACCCCTCATCCTTCTGCCCAGTACACCACCTCTACACCTTCCCGATGGGCCACGCTGAGCTAGTTTGCCTAGAGAGCTACCAGGCTGCCACCAGCCCAGATCTGCCCCACCCCGCCCACTGGCTCCTGCTGTGCCTTTTTTTTTACTTTCCTCCTTTTCTTTCTCCCTCCCACCTAGCCCCATACACCATCTCTACCCCTTCCCACCAGGCCACACCGCTCTGCCTTGGCTAGAGAGCAGAACCACCACCACCCTGAGTCCTCCTTGCCCCCAAGCACCGGCCACCACTGTGTCGTTATTATTTTCTTTCTTTTTCCCCTTTCTTCCTTTTCTTTCTCCCTCTCATCTAGCTCCATATGCCACCTCTACCCCATCCCACCAGGCCACGCAGGACCACTGTCAGTAGAATGTCATAAGCCCACTGCCATCCTGAGTCCCACCCACCCACATCTGCTGGCTATGGCCATGCCATTTCTTTTTCCCTTTCTTCCTTTTCTTTCTCCCTCCCATCTAGCTCCATATGTCACCTCTACCCCTTCCCTCTGGGCCACACTGCACTGCTGTAGCTAGAGAAACATCAGCTGCCACCACCCCAGGTCCATTCCACCCCCACCCACCAGCTCTCACCATGCACCATCTCCCCCCCTTCCCACTGTGCCATGCCTCACCGTGGCAGCTAGAGAGCCACTAGCCAGCCACATTCTACCTCACACCTAGCCCTGTATGCTGTCTTTGCCCCTTCCCACCAGCCCTCAGGTCCACCCCACCACCACCTGCCAGCTACTCTGTTCTTTTTTTTTTTTTTTTTTCCTTTAAGGAAACATCAACATCATTCTCAACAGAGAGAGGCTGGAAGCATTCCATCTGAGAATGGAAACAAGACAAGGATGCCCTTTATCATCACTCCTATTTAACATTGTGCTGTAATTCCTAGGTAGGGCAAAAAGGCAGGAAAAAGAAATAATGGGCATCCAAATTAGAAAAGAAGAAGTAAAACTATCCCTATTTACAGATGATATGATCCTATACGTAGAGAACTCCAAAGATTCCACGAGAAAACTTCTGGAACTAATAGAAAGATTAAGCAGACTAGCAGGATACAATATCAACATACGAAAATCAGTTGAATTCCTCTACACCAACAAAGAGATCTTTGAAAAGGAAATCAGGAAAACAATATCACTCACAACAGCCCCCCAAAAGATAAAATACTTAGGAATAGATCTAACCAGGGGTGTAAAATACCTGTATAGGAAAACTACAAAACACTATTGCAAGAAACAAAAAGAGACCTACATAAACAGAAAAATATACTATGCTCATGGATAGGAAGGCTCAACAATGTGAAAATGTCAATCCTACCCAAAGCAATCTACAAATATAATGCAATCCCATTCAAAATACCAATGGCATTCTTTAACAAGATGGAAAAACTAACCACCAATTTTATACATAAAGGAAAGAGGCCCCCGATAAGCAAAGCATTATTGAAAAAAATGAACAAAGTAGGAGTCCTTACACTATCTGATCTGAGAAACCTCTATACAGCAATGGTCGTCAAAACAGCCTGATACTGGAACAGTGACAAACACATAGACCAATGGAACAGAATTGAGAACCCAGATGTAAATCCATGCACCTATGGTCAGCTGATCTTTGACAAAGGCCCAAAGTCCATTAAATGGGGAAAAGACAATCTTTTTAGCAAACGGTGCTGGCAAAACTGGATATCTATCTGAAAAAAAAAAAAAATGGAACAGGACCTATCTCACACCATAAACAAAAACTAACTCAAAATGGATCAATGACCCAAAATGATAAAGTTCATAGAAGAAAAAACAGGGACGAGTGTAGGGGCCCTAATATATGACATAAAGAGAATACAAACCATAACTAACAATGCACAAACACCAGAAGATAAACTAGATAACTGGGAGCTTCTAAAAATCAAACAAGTATGCTCATCAAAAGACTTCACCTAAAAGAGAACCGACAGACTGGGAAAAAATTTTTGGCTCCACGACGTATCTGACAAGGGTCTAGTCTCTAAAATCTATAGACTACATCAACAGCTCAACAATAAAAAGACAATTAACCCAATTAAAAAATGGGCAAAGGATATGAACAGACATTTTACCAAAGAGGACATTTAGGTGGCTAACAGACACATGAGGAAATGCTCATAATCATTAGCCATTAAAAAAACTCGTAGCTGTCAAGCCGATTCCGACTCATAGTGACCCTATAGGACAGAGCAGAACTCCCCCATGGTGTTTCCAAGTAGTGGCTGGTGGATTTGAATTGCTGATTTTTGGTTAGCAGCCTGAGCGCTTAACCATTGCACTACCAGGGCTCTGTTAGCCATTACAAAACAAGAAAACAAGCCCGTTCCCGTTGACTGTATAGAATAGAGTAGAACTGTCCCATAGGGTTTCCAAGGAGAGGCTGGTGGATTTGAACTGCCAACTTCTTGGTTAGCAGCCAAGCTCTTAACCACTACGCCACCAGGGCTCTGGAGAAACACAAATGAAAACTACAATGAGATACCATCTCACCCGAACATTACTGGCACTAATCAGAAAGACAGAAAATATCAAATATTAGAGAAGTTATGGGGAGATTGGAACTCTTATGCACTGCTGGTGGGAATGTAAATGGTACAACCACTATGGGAAATGATATAGTGCCTCCTTAAAATGCTAGAAATAGAAACACCATGCAATCCAGCAATCCCACTCCTAGAAATATATTCTAGAGAAATAAGAGCTGTCATATGAATAGACATATGCACATCCATGTTCATTGTATTATTCACAATAGCAAAAAGATGGAAACAACAGAAATGCCCATCAACAGATTAATGAATAAACAAGTTATGATACATACACACATGAAATACTATGCAACAATAAAGAACAATAATGAATCCATGAAACATCTCACAACATGGATAAATCTGGGTAGCATTATGCTGAGTGAACTAAGACTTTCACAAAACGACAAATATTGTATGAGACCACTATTATAAAAACACAACAAAAGGTTTACACAAAGAAAAAACCAATATTTGATAGTTACGAGGAAACGGAGGGATGGAGAGGGGAAATCACTAACTATATAGTAGGCAAGTAGTAACTTTGGTGAAGGGAAAGACAACACACAATATAAGGGAAGTCAGCACAACTTGACCAAGACAAAGTCATAGAAGCTTCCTAGACACATCCAATCACCTTGAGGGACTGAGTTACTGGGGCTGAGGGCTGGGGACCATGGTCTCAGGGGACATCTAGGTGAACTGGAAAAACATAGTTCATAAAGAAAATGTTCTACATCCTACTTTGGGGAACAGCATCTGGAATCTTAAAACTTGCAAGTGGCCATCTAAGATACATCTATTGGTTCCATCCTGTTCAGAGCAAAGAAGCATGAAGAAAACCAAAGACATAAGTAAAATATTAGTCCAAAGGACTAATGGACCACTTGAACCACAGCCTTCACCAACCTGAACCCAGAAGCACTAGATGGTGCCAGGCTACCACCACCAATTGCTCTGACGGGAATCACAATACAGGGTCCCAGACAAGCAGGAGAAAAATGTAGAACAAAATTCAAATTCACACACACACACACACACACACAAAAAAAAAAAAAAAAGGCCAGACTTATTAGTCTGACAGAGACTGGAGGAACCCCCAAGACTATGGCCCCCAGACATCCTGCTCACTTAGAACTGAAGCCACTCCAGAAGTCCACCTTTCAGTCAAAGATTAGACAGGCCTATCAAACAAACAACAACACACGTGAGGAACGTGCTTCTTAGCTCAATCAAGTGTAGGAGACCAAATGGGCAACATCTGCCCAAAAGCAAAGACAAGAAGGCCGGAAGAGACAAGAAAACTGGGCGAATGGACGCGGAGAACCCAGGGTGGAAAGGGAAAGGGGGAGAGTGCTGACACATTGTGGGGATTGCAACTAATGTCACGAAACAATTTGTGTATAAAATTTTTCAGTGAAAAACTAATTTGCGCTATAAACTTTCACCTAAAACACAGTAAAATTTTAAAAAAAGAAGAAGCTAAAGTTACTATTTGTACCAAGTATTTGAGATTAAGGGAGGGTCATTTATTCATATAACTTTTGCTAAAAGGCGGACAGCAGCAGGCAGGGTACTGAGCGCTTGGCTTCTACAGTAAGAAGTGGTTTCTGCCTCCCTGTGGGAAGGGGAGGTGTGCTTGGCCCAGGACACAGGTACCAACTCATGGGAACCCCATGTGCTTCAGAGTAGAACTGTGCTCCATAGGGTTTTATGATGCAGTTCACCAGGCCTTTCTTCTTAGGCACCCTTGGGTGGGTTAGAACCACCACCCTTTCAGTTAGCAGTTGATCTCTTAACCATTCTCACTACCCAGGGACATAGGTAGAGGGCAAAGCAAAATGCAGAATGCTACAGGTGCTCTGCTGGAAATAACGACTCCAGAGAAGGGGCCACACGCTCCTGGGCATGCCCCTCCCCATCGCCCATCACTAGGTCTCCACTTTTCCCGAGGAAGGCAGCCCATTGTCTGCCCTGAGCTTTGCCAGGTGCTACGACCTTGACCTCGAGTGGAAATGGAATTTGCGGTCCCCTCCCAGCAGGAAAGGTGGCTCTCTTCCACGATGCAGCCCAGCTAGCATCCGTCCAACGGGCTCTGTTCTCAGTCAATCACCCCGAACCTATGACAGGAAGGCAAAGATTCAACCTTTGCACCCAAATCCCTTTCCTGTTCCTGCGTCCATCTTTACCCTACTTGGTGGCCAGGGGAAGGTAGTTTAGCCTTTGTACTGTGAATCTCAGAGGGACCCAAGTGTTTTGCCTCTCTACTAAAAAGCCCTATGAATGCGCCCCGACCTCAGGTAGTTGACTCAGGCTTCTCTTTAAATCAGGCTGCTCTGAGTAGCTCAGAGTATAAACAGCTCCAGCGTGGCAAAACCTTGGGGAGAAACAGGCGTGGGGCACAGGGGGGTGCACAAGGCAGTATCTGCCCCCTAAACTGGCAGCCCGTCGCCAGGGCTGTTGCTTCTAATTTAAATTCTCATTTCTTATTCTATTTTGAGATCCTCTCTGGGATTTTAGGAATGTTGAGACGTGCCAGTTGCAGGGTCCTGAGTACAAAATGGTCACGGATAGCTGCAGGGAGGCACGCTGTAATGGAAACAAATCACTTGTAAGGACCCAGCCTGCAGGCTTGTGAACAAAAGCTTAGAAGGGTCAGGGGAAAGACACGCTTGTTGACTTAAAACGGCTGGATGCAAGCCATTGAAATGTATAGGCTTCCAGGCTCCCAAGTAACTTTATAATGCAAAGTCAAGTCAGCCTTTTAAATGAGGTTAAGTACTCGGAGAGTGATGGTAAATAGAACAGGCAGCTCTTTAAGTGGAAATAAAGTGTATGAAATTGCCACAAGGCTGCAAAATGCAGTTAGCTAGGAGGAGTGGATTCCTTTTGGGAGAGAGAGGAAATTAGAATGCAGGCTCAAGAGAGGCTGAAGAGGGCCCTTCAACTAGGAAAAGAAAGGGAGAGGGAATAAGAGAGATTGATTAAGGCCAGTTGTGGAAAGCAAAATTGCAAATTGAGATATCACATCGTCCTAATATTTGCATTCAATTTACCTCCCCAGGACTTGGCCGCAACTCGATCCCCTGCAGCACTCCATACTCAACTACGAAAACAGTCTGCATTAGTGCATGTTTGCTTCTAAGGATTTTTCACACATTTAAAGATGTTTTCCACATTTTTTCTAAAATCCCCCATGAGGCTCTGTAGAATGATCTCACATTCTTTTTAATTTCTTAGCTAGTGGAAAGAGAATTTCTAACTCTAGATCTCATGTGACCCTACCAGTCTTTTCTGAGTTGGATTTTTTCTTTTTAATTTTTCTTTTTGGAAATCAGCAAATTAAAATTCAGTTTTGCCACAATGAAAATGCCCTTCTGTTTTTTCCTTGGGTCGAAGACCAAAAATGAAGTCTGACTTGATACATTGACAAAGTTCCAGGTTGACTTGGTCGGAAACCAAGACCAAAAAATGTAGGTTGTTTTTCAGCGGCAGAGAGGTGACACATGTTAACAGTTTGTCTTCTGTGTCTGTCTCATCCTGCTGTTCGCGTCCAGCTTCTGACAGCACTCAAATGAGAGAACTTCCACATCCAAAATGCCTACCAGAACTTCCAGCAAGAGCTTACATGTTGATGAGAATGAGTTAGAGGGGGATGGAATTTAACTCCCTTGAAAACTGCTAGAAATTTTCAAATTTGAGTCTGGTAGCCTTTATATATAAAAAGACATTGACTTGTGTCTACACAGAGCTATGCCATTTTCAGGTTACTAGATTTTCTCTAAATGGAAAGTGTTAAATATTTAAAGGTTTAAAATGGCCAGCTAGGAAATTCCTAAATGTGCATTCAGAAATAATTTTATTCCATTCTAAAATTAGAAGTGGGAAAAGTCAAAAGTATCAAAACAAGTTGTTAAAATGAGTATTCATGTTAGCTCACTAATAGGGTTGCTATGAGTCCAGATCTACTCTAGGGCAACGGGCTGGACTTTTTTTTTGTTTGAAGAGGCCTCTTAGCCTCTTTCCCATTGAAATACAAACTGTCATTCTGGGAATGCAAATTGTGTGTTTAATAATTTCATGTTTTTGCTCTTGTAAGAAGCATTCAGAAACGTGCCTCAGGCACATTGATTTGTTGAAAAACTAAGAATGTCACAAAAATACAGTTGGGCCAACTACTTAGCATTGGTAACTTAATATAGCTTTGTTATTCTTCTATGGAGCCAGAATGCTAAATTTGACAGTTGAATGTTGCACATTCTTGGACACATTTCAGAAACAGACATCTATATTCTACACTAAATAGCTCTCCGAAAGAACAACAAAAACAATATTTTTCATTTGCTAAGAGACAGAATTTTGGTTAGGGTACTTGAAAAAAAAATCTATTAATAGATTCTCAGGCTCAGGTAATAACACTAGTGTTATTTTTTATATCCATAGAGAGGACCATGTGGTTTTTCACCTTTGTCTACTAAGATGGAAAATTTTATTAATAGATTTTCTGATGTTAAACCATCCTTATATTCTAGGGATAAACTCTAATTGCTTGTGATATTTTACTTCTTTAATACATAATTAGAATCAGTGAGCTAGTATTTTTTTTTTTTTTTAGAATTTTCACATCTAGATTCATAAGGCAAATGAGTCTGAGTTTCGGGTTTTTGTTTGTTTGTTTGTTTGTTTTTCCATGTACTGTCCCTATCCAGTTTGAGATAAAGATTATGTTGGCTTCCTAAAATGAGTTGGGACATGTTTCTCATTCTTCATTTACCGGAAAAGCGCATAAAGTGGGGACTATGTATTCCTTCAAAGTTTGGTAAAACCCTCATGTACCAACTGGGTCTGGAGCTTTATTCTGCGGAAGGAGAAGGCTTTTGAAGGGAGGATTCACACAATAAGCTGGATACGCTAGTGCACTGGTGGCGAAGTGGTTAAGAGCTTGACTGCTAACCAAAAGATTGTCAGTTCAAATCCACCAGTGGCTCCTTGGAAACCCTGTGGGGCCGTTCTACTCTGTCCTTTAGGGAAGGTCACTATGAGTTGGAATTGACTCGACAGCAATGGGTTTCTAGTAGACTAGTAAGTGTCTTTTTTTTAAAATAATTCTACCCTTCTGCTTCCATGATTCAAGGTGAATACTTACCAGAAGTCAATTGTGCTTGTTCCCAAACCTGTTTATGACAAATGTACCTGGTAAAAGTATTAAATTTAATATTAATGGGAATTCCAGAACACTTAATTGTGCTCGTAAGAAACCTGTACTTAGACCAAGAGGCAGTCGTTCAAACGGAACAAGGGGATACTGCGTGGTTTAAAATCAGGAAAGGTGTGTGTCAGGGTTGTATTCTTTCACCACACTTACTCAATCTGTATGCTGAGCAAATAATCCGACAAACTGGACTATGTGAAGAAGAATGGGGCAGCAGGATTGGAGGAAGACTCATTAATGATCTGTGATATGCAGATGACACAACTTTGCTTCCTGAAAGTGAAGAGGATTTGAAGCACTTACTGACGAAGGTCAAAGACTACAGCATTCAGTACGGATTACCCCTCAACATAAAGAAAACAAAAATCCTCACAACCGGACCAATAAGCAACATCATGATAAATGGAGAAAAGATTGAAGTTGTCAAGAAATTGATTTTATTTGGATTCACAATCAACACCCACTAAAGCAGCACTCGAAATCAAATGACGCATTGCATTGGGCCAATCTGCTGCAAAAGATATCTTTAAAACGTTAAAAAGCAAATATATCACTTTAAGGGCTAAGTTGCATCTGACCCAAGCCATGGTGTTTTCAATTGCCTCATATGCATGTGAAAGCTGGACAATGATTAAAGAAGACCAAAGAAGAATTGATGCCTTTGATTTATGGTGTTGGCGAAGAATATTGAATATACCATGGACTACCAGAAGAATGAACAAATCTGTCTTGTAAGAAGTACAGCCAGCATACTCCTTAGAAGCAAGGATGGTGAGACTACATCTCACATACTTTGGACATGGTATCAGGAGGGATCAGTCCCTGGAGAAGGACTTCATCCTTGGTAAAGTAGAGGGTCAGTGAAAAAGAGGAAGACCCTCAATGAGATGGATTGACACACTGGCTGCAACAATGGGCTCAAGCATAACAATGATTGTGACGATGGTGCAGGATCGGTGTTTCATTCTGTTTTACACAGGGTTGCCGTGAGTTGGAACTGACTCGACAACACCTAACAACGACAGTACATGGCGTCAGGGCACAGAGCCAAGCTCTCATCCCTACCGCCCAACCTACATCTCACAAAGTTTTCTCGGTTCACAAAAATCACTAAAAATCTTTGTCAAATACAGCTATACTGATATTCATTCACACAGTGTCCAAAGGGATGTTCTGACTTCTGTAGGGTTTGTATTAACATAAATACCATATTAGTGGGACTGTTTGAAACTGCTTATCTCTCAGAAGGCTCTGCAACACAATTCTTGAAACACTTACGTCAGACAAATGTGTATCACATTTAAATAAAATATGGAGACAGGTCAGCTAAGTGACTGACAGCCAAGGGGAGGGGGCAAAGATTCTAATTTTTTCTTAAACATGAAAGTTTATTTCTGAACTATTTATGGATCGATTTCCTAAATTGCTTTAAAATCTATAGATGAAATAGTCTTGAAACAGCTTCATAATATTAATGTTCTTTTAAAGCCATAATCAACTTTTTTTCCATCTATTTCATCAATTTTCCAGGTTGGCATGAGTCATAGGCTTTCCCCTAAGCTCTTCTGTCCCCAAAAATTATTATAAAATTCACTTGTGACCTAATATTCAGTACTTTCTGTAATTGGAGAAGCTCCTGTAGAAAGACAGAAATTTGAGGATTACATTTATTGTCTATTTAGTGACAGGCTTCCTCAGCAAAGCAAGAATACTTTAATTGTAAGGTCAACCTGGATCGTCATACAAAACAGGCAGTTCTACACGGAATAGCCACCACCTATCTGTCAGTTTGCTGTACTGTGGTGGTTTTCATGTTCCTATGTTGCTGGAAGCTATGCCACTGGTATTTCAAACACCAGCAGGGTTACTCATGGTGCATAGCATCTCAGTGGAGCTTCAAGACTAAGACAGACTATGAAGAAAAGCATAGTGATCTACTTCTGAAAAGTAACCAGTGAAAACCCTATGGATCACAACAGAATATTGTCCGAGACTTCAACTCACTTACGTTGGATACGTCATCAGGAAGGACAAACCAGGCAGCATTTCGTTCCATTGTGCCTAGGGTCGCCATGAGTCGGGGGCTGACTCGACAGCAGCTAACAACAAAATTCCCTAGATAAGAGAAACTCATTGTGATGACTAATGTTATGTGTCAACTTAGCTAGGCTATGATTCTCAGTAGTCTGGCAGACAGTATGTAATCACCTTCCCTTTTGTGATCTGATGTGAGCCGCCAATCAGTTGGAAGAGGAGTTTCCTTGAGGCTGTGGCTTGCATCCATAATATAAACAGATGTTCCAGCAAAGTGCTGTCTCTCTCTCTTTCTCTCTCTCTCTCTCTTTCTCTTGATCCTAAATTTGCCTTGTCGTTGTCTGACCTCCAATTCTTGGGATGTGAGAGGCCTTCAGCCTGCCACCTGACCTGCAGATTTTGGGTTCCTCAGCCCCTGCAACCACTAGAGTCAAGAGAAGCCTCCAGCCTGCCTCCTGATTCAAGAATTTGGGACTTGCCAGCCTCTATAATTGCATGAGCCATTTCCTTGAGAAAAATCTCTCTATATATTTCTATATATGCTTCACTGGTTTTGCTCCTTTAAAGAACCCAGCCTAAGACACTCATTAATTTAATTGCTCTGTAACTGATTTTCTGTAATACTTTTGGGTGCAATAGCCAAACCAATCTTGAAGGACTCACATTTCCCTGCTTCAAAACTTACTATAAAGCTACAGTAATGAAGACAGTGTGGTACTGACATATGGATAAACGTATAGTTTAATGGAATAGAATTGAGAATCTAAAAATAAACTCATATTGATTGTCATTTGGTTTTCAACAGTGATACCAAGATAACTGAATAGGGGAAGAATGATCTTTTCAACAAATGGTGCTAGTACAACTGGATAAGCACATGCAAAAGAATGAAATTGGACCCCTACCTCACACCATATATACAAATTAACTCTGAGTGAGCCAATGAGCTAAATGTGAGTCCTAAACCATGAAAATCTTTGAAGAAAATATAACAGTAAGTCTTCATAGCCTTGGATTAAGCAATGGTTTCTTTGATATGACACCAAAAACACAAGCAACAAAAGAAAAAGTAAATTGGACTTTAACCAATTAAAAACTGTTGCTAAAAGAATATCAACAAGAATACCATCAAGGTAACTGTCATGGATTGAATTGTGTCCCCCGAAAATATCTGTCAACTTGGCTGGGTCATGATTCCCAGTATTGTATGATTGTGTAATCTGATGTGATTTCCTTATGTGTTGTAAATTCTATCACTATGATGAGGTTATATGTGATCTCCTGATGTGTTGTAAATTCTATTACTGTGATGAGGTTTACAAGATTGGATAGTGTCTTAATCCAATCTCTTTTGAGATATAAAAGAGAGAAGCAAGCAGAAACACATGGGAACCTCATACCACCAAGAAAGCAGTGCCAGGAGCAGAGCGTGTCCTTTGGACATCAGGTTCCTGTGCAGAGAAGCTCCCAGACCAAGGAAAGACTGATGCATCACAAGGACCTTTCTCCAGAGCCAACAGAGATAGAAAGCCTCCTGGAGCTGATGCCCTGAATTTAGACTTGTAGCCTACTGGACTGCGAGAGAATAAACTTCTCTTTGTTAAAGCCATCCACTTGTGGTATTCCTGTTAGAGCAGCACGAGATGACTAAGACAGTAACATACTGATCCTCTCACCATATGTGTATTGTAGATGTATTGAAAAGTGTTGAGAAAACTCTCTCAGATTGGAAACTGCCTTTTTTTTTTTCTGTAATACCCTAAATACCAAGATGAGCTAACAACCATGGCTTCCATTCCTAATATCACACCGGGCCAGTTTCTTATCTGCTGACTCTGACTCCTTTTTCATCCTTTTCTTCTCTCCTCTGTATCTAAAAGGGCTAGAAGTCTGCAAACTACATTCCCCAGACACTCTGTCAGCTTCCTGATGAGACATTAGTGGGATATTAGAAGGAAAAAGCTCTTTTATTCTGCTCCTGGCAACACCTCTTACAGCAGCAGCTGCATTTTCACAACCAAGGCTCCGAATGCAACAAACTATAGGTGATATAACTCATCAGTATACTGGCAGATTTTCAGCAGCATCAGCTGGAGCATGGACTCGTGGGTTCCTGATCAGTGGCAGCAGCCTCAGCAGCTCAGGAGGGCCACGGGCCAATCAGCAACCCATCCAAGTCTGCAGACTTCATCCCAGCCAATAGCAGCTTCCTGATCTTGAGAATGTCCCCTTCTTACAGATGGAATCTGAAGGTTGAAGAGTTGAGCAGCTCATCAAGAGCCCCACTGTTAGAAAGGGCGATGCAAAGTCCATGCTCTGTGTTATGGATTGAACTGTGTCCCCAAAAAATATGTATTATAAATCCTAACCTGTATGCCTGTGATTGTAATCCAATTTGGGAATGGGTAGTCTTCGTTATGTTAATGAGACTGGGTTAGTGGGGTGTATCTTGAGTCAATCTCTTTTGAGATATAAAAGAGAGTAAAAGCAAGCTAGTAAGCAGAGATGGGGGAAGGGAGATGTCAAGCCATGTGAAGATCGCCCAGGAGCAGAAGCTCAGAAGAGACGAGGACCTTCCCCAGAGCCAACAGACAGAGAAAGCCTTCCCCTAGAGCTGGCACCCAAAATTTAGACCTCTAGCCTCCTAAACGGTAAGAAAATAAATTTCTGTTTGTTAAAGCCACCCAGTTGTGGTATTTCTGTAATAGTAGCACTAGATAACTAAGATACTGTCTACCTAACCACACACCCTCTTAGAGCATTTGAATATAATTGTTGTTTCACTCACATTATAGACTGCAGTGGTGCACATTTAAAGTGCTTTAGATGTTTTCATTTAAAATCATGTCTCAGAAAGCCCCAGTATAGCTAAGAGGTTACTTACACATCTGTTATCATTCAGTCATTCAACAATTTATGGAGCACCTATTAAGTGACAGACATTTTACTAGATGTTGGGTCACACAGATAAGTTGCTTTTTAGTTTCCGCTTTTGAGATGTTCATTCACTAACAACTATGTTAGTACAAGTATTATGTTAATCCCTGGGATTAAAAACAAACAAACAAAAAACTAAAAACAAGTAGCTAGAGATTAGTGCTTTTCACCAAATACTCTCCACTATCTATCTTGGAGCACATGTCAGGATTGCACTTCCTAACCCCTCGTGATTGGTTTGGTAGGGCCATGTGACTGGCTCTGGCCAATGGGCTGAGAGCAAAAGTAATGTGTGTCACTTCCAGGCCAGAGCATACCATTGCCAGCGTGAGATTCTCCCCACTCACTTGCCCTCTACTTAGTGATGGCAACATTTGAAATGGTAACTGTTCCACCAGCCTAGGTTTTCGAGTAACTACAGTGAACACAGTCCTTCTGTTAACCTATGATGGGCGTATAGCATGGGCAAGAAATAAGCCTCTGTTACTTGAAGCAATTAAGAATTTGGAGTTGCTTGATATCTTAGTACAATCAGCATCCCTTGACTAATCCAACAAGACCTGGTATATGTGCTTTTTAGACGCTTACCACTCTGTAAAGGAAATTTTCATGTAAATAAAAGGGGGTAATACACATTGCAGATACTAGGACAGAAGCATGCATAGAGGAGAATTGGGATGAAGTGGCAGGATGAGACAAGAGACTTCCTGGAGAAAGTTTCCAATAAGCAGAGTCCCTAGTTAAGCAACCAACTAAAATTTAGGGTGATGGAGGCCAGATAGACATTGCCAAAGTGTTGTAGTACCATTTGCGAAGCCTGAGACTGTCTGGAGGGGTCAGGAAAAATCCCTGGGAACCAACATTTGACCTGGGTCTCAAAAGGTAAGTCAAGAGGTCGACAGGAAGGGGAAACGACATTCCACTCTATCTTTAATTTTTGTATCTCCACTGTCTAGCCTAGCACACATAACGCAGAAAGTATCCACCAAAGGTTTGATGGATGAATGGATGGGACTGATAGGCAAATTCCAGGGAGAGGGAAGAACATATGGGAAGGGCTGGGATCAAGAAACAGTGTAGCTGTTCAGGAAAATAATGAGCTTCTCCTGCAGACCTGTCAAGTCAAGGCTATTCTTTCTCACGTTCGGCACCCCACCAAGAGTTAGGAAGGGAGTCCTTGATCTTCACTTCCTCTTCCAAACCATTTCTCCTCCTTCGCCCCTAAAACTCCCAGCTCCTTTGAAGTCATGCCATCCCATCTGAACTACCTCTGTCCTGTCCTCGGTGCTGCCCCAAGTGACTAACCCACTCACTCATTCACGGAAAAATTTCAGCTCCTGGGTCCTACCTTTCTTTCTACCCCTGTTCCTGTCATTGTCCTTAGGCAGATGGGTCAAAATGGTTCCAGATGAGTCATCCCAGATTAATACTTGTCTAGTCTTTAGTTGCCTGTCTCATAGCTCCATCGACTGTAGCTAGGGAGATTGTGGAATCAATCTTACGTTCTTAATCTTGGGCTCCCAACTGGATGCTTACCACCAAATATTTATCAGTGTACATTTACTTCCTAAGCCTCAAGTGGTTGTCTAAGATACCCTAGGATCTATGACTTGATCATCCTCATAACTCTAACTTTTCACATCTTAGAAGAAAGGATTCTGAACCCAAAGCAACAATACACACAGTCCCAAATACAATGGCTTCATCCTTGAGTCGCATAAGCCCCAACGGGGGAGCTCTTGGGATATGCATGAGCTCATGACATTATGAATTGGTATCCAAGCAAAATAATCATCTTTGGGAAACAGTTTGTGAACTTGTCCTGGAATAAGACTCACCAGTCATGTTTTAACCCTGAATTTGCCAAAGGGTGACTGTTTCTGGCAAGGAATTCTGAGTTAATTTTTAGGCCCTCAGGGGTTTGGAGGGCAGTGACACAAGTCAGTAGGTAAGACAGTCTCTCATTTTATAGGAACCAAACTACCAGCATGAGTATACACAGCTGTATATCTATGTATCTATATCCATCTATCTCTCCCTCTTTTTTCTCTATCTCTCTATCTCTAAATAGAACATTTTCTTCTGCTCTAGTGTTGTCCAACTTGCTTGCCAATAAAAATAAGACCTTAGTATTCTACTTTGTTGACATACCAAGTAAAAATTGCCTAGAACTGGGTTTTACTCAACAAAGCTGATAAAACCCCACAACAGCAACAAGCCCTGAGGCAAAGCCACCCTCAAACCCAGAGTGGTTAGAGGTATCTGACAGTCTTCATTCTCCCTGGCCCAAGCTTGTTCTGTCCCAACCCAAAAGAGGGCCAGGGCTCTGGAAAGCTTCCAGAAGACATCAGTTGCTCATCTTACCCAACTTCAGAAGTTTTGGCAGTGCCTAGGGGACTCACAGCCCACTCTACTTTTCATAATATCCAGGAATGCATATTTTCGAGTGATATATTTCCCCATACCACAGCAAAGTGCAAAGGAGTGATTTACACATGCAGCACTTACTAGACACCAAGCATGTATTAGACATTAGTACACAAGATTTTCCCTCCAACAGTGTCCAATCTATAAAACTAAATGCCTAATACATTCTGATAAAGGGGCATCCGTCGCTCAGTAGTATAATTCTCACTTTCCATGCAGAAGACCCAGGTTCAATTCCCGGCCCATGCACCTCATGTGCGACCACCACCCATCTGTCAGTGGAGACTTGTGTGTTGCTATGATGCTAAACAGGTTTCAGCAGAGCTTTCACATTAAGACAGACTAGGAAGAAAAGCAATCTACTTCCTACTACTTTCATTTAAAAAAAGACCAAACCCATTGCCATTGAGTCAATTCCTACTCATAGCAACCCAATGAAAACCAAATGGATCATAACGGGATATTGTTTGATATAGTGCTGGAAGATGAGTCCCCTAGGTGAGAAAGTACTCAAAATACAGAGTGGCCACAACAATGGACTCAAACCTACCAACGATCATAAAGATGGTGCAATACTGGGCAATGTTTCTATTGTACATAAGGTCGCTATGAATCAGAGCTGACGTGAAGGCAATGAACAACAATAACAATCTAGAAGCAAGATCTTGTTCTATTACACTGACTTTTTAAAGAGTCTTGGTCAGTTGCCTAGAAGAATGTTCCATACTCTGGATGTTTGATTATTTTCTTGAGGTGCCATTTGATTTGTTTCTTTCTTCCCTGTATTCTTTTTTTTTTTAATTAATTTTTATTGTGGTGAAAATATACTCATCAAAACATTCACCAATTCAATAATTTCTACATGTAAAGTTCAGTGTTACCTATATTTCTTGTAAACTGACGGTTAATCTGGAGTCTCAAGTAGACTTAGATCGAACAGTTTTATGAAGACATCTTCACAGATGATGTATCCTTTCTATGCACCACTTCAGGGGGCATAGAATGCCAAGCTGTCCCCCTCATTAGTGATGCTAAGTTTTATCATTGAACAAGGTGGTGACCCCAAGATCTCTCCACCATATAGGAGCCTCCCCTTTGCAAATTACAAACAACTGTGAGTGTGATTTTTTGGCACCGAGAATCCATATGATTCCCTCACATTCACCAGATAGTTCTAGCATCCACAGATGACCCTAATCAGATTTACACTTAGAAAGAGCATTCTGTAGTGTGGAGAGGGCACCGAGACTGGAGAAAGGGGGTGAGTGTGGCAGCCACCGCTGTCTTCTCCATGAGACATGAAATTGACCCAACCTGGGGTGGGGCTGGAGTGGGGGCGGGGGGGAAGAGGGTGGATATCAAAGAGGTAGAAATGACAACATCTTGTGAGTGGTTGGATGTGGAGGATTCAGTGGAGATAGAGGAGTCTAGATTTGGGCATTGGTAACTTGATGGTGCCAAGTTGGAGAACACAGGAGGAGAAACAAGATGGCAAGATAGACATGGGAACTTAGGCTCAGGCATGAGGTGTTTGAGTCCTCTGTGGGGCACCCAAGAGTCCCTGGGTGGTAAAAATGGTTAACGTGCTCAGCTGCTAACAAAAAGGTTGGAAGTTCGAGTCCACCCAGAGGTACCTTGGAAGAATGCCCTGGTGATCTACTTCCAAAAAATTAGCCATTGAAAACCCTATGGAGCACAGTTCTACTCTGACACACATGGGGTTGCCATGAGTCAGAATCGATTCACCAGCACCTTTTTTTTTTTTAATCTGCACATTGAAAAATACCACTGCAATACGAACCCATCCATATCCCCAAATCTGCTTTCCATCTAAATCTTTTATGTGAGAACTTTCTTCATGTGCAGATAAATCAACAGAAACAGAGCTGTCTGGGTCAGAATGGGGCAAGAGAGGAAGAAAAGGGTAGGAAGTGTGTCACCATGAGGGTCCACCATGGGGGTGGAAGCAGCAACATGGGAACCGCAACCCAAGTCTGTCTCTCTAAGTCTAGATGTAATGGATTGAATTGTGTCCCCTCAGTAGATATGTTGAAGTCCTAACCCGTTCCTATGAATGTGACTTTGGAAATGGGGTCTTTATTTGAAGATGTTATTAGTTAGGTTCACGTGAGGTCATATTGGTGTAGGGTGAGCCCTAATCTCATCTGAGTGATGTTTTATATAGAGGAGAATGGATACAGAGAAACACAGTACAAAGTGAGAAGACACCATGTAAAGATACCAAGAAACACCAATGGTTGCTCAGAGCCGCCAGGAGCTAGGAGAGAGGCATGGAACAATTGCTTTCCCAGAGCCCTTGGAAGAAATCAACATGACTGAGACCCTGATTTGGACTTCTCCCCTCCAGAACTATGAGACAATAAATTTCTATTCTTATAAGCCACCCATTTTGTAGTATTTCGTTACAGCAGCCCTAGGAGACTACAACCAGGTGACCACTGAAACAACCAGGCTGCCTATTTCACACTCACGGGTATCTGTGAAGTGTGCCTGAGCTCTCCACGGGGATAGCACTTCCCTGCCACTAGGTCATATCAGCTGCATCGCCAGCCCCTTCCACCCTGAGAGACTGTCCTAACCCCAAATCCTCTCCCTGCTGCAAGTTGGTGGCCTCTTGCCCAGGCACCAGCTCAGAGCACAGAGAGGACGGCAGTTTTGGTCAAACCTCATTACAGCAAAAACAAATGCAAAGTAAGAGAACACGGTTGCTCCCTAACCAACCCCAGGCTAAAGAGCCTTCTGGTCAGCCACGTAGCTACAAGGAACGTAACTGCTCTGGTCAGGACAGAGAAGATCTGTGTTTCTGGATTTTTTTCAAAAAGCTCAACACTGATCGATAAGATCATACTGGTAAAGTAAAGAATAGCATGTCAACTTTGATGTTGGCTTGATCTGTAAGGGACTATGTGCATTATACACACACATATATATACCCTGATGGAAATGAGAACCAGCAATTTGGGAACCTACTTCAGAAACCTTTCTAGCAGGTACATAATTTCTCATCAGGTAAGAGATGAGTCGTTAAGGATCAGAAACAATCACTTGAAATTTTCATCTATACTTTCTCAGGTTCTGCAGTGGTAACTGTGTTCTCACAGTTTACACGTGAATGTGTTCACAGAGCATCCAGGAGACGTGCCGTAAAACACGAAGGATCTGCTTGCTTTCTTTTCTTTTCCTTTTTTTTTTTTTTTCCTTTGTGTTTGGGTTCATTCAAGAAGGAGTAATTAATCCAACTAAGGGGCATTAGGGAGGGCTTCCTGGGGGAGGCATGTAAGTTGGAATGTGAAGATACATCTTCAGATGAGGGAAGTGTTTGAGGCTTCAAGTAAATATAAGAAGTTCGGAAGGTTCCGGGCACCTTTGGGGACATTGAAGAGTGCAGGAGGTGGCAGAGTAGGATCCCAAGCAGTGTGTACTGGGAAGGGGGAAGCCAGGGTAAGCTGGAATACTGAGGAACTGGAGCACCAGTCTGAGATGATGCCTCAGTGTGTGGGCAGAAAGGAGCAATCAGGGGGCTTTCCAAATGGGAGTCATGATCCAGTATGGTAGAAGACAGTTCACTGGTGCCACTAAGGTACAAGGACTGCTGGCGGTGGTAAAGAGGAGGCTTGTAGAACAATCTAGACCAGAGAGAAGGGTCCCCCCTCACCCCAGGGATTAGAGCTCCCACTATGTGGGACCACGTGGTGACCCCTGATGGCCACTACTGCTCACCCAGGCAGGAAGGTGCCTGCCTGAGCCTGGAGAATGCTCAGCCCTATAAAAGCTACCCCTCATGGACTCCACACCTTATCAATACAATAGCACAGGGCACCTGGTTAACAGACAGGTGGATCAGGAAAAAGCAGAACACCCAACACAACGAACATGATGTCAGCATGGCCAGATGGCCACTACATCTGAGAGTAGCAGTCACATGGTATTCCTATTTCCTGTATCCAAATAAAAAACCATCAAGGAAAGGAAGCAGGTGGAGAAGACAGACATTCTCACCAGCAGATCCTGTGAACAGAGATCATTTTCTCCATCTTGGGAGAGTAACACTTAAGAGAAAATAATGAAGCCTTTGTATTTTGATTCTAGTAACTCATAGTAAATTAAATCTATTGCATACCTGTAAAATTTCCTTTTCAAAGTATGCTGTTTGTTGGTTTACCAAAGTGTAACTTGACATCTCCCTCTCGCTCTCTGGGAGCAGGTCTCCAAAGATGGCTCCAATGAGCCTGCCTCATTGTAACTGTCCTTGTGCTGCCCCCCAAATTGTGTTAAGGCAGAGCCTGTGACCTGCCTGCTTTAACCAATAGATGTAGTAGGGCAACACTGTCCCCATTCTGGACCTAACCCTTAAGAAAGTCTGGAAGTTTCTGCTTTAGGGCTTTTGGATATCCTGAGTGATCATGTAAGACAGGGATTGGCAAACCACCGCCCTCAAGCCTAATCTGGCCCACTGCCTGTTTTTGTAAATAAAGTTTTATTGGAACATGGCCACACCCATTTATTTACACATTTCCTGTGGCTGTTTTTACACTACAACAGCAGAGTTGGGTAGTTTTGAAAACTACCATGTGGTCCACAAAGCCTAAAATATTTACTACCTAGCCCTTTACAGAAAAGTTTGCTGACCCTGGTTTAAGGGGACTATCTCCTTGCTGGAGAGACACTGCAGAAGTCCTGAGACCACAAGGAGAAAGAGAGAAGCCTGCTGTCTCAGTTACTATCATGGCCCAGCTTGCCATCTAAGTGCCAACACATGAGCAATCCCAAGGAAGACAAGCAGAAGAACCGTCCAGCTGATCCCAGGCAACTCACTGAACCGGGGTAATAAAATGGATGCTGTAAGTCACCAAGTTTTGGGTGATTTATTACACACCACTAAAAAACTGGGATCTAATCCCTACTCCCACCAAAAAAGAGAAGATTCTTGAACTGTGACTGTGAAGATGGGACAAGAAGACACAAAACCATGGCTGAATTAGTTCTTGAAGCTGTCCAATAGCAAAATATAACTGACCGCAGTTGTTCTGGAGAAATACCATAACTCATCACAAAACCAGCAATTAAACCACAAGGCTTCTGTTTCCTACCCCTTGTATATCACCCCTACTCTCTGCAAACAGTTTGACCACATTTTAGTTGGTGGGTTTTTACTTTTTAAATGAACCTTATCATTATTCATACAATGAGTACCAAAGGTTTCCACAGGACAGGAGCTTCTCATCCTTCTTAACACAAAATGTCTACCTGCAGGTCCTTTACATGCAGTGTCTTCTTGCACTGAATTCTAGAAAGCCTTTTTTTTTTTTTTTTTGAAAAAACAAGTCTGTCATTTCAAAATATCTCAAGCTTTAAAGACACAAGGAGAGCTATGAATCCAGCCCATGAAATTAACGGTTTGCTCATCGTAAATCCCTCAGTTATATTTGTTTTCTAGTGAAAGTGAAAATCAGAACACATTCTACTTATCACTTTTTCTCCACCACATCTGGAGAGAAGGCTCTTCTCCTTGCAGTCAATATTCCTGCTTACAGAAGACAAATGGCAAAATCGTGGTGGCTGGTGCAGGAACCTCTCTTGCAGATGTCAGAGTTGTTTGGAGGTGCCTGCCAATCAAGCAGGGGACATTGGTAGTTCAGTGGTAGAATTCTCACCTTCTATGTAGGAGACCCAGGTTTGATTCCAGCCAATGCACCTCATGTGCAGCCACCACTCACCTGTCAGTGGAGGTTTGTATGTTGCTATGATGCTGAACAGGTTTCAGTGGAGCTTCCAGACTAAGACAGACCAGGAAGAAAGGTCTCGTGATCACTTCCGAAAATCAACCGGGAAAACCTATGGATTACAGTGGTCTAATCCTCCAACAGATCATGGGATGGCACATGCCCGTTGTGCATGGGGTCACCATGAGTTGGGGGCCAAGTCAGTGGCAACTAACAACAACAACAACCGATCAAGTAGGTCCCTTTCCCCAGACTGAGTGCGATGGGCAGAATGGCTCCCAAACATGTCCATGTCCATGTCCTGGAACCTGTGAATATGTTATGTTACATGGCAGAGGGACTTTGTAGACATAATTAAATTTACAGACTTTAAAATAGAAAGATTATCCTGGATTATTGAATTTTTTTATTGGAGTGGGCCCAATCTAATCATATGAGCCCTTAAAAGCATCGCACTTTCTCCAGCCATTGCACTTGGTTGATTTGAAGATGGAGCCAACATGATGAACTTGTGGATGGCCCTAAAGAAATGAAAGAGGCTCCTGGCCAACAGCAGCAATAGAAGCCCCAATGGCAAGGGTTTGGGCTCAGAGGACTTCAGGAGCACTTCCCAGCTGTGGTGACCAGAAGCGCAAGGTTTTTTCAGCTCCTCAGCTGAGAAATAAAGCCTCTCCACCCATCTGTCTACCCATCGTCTGGCTGAAGAAAAGTTGCACTGTTTTTCTTAGTTACCCAGTGTTGCTGTAACACAAGTACCACAGATGGATAGTTTTAAAGAACAGAAATCTATTTTCTTATGGTTTTGGGGGCTAAAAGTCCAAATCAGGACCTTGGTCATGTCAGTTCCTTCCTTGTCAGTAGCTCTAGGCATTCCTTGGTTCTTTGGCCTATAGATGATCCTCACATTGCATCTGTCTACCCCCATGTGTGCCTGTCTCTGTGTCTAATCTGCTGTTTTTATAACTCAGAAGTGATTAGATTTAGAATCCACTGTACTCGGATATGACCTAATTAACATAACAAAGAAAACCCTATTTCCAAACAGGATCACATCCACAGATACAGGGGTTAGGATTATAACATATATTTTGGGAGAAGGGAGACACTCAATTTAATACATAAAACATTTGTTCATAAACATTTTCCTGTCCTTCCAAGTCAATGCAACCTACTGTGATTCTGAAAGCACCATTGTTTCTAGTTTTCACACATCTGTCTCTAAGGAATAAATCGTTTCTCTGAGGAAAAAAAAAATCATGCTAGCCCTCCCTTTCCCTACACACCCACCCATAAGTCAGACACAGGAGTGGAGCCCTGCCCAAGTTCACCTCCACCAGGGTTTCCCCATTCTAAGAACTTTTCATCCTATACTGAGTGTAAAACTCAGGAGGTTCAGTGCTCAGTCAGTGGGGTGGGGGCTGCACCATCATCAGAGGAAATCTGCCTATTTGTATGGACCAGGTAGAAAGTGCCGACCCACGTGGTCCAGGGTGCTGTTGCCTGGCAACCAACAGTGACTTCAGAATAACTCAGGTTTTGTCTGCTGTTCTCCAACCACACAAAGGGGCACCAAGTGCTCACCACACCTCTCCACTTGATGTTTTTCATCTTCCACTTACTGCCTCCTCACACACCACCACTGTCCCTCATTGACCACTTCCAGCCCTCCACCACACTCCTAGCCTCGGCAGCACTCCTGGTGTGTGTCCTCCCTCTCTGTCTCTGTCTCTCTCTTCTACCCCATGGAGTCCCAAGAGCCCCAGCACCAGTTAGACCAGGCAGTGCCTCTGTAGAGGACAAACCAAAAGAAGACAAGGCGTGAAACAAGCAAGGAGCCCAGGAAGGTAAAAGGCTGGGGAGACACACTGCTGAATAATGCAAACCCATCTCAGGCTAGAAATCTCTTCTCTTGATGGTGAGTTTTCTGTTCCTCTAACTTCCATGCTCACCACCCATCTGTTATTTTGTTGTACTGTGGTGACTTGTGTGCTGCTGGGATGCTGGAAGCTATGCCACCAGTATTTTAAACACCAGCAAGGTCACTCATGATGGACAGGTTTCAGCAGAGCTTCCAGACTAAGACAGAGTAGGAAGAAGGCCTGGTGATCTACTTCCAAAAATCAACCAACGAAAATCCTATGGATCACATAGAATATTGTCCAGTATAGTGCTGGAAGACAAGCCAGCAGGGTTGGCAGGCACTCAAAATGCACAGTGGCCGCAACAATGGGCTCGAGCATATCAGCAATCATGAAAATGGCACAGGGCCAGGCAACACTTCATTCTACTGTACATGAGCTCACCAGGAGTTGGAGCCAACTACATGGCAACTAACAACCACAACAAACTTGTATGCACAAAGAGCTTCCCTTGGCAGTTCTGTTCCCTGCCTTACATCTCTGAATGTTCACCTACAGCCACTCCCATGCTTGCAGCTGAGCTTTGTGCTTCATGTACATTGTTTCTAATACTTACAATGGCCCAGCAAGATGTTCCTCAGTCTATCTGCTTTTCAGAGGAGGAAACTGAGGTCGGAGGGTTGGGGGTATCATGTCAGTTATTTCCCGGAGGGCATAGAGCTGATAGATGCACTTAATGACGGGTTTTATTGATTTTAAAATCTATTATTTAATAGTAACCAACCCAACCAACCAGTTGCCATCAAGTCTATTCCAACTCATGCTGATCCCATGTGTGTCAAAGTAGAACTGTGCTCTATAGTGTTTTCAGTGGCTCGTTTTTTGGAAGTAGATCACAGGCCTTTCTTCTAAGGTGCCACTGGGTGAACTTGAACCTCCAAACTTTTGGTTAGCAGCTGAGCACATTAACTGTTTACGCCACCCAGAGTCTCCTTATTTAAAGTAGCTGCTGAGGCTGCTTACGTACAACAAAAAACCTCATGGGACTTGGTTTCTTGGTTTGGAGGTTTAGGGTCATGGTTTCATGGGACATCCCAGTTAATTGGCCTAATAATGCATTTAGTGATTCTGTTCTACCTCCTAGTTCATTGCAGAGTGCCTGGGGTCTTAAAAGCTTGCAAGCAGCCATCCTAGGCATGACAATTTTGGTCTCAATTCACCTGGAGCAACAGTGGAAGAAGGAGAGTCAGGAACAGGAGGAGGATACGAAATATGTGGCTAATTCCTTCCATGAACAACTGCCGCCTTTGCCATGAGACCAGAAGAACCAGATGGGGCCTAGCTTTACTGAACATTTTGATCAAAGATTCTGTAGAAGATTCTACAGAATCTTTGATCAAAATGGAGAAAATACAGAACAGAATTTCAAATTCTCAAGGACTCCAGACATTCTGGAGCCATGGAGGCTGGATGAAGCCCTGAAACTATTGCCCTGAGATAATCTTTCAACCTTAAACCAAAAATATCCCCTAAAGTCTTCTTAAAACCAAACAACAGTCTAGCTTAACTAGTAAAAAAAGTCTGACTTGAGCATTATGCTCTTTTAAGAACTCTATGGGATCAAAGTGACAACAGCAACTCGAAAGATTAGATAGGAACCTTAGGGGGCAGTGAGTTAATGTTAATAGTGGAGGAACAACTCAGAAAAGGAGGGTGAGAATTGTTACACAACTTGAAGAATGTAATTAGTGTCACTGAATTGTACATGGAGAAATGGTTGCATTGGTGTATGTTCTATGTATATTCTCAACAACAACAAGATAAATTTAAAAAATCAATCCATGCAATAAAGTAGAAAGAAGAAAGAAAATAAATCACCTATAATTGTAGTACCTCAAAAGACATCCAGTCCTTGCTTAAAACTGTCTTGGCTGGCTCGAATTAGTTGGACCGTTGTTTATGTCTGTAATATTTACCTAAAATACTTAGGTCAACACTCCACTGCAGTGCTCTGCTAATATGTGTATTTTGCCCACACTCTGTGGGTAATCAGACATCTTTAGCCAAAGAGGGCTTGAGGAGAGAGCGGGGTAGGGGTTCACCCACCAAGAGGCTCTCACCCATGATTTGCTCCTGAGCTGAGGGTGTCCACAATGGGTGTTGTTCGCCCCCAGTGTCCTTTCCTTCATGTACTTTGAGCTCTGGAGAACAGTTCCAACCGTCTGCTGGCAGATGCCCTGCAGAGTTGCTCACCAGGCAGTGCTCTCTCCAGTGGCCTGAAGCTGGGCGCCAGGGCAGACCCAGCTCCAATTCTCCAGCCGCCATGCATACACAGTGAGTAGATGGCTGCACTTGGCCAGCCACAAAGGACCCCAGGAAGGATGCCAGCCAGATGGCCTAAGATAACTGAACAGCTACTAGAGGAAATGGCTGGGAGGGGACACCCAGCAGGTGTTAGTCAATCTAGGAAGGTTCGATACCGTGAAGGACCTCAGACCCAGGGCTTCAAACCAGTTCTTTCTGATAAGAACCCCTGCTGAGAATTTGCATTTCCACCCCAGCTATACTGAATGAGAATCTACATTTTAAGAACATCCCCAGGTGATTCTTATGTATAATAAATTTTGAGAATCATGGCTCTACTAGTGGTTCTCAGGAATGGTCCCTAACCAGCAGCATTAGCATTGCCTGGGAACTTATTAGAAATGTAAATTCTCAGCAGGGGTTCCAGTGGGAAAGAACTGGTTCAAAGCCCTGCTCAGACTCTCCCTGATGGACAACAAAGGGTTGTATGAATGGGAGCTGGGAGAAAATGGTGCCGGGGTCTCCTGGTCTCCTGGGCTGGTCAGCTACTGCTGCCCTGTGCACCAGAAATGCAATACCACAGGGCTTCTGCCAGATGCCTAGAACAGCCCTGGTTACATCAGGGTGTCAATTCCTAGAACTGCACGCACCTCCCCATCATGCCAAGCACGGTGTATCAGTCAGGGTAGATCAGGATCTGCCGAGGGAATAGGCAGCCCCAAGTGGCCAGGCACTTGCTGCAGGTCAGCAGCCAGCCCAGCAAGGCCCTGCTCCCTGTTGTCACTCAAGGGCTGAGGTTGACTGAGGTTTCCGCTGTCCTGCAGCAGTGGACAGGGATGGGAAACCGCACACTGACTCTTGAAGTTTTGCCTGGAAGTGACACATGACTTCTGCTCCGTGTCGTTGGCTTGGGGGATCACCTCCCACGTTGGGTGTTCACCAGGTGAGTGGGGTCACATGCAGCTCCACAAGCCACAGGCACTTTGTATCCTGAGGTATCCCCCCAACACCCATCACAGCCACCACTATCCTGCCTCACCTCCCCCAGGCTGGGAGGCCAAGTTCCAGAGTGGTGGTGGTATTGTCAGCTGCCATCAAGTTGGCCCTCAACTCATGGTGACCCCATGCACAATATAAGCAGACTATGGTGATCCACAGGATTTTCACTGGCTTACTTTCAGAAGTAGACCGCCAAGTTTTTCTTCCTATCCATCTTAGTCTGGAAGATCCCCTGAAAATTGTTCAGCATCCTAGCAACACACATACCTCCACTGACAGACAGGTGGTGGCTGTGCATGAGGTACATTGGTTGGGAATCGAACCCAGGTCTCCCGCATGGAAGGTGAGAATTCTACCAACGAATCACTGGTGTCCCCAAGTCCCAGAGAAGAGGTTGCTAACTCAAGGCCCCATATGTATTTTGCTAGACCTGCACAGAGTTTTAAAAAAAGTTGAAATAGCATTTAAAAATCAGATGATTTCACATAAAACTATGAATTTCTGGGTCCTCTTGAAAATCAGGTGATTGGCAATTCTAAGCATGCATTGGGGCAGAACAGCATTCCACTGGCTGTCTTCGGTGATGGGGTGTGTGCTCTTTGGTGTCACCATCCCCACCACTAGCTCTGCCCCACCTAGGCCCAGCCCTGTCCCTGCTCGGTGCCTTGGCATCTAAGTGGGCCACAACATTTCCACACCCTCTCTCTCAATGCTCTGGCAGCAAAGGGGGCCCATCCACAGCCCCAGGCCAGCATCTTGAACCAGTGAATCACTGGAAACACTCTTTAAGAGTATCTGCATCTTGCGTGAGGTCAGAGTTGCAGGAGGTCCCTGAGCTGGTCCAGAGCGTACAGAATTTAACAGGTAGGCTTTGCAGTTTGTGATTGGCAGTGTAGCTACCCTCTTGTTCATGGAAGGTGATGTCCTTTCTCAATTTTTTTTTTTTTTTATACTGTTTGGTACATTTTTGAAGGGACGCCAACCAAACCCAAACCCGTTGCCGTCGAGTCAATTCTGACTCACAGCGACCCTAAAGAACAGAGTAGAACTGCCCCATAGGGTTTCCAAGAGCGCCTGGTGGATTTGAACCGCTGACCTTTGGGTTAACAGCCATACCTCTTAACCACTACACCACTAGGGTTTCCTGAGGGAAAACAGTGGGGCCAAAAGTGCCTCTGCCTGCCACCTTTGATGTGAAGACTCCAGGAACAAGCATGGAACATGTCTGTCTGACTCCTACCCCAGCCTGTCTCCAATATCCACGACGGAAGCTGCTCACAGGGACATGCATTCTGAGAGTGATCTAACCAGAGGACAGCACCAATACCATCCTCTGCCCCACCAGCCCCTTCCACAAACTAGGCACTCCACTTCCTTCTCCACTCTGCACATCTAGTTATTGTCACTCCTTCTCCCTCATCCCAGAACCTTGCGGCAATAAACTTCCTCCCTTATCTAATCCCTCCATGTTTGCCAAGGGCCCTCTAACTACCAGGTCCTAAATGTTGGGGAGATTCAGGTGAGCAGAGAAAGAGGGGGTGTTGGCCTGTGTTTTCTTACATCTAGTGAGGGGGATGAGCCTGCAGCAAAGAAGGAAGATGATCAGAGGGAACAAGAAGAGGTTCGTGCTGCAGAAGCCAAAGAGATGGCCTGCCAAATGGGCAAGGACTGTCAACAGTGCCACCCAGCGTGGCCAAGGCATCCAATGGGGTGAAACAGCAGAACGCTTCTTAGCAACCAGGAGTCCCTGGGGCTCAGAGCGGCTGTGATGCATGGTGGGGCAGGAGCCTTAATGGGAGCAGGCTAAGGTGTGAGCAGGAAGTAAGAGGCGAAGGAGGGACAGTAAGAATGAGCATTTCGTTTGAAAGGTTGGCTGTGAAGAGGAGGAAAGAGAAAGGGGTAGTGGCTGGTAAGGAGTGGGAGATTTGTTTGGGGGAGTTGATAATGCAAAGCAGATTTGAACATGTTTAAATGATAATATCCACACCTGTCTGTCCGTTTGTCATACTGTGGTAGCTTGCATGTTGCTATTATGCGGGCAGCTATACCACCGGTATTTCAAATACCAGCAGGGTCACCCGTGGTGGACAGGTTTCAGCAGAGGTTCCAGACTAAGACAGACTAGGAAGAAAGGGCTCGTCATCTGCTTCTGAAAATTAGCCTATGAAAACCTTACGGATCACAACAGAACATTGTTTCACGCACCTGCTTTGGATACATCATATGGAGGGATCAGTCACCAGAGGAGAACCTCCTGTTTGGTGAAGTAGAAAGTCAGCAAGGGCAAGGGAGACCCTCAGTGAGATGGGTTGGCACAATAGCTGAAACCATGGACTAGAACCTGCTGGCAATTGTGAGGATGACACAGGACTGGGTAACATTTTGTTCTGTTGTACATAAGGTCACCAATGACTCAATGACAGCTATCTCTCTCTTTGTCTATCTTCTATCACCTACCTGTCTACCTGCCTACCTGCCTACCTATCTATCTACCTATCCATCCATCTATCCATCCATCCATCCGTCCATCCGTCCATCCATCCATCTGTCCATCCATCTATCCATCCGTTCATCCATCCATCCATCCACCCATCTACCTATCTATCTAGTTATCTACCTATCTACCTGCCTACCTGCCTATCTATCTATGTATCCATCTATCCATCCATCCATCCACCTATCCACCTATCTGCCTACCTACCTATTTATCTATCTACTTATCTACCTACCTACCTATCTATCTATCTATCTAAATGCTGACATGAGAGTTCCCACTGACTACAGGAGGGGGTGAGGATGGTGGGGAGGCATCTGAGCCCAGTGAAGGGACGTGCTAGGGAGGAGGGACAGATACCAGGTGTCTACACAGAGGTGGGCAGATGTGTGTGTTTGGTGGCAGGGCAAGGAGGGAGTTCTGAGCGTTTCTAAATTTTCTCTCAGAGGGAAAGTCATTTGCTGAGAATACAGGAGGGAATATTTGAGGGGTGCAAGCAGGCTTTGAAATAATTACTGAGGAGAGTATGGGGTGAGCTCACCAGAAACACACAGGGCTGTCAGGCGGAGCTGGGCCCTTCTGCATATGGGGATCAGGAATGGAGCGTGGGCCAGCCCACCCCATGGGGGCAACTTTCCAGCAGCCCTGGTTCCACCGTGGGTGTGACAGCCCCCTCTCCTTATCCGCCTGCCCACGTGCATTCTTTGGGGCAGCTGGCAGTAGGAATGCAGTTGCTGGCATTGACCACGGCCCCACCTGCACCGTGCCTGGCTCAGCTGCTGGCATTGACCACGGCCCCACCTGCACCGTGCCTGGCTCAGCTGCTGGCATTGACCACGGCCCCACCTGCGCTGTGCCTGGCCCAGCTGTCTCTCTTCCTTCCCCCAGGAATGCTCACCTGTGGTAGTCCATGCCCTCTTCCATCTGGCTAACGCCTTGCTCTGTGAAACTCTAATGCCAGAGCAGACAAGATGCATGGGAGCAAAACTCACAATGCCTCTGACTGTGGTTAAACTAAGGTGAGTGCAGGTGGATTAAAAGAAGAAGCCGATGAATAGCACGTGGTGTGGAACCAGACTGCCTTCATTTGGATCCTGGCTGCACCACCTTGGGCAAGTTCCTTAACCTCTCTGTGCTTCAGTTTCTTCATCTGTAAAATGGAGATAATAATGGTGCCCTCATGTTCCAGTTACATTTAAAAAAAACAAAACAAAACAGTTGCCATCCAGTTGATCCCGACTCGTGGTGACCTCGTGTGTGTCAGAGTAGAACTGTGCTCCATAAGGTGTTCAGTGGTGATTATTTTGGAAGTAAATCACCAGGCCTTTCTTCCAAGGCACCTCTGGGTGAACTCGAACTTCTAACCTGTCAGTTAGTAGTCAAGCACATTAATCATTTGCACCACCCAGGGACTCCCCAGTTAAATTGCTGCGTAATAAATCACCTCCAAACTTCTTATCTCTCACGGCTTCACTGAGTCACAGACTTAAGAAGGGCTTGGTCTGGTGGTTCTGGTTCAGGGTCTCCATGCCGTGTCTGGAGCTGGAACACCAGGGGGTAGAAGCAGCCGGTGGCTGGCCAGGCACCTCTCCCTTCATGTCATCTCTGTGCTTCTCCACGTGTGGGCTAGTTGGGCTTCCTTGAAGTATGGTGCCCTACCGCCCACCACTTACAAAGATGTGCAATGGTATTCAGAGATCCAGGAGGAAGTTGCCTCCCCTATTACAACCTAGCCCTGCAAGTTACCTGGTATCACTTCACTGTGCTCTTTTGGTCAACTGGTTGCTAAAATGGGCCCAGAATCAAGGGGACAGAGATCGATTCCACCTCTCTGTGGGCAGAGTTGTGAAGCCACCACTCTTCCTCGTGGGATTGTTGTGAGGATTTTATGAGTTAATATCTGTAAAGCACAGCAGTGCCTCGTAATAGTAAACTACATTTAAAAACTCACACACACGCAAAATAAAAATCCCAAACCCATTGCCATGGAGTCAGTTCCAACTCATGGGATCCCACGTGTTTCAGAGCAGAATGACTCCATCAGATGTTCAATGGCTGTGATCTTACAGGAATAGATTGCCAGGCCTTTCTTCCACGGTGCCCTTGGGCAGATTCGAGCCACTAATCTTTTGGTGAGTAGCCAAGCGCAGACTGTTTGCACCACCCAGGGGCCTAAACTACTTAAGTATTTGTTAAATAAAGCACGTTCCTTGTGGATTTGAAAAAGCATGTTCCAATAAACCAAAAAAAAAAAAAAAAATCTTAAACTCATGGCTGTTGAGTTGATTCCAACTCACAGCAAAACCATGTGTCACAGAGTAGAATTGCTTCATAAGGTTTTCTTGGCTAAAATCTTTATGGAAGCACATCACCAGGCATTTCTTCCACAGCACCGCTGGGTAGATTCAAACTTCCAACCTTTAGGTTAGTGGCCAAGCACACTGTTGGTTCCACCCAGGGACCATTCCAATACACTGACTTCCTGTTTAATCGCCAGAACATTCCCTGCATCTTTCTGAGAGGGGAAGAACCTCATCCTATTGCTCATTAACTGCCATATATGTTTCTGGTTGCGGGAGTCAGAGTCAGAGCCTCAGCCTCGTCACACCCCTCCCGGGGCTCCATAGGAAGCGCAGACACTCCAGAGAGAACCGGGTCTCACGCTCTCCCGGGCAGGAGAAACAAACAGCGCATTCCTTTAAGCAGCGTGACGCCACAGCAAATTCCTTGAAATGACTCCACCTGGGTCATACAACCCAGGAGTTCTGATTGTGAAACTGAGCGCAAAAGGGGGTCCGTACACAGTGTGGCTGTCTCCCAGAACACACATGCCAATCCCCTGACGGGCCCTCACGATTCTCCAGCGCAGTGACCTCAGAATTCTGGAGGCGGACGCTGGGCAAGAGAATTTTCAAAACCTCCCCAGGTGACAAAGGGGTATCTAAGGTACCGCAGGAACGGCGGGGGCGAGGGGCTGCCCGTGCCAATGAGCTGTTTCTATTGGCCATTTCCGTTTGCGTCGCCAGCTGGGAGAGATCTTTCAGCAATTTAAAACGAATTGCCCTAGGCGCTGTTTTCGTAGTGATGTTGGACTGTTCAAGATGCACCAGACTTAAGAACAAATGAAGAGTGGTGGGTTTCACACTTTAATGGATATATGCACCACCTAGGGATCTTGTTCACTTGCACATTCTGAGTCAGCAGATCTGGGATAGGGCCTGAGATTCTGCATTTCTAACAAACTCCCACGTGGTACTACTGGTGCTGGTCCACGGACCACACTCTGAGTAGCAGGAAAACAGAGTGACAATTCACAGTCCTTTTTTTTTTTTTTAAATGGTATGCTTCCCACTGAGAGAGAGAATAATCGTCTGTCTTTCTGTAATGTTATTTGAAAACGTCACAGTAAAATATTATGACTAAAAATCAGCGGAAGTACAACAGGAAGAAGATCTGCTTTGTCTTCACACTGTACTTCTGTGTCCCCCGCCCCTAATCCGGCTCCTCAGGGGTGATCCCACCCATACCCACCATCTGGGAAAACAGCCTGGAGCTGTAAAAAACCACCAGCCAGGGAGTCCAGAGACCAGCCTTCTCTGGTCAGAGCTGTCACCACCCAGCTGCTTGGACCCACGCAGCCCAGGCCGCCTCTTTGGGCCTCTGGTCCATCATCATAACAAGTGTGCAGCGGCTGATCTCAAAGGGTCTTTCCAGTGTGACTGGGACTTTTGATCTTTGGCCTCCTCTGTGCCTCCCAGGAAAGAGGCATGCCTCCAAAGGTACTTTGGTCCCTGGGCATCCATCCCGGGTGAGGGACCAAGGCACAGACAGGCAGCAGGGTCATGGCGGTGCAGGCCGTGCAGTATGGAGGGAGTCTGCAAACACCAGATGGTCAGCACTTTAGACTTTGTGGGCCAAATCCTCTGTCACAACAACTCAGCTCCACCACTGTAGCGTGAAAAGAGCAGTGGACAATATGTCGACGAACAGGCATGGCTGTGTTCCAATAAAATTTTATTCACAAAAACAGGTGGCAGGCTAGATTTGGCCCAGATGTTGTAGTTTGCCAACTCCCAGCCTAGAGCAGCACTTCTTGAATTTTATGAGCACACAGATCACCCAGGGGTCTTGCTAAAATGCAGATTCTCATTCAGTCAGTCTAGGGGCAGCACCGTTCCATAGAAATACAATGTGAGTCACCTATTTATTTTAAAATTTTTCTGGTAGCTACAATTAAAAAAATTGAAAGAAACAGGTGCAATTAAAATTCATAGGATATTTTATTTAACATAATAGACCCAGAAAATTGTCATTTCATTCTGTGGCACTAGCCACATGCCAAGTGCTCAATTGTCCCACGTGGCTGGTGGCTGACATCACGTAGAGCCAGGTTCAGTGTAAGGCAGATATTCTGCAATTCTGATGCGCTCCCAGATAATGCTGGATGCTGCTGGTTCAAGGACCACACTGTGTAGCAAAGGCCTAGAAAATGCTATCTTCTACCTAGGCAGATGGAGGCGTTGGTGGTTTACTGGCAGAATTTTTGCCTTCTATGCAGGAGACCCAGGTTTGATTCCCAGCTAATGAATCTTATGCACAGCCACAGCCCTTCTATCAGTGGAAGCTTGCATGCTGCTATGATGCTGAATAACCTTGAATATATCCTGTCTGAATTTAGAGACAATCTCAAGAATAGGTTGGACACACTTAAACACTAATGACCGAAGACCAGAAGAGTTGTGGGATGACATCAAGGACATCATACATGAAAAAAAGCAAAAGGTCATTAAAAAGACAGGAAAGAAAGAAAAGACGAAAATGGATGTCAGAAGAGACCCTGAAACTTGCTCTTCAAGGTAGAGTGGCTAAAGCAAACAGAAGAAAAGAGATAAACAGATGACTTTAAAGGGTGGTTCAAGAAGACAAAGTGAAGTATTATGACATGTGCAAAGACCTGGAATTAGAAAACCAAAAGGGAAGAACACGCTCAGCCTTTCTCAAGCTGAAAGAACTCAAGAAAAAAAATTCAAACCTCAAGTTGCAATATTAAAGGATCCTATGGACAAAAAGTTGAATGACGCAAAAGCATCAAAAGAAGATGGAAGGAATACCCAGAATCACTATACGAAAAAGACTTGGTCAGTGTTCAACCATTTCAGGAGGTAGCATATGATCAAGAACCCATGGTACTGAAGGGAGAAGTCCAAGCTGCACTGAAGGCACTGGCGAAAAACAAGGCTCCAGGAATTAATGGAATACCAGTTGAGCTGCTGCCACAAATGGATGCCATGCTGGAAGCACTCACTCATCTATGTTAAGAAATTGGAAGACAGCTACCTGGCCAGAGATCCATATTTGGAAGAGATCCGTATTCATACCCATTCCAAAGGTGACCTAATGGAATGCAGAAATTATTGAACAATATCATTAATATCACACGCAAGCAAAACTTTGCTGAAGATCATTCAGAAATGGTGACAACCATATCTCGACAGAGAATTGCCAGAAATTTAAACTGGATTCAAAAGAAGATGTGGAGCAAGGGATATCATTGCTGATGTCTGATGGATTCTGGCTGAAAGCAGAGAATACCGGAAAGATTTTTACCTGAGTTTTACTAACTACGCAAAGGCATTCAACTGTGTGGATCATAACAAATT
Source organism: Trichechus manatus latirostris (assembly GCF_000243295.1). NCBI lineage: Eukaryota > Metazoa > Chordata > Mammalia > Sirenia > Trichechidae > Trichechus > Trichechus manatus. The sequence continues at coordinate 2,829,031 of NW_004444137.1, read as the reverse complement.
ATGGATAAATTTTGAAGAATGGAAATTCCAGAACACTTAATTGTGCTCATGTGGAACCTGTACATAGACCAAGAGGCAGTCATTCGATCAGAACAAGGGGATATAGTATGGTTTTAAATTGGAAAGCTATGTGTCAGGGTTGTATCCTTCCACCATACTTATTTAATCTGTATGCTGAGCAAATAATAAGAGAAACTGGACTATATGAAGAACTCAGCATCAGGATTGGAGGAAGAATCATAACAACCTGTGATATTCAGATGACACAACCTTGCTTGCTGAAAGTGAAGAGGACTTAAAGCATTTACTGATGAAGATCAAGGATCACAACCTTCTGTATGGATTACACCTCAACAAAAGGAGAACAAAAATCCTCACAACTGGACCAATAAGCAACATTATGATATACAGAGAAAATATTGAAGTAAAGGATTTCATTTTACTTGGATCCACAACCAACGCCCATGGAAGCAGCAGTTAAGAAATCAAATGCCTTAGGCAAATCTGCTGCAAAAGACCTCTTTACAGTGTTGAAAAGCAAAGATGTCTCTGTGATGACTAATGTGCGCCTGACCCAAGCCATGTTGTAGCCTCATATACATGCAAAAACTGGACAATGAAAATGGAAGACCAAAGAAGAATTGATGCCTTTGAAGTACGGTGTTGGCAAAGTATTGAATATACCATGGTTTACCAGAAGATGAACAAATCTGTCTTGGAGGAAGTACAGCCAGAATGCTCCTTAGAAGCAAGGATGGTGAGACTATGTCTCACGTACTTTGGACATGTTATCAAGAGGGATCAGTCCCTGGAGAAAGACATCATGTTTGGTAAAGCAGAGAGTCGGCGAAAAAGAGGAAGACCCTCAAAGAGATGGATTGACGCAGTAGCTGCAACAACGGGCAAAAACACAGCAACAATTGTGAGGATAACCTACCTGGCAACATTTTATTCTGTTAAACATGGGGTCACTGTGAGTGGAACTGACTCGACAGCACCTAACAACGCCACCAGTGATGCTGAACAGATTTCAGCAGAGCTTCCAGCCTAAGGAAGAAAGAAATGGTGATTTACTTCTGAAAAACCAGACGATGAAAAACCTGTGGATCACAACGGTCCAATCCCCAACATATCATGGTTCTGTTGAACATGGGGTCCCCACGAGTCAGGGGTAACTAGGAGGCAGGTAACAGCAGCAATTACAATATATCCAGCATAGCGAACTTGTGATATTTCACAGATCAAATTGCTTAGCATAAGCTGAGATTTAAGAGTTGGTTTAAAAGTTATTTTTAAAGAAAACAGGAAATAATATAACCCTGTGGCAAAATCTGTAAGAATGATACTGAGAATACTGAGAAATACTCACTAAAAGAAACTGATCCTCCCCAAACAACTGAGACTCTCATGTCCCTTGTTCATAATATCATTATGGCAATCATCTCTCTCCCAGTCCTCTTTTTTTTTTGAGCTCCAGATTCACACAGCCAATTGCCTACTTGATATTTTCTCCAGTTTTCACTTAGGCATCCCAAATTTGACCCATCCCAAGGTAAACGCTAGGAGCTCCTGAGTCCCTACCTGCTCATCCTCCTCCTATTCTCCTGGTTTCAACGAATAGCCCCACCACCTGTCTTGGTTCTCAGACCAGAAAACTGGTGGTCATCCTCCACCTTGGTCCTCCTTCCTCCACGTCCACCCCCAAGTCTGTTCTTTGTGCTTCCAAAAGGTAGCTCAAATCAAGGCATCCCTCCTCTGCATCCCTCCCACTCTGTGGCCTAGGCGACCCTCGTCACTCCCTAGTTAACAACAGAAGCCTCCTACTTGGGCTCTCTGCTTCCACTCTGGTTCCCAATCAACCTATTTTCTCAGTAGGAGCCAGGGACAGTTTCTTACACCTATAATTTCAACCACGTTGCTCCCACATACGAGGTTCAGTAGAATTCTCCGTCAGTGGAGGATTGTGTATTACAATGATGCTGAACAGGCTACAGGGGAGCTTCCAGACTAAGATCTACTTTGGAAAATCAGCCAGCGGACACCCTATGGATTACAATGGTCTGATCCGAAACACGTCCATTGTGCATGGGGTCAACATGATTTGGGGCCAACTCATGACAGCTAACAACAACAGCGACATCTCCCATCATTGGTTGCCTATCTATTGAGTTTAGAATACAATGCACATTTCTTGCCTCCTGCCTCTCTCTCTGATGTCATCTAGCCATGTTCTCAGCCCCGGGTCTCTGTACTCCCTGTCACTTTCCTGGATTTGGCTCTTGCACAACCAGTCTATTCGATGGGCTAACTTCTACTCTGTGTTTTGGTCTCAGCTTACCTTTCACTCCCTCAGAGAGGCTGTCCCTCTACTCGCAGTCCAATTAGATGTGCTACCCCCTCCATTCTCATTCATTGCCTTTTGTTCCTTCCCTTTATTATACGTCCCACAATTTGCAATTACATATTTACTTACCTACGTCACTTCTTTGTGTCTCCAACCAGGATGCTGGTTTCATGGGTGCACGGGCTGTCCTGGGAGTGCAGCACCTTCCCAGGGCCGGAAGTGTGTAAGCCTCAACAACGATCAGTGCAGGAGTGAATGAATGAATCAAAGGCCCCAAACAGAAAGCAACAGTCCAGGATGGATCCAATCTCCATCCCAACCAATCCTTCGAAGACAAGGATTTATTCTGCTTTCAGAATTTAGCCAAGTGTTTGGCAAGATTTTACTCAGACTGTTTCTGACATAAAGAAAAAAAATCCGACAGTCTCGGAGCAGCAGCCAGAGTTCTTGCTTGGAGCAAGGGGCGGGGGAAATGCTTGTGGTCGGCACTAGGTGTTCCCATCCTGCTTGCCCAGGGCACTCTCCCATACCCCCATCTGAGTTTGTCCAGGGCCAAGGCATCCTTCTTCTCTTCCTGGCCCTCTCATTGTACCCCCACCCAAACTCAGTCCATGCCCCCAACTGCATCGGCAGGATACCCAGGCACATTGCCACCTCAGTGCCTTTTTGCATCCTTCCTTCTCCCTTTCTTTGACACACCCTTCCCCATGCTGTCTGCCCAGCCAAAGCCACCTTCCAGGTTCTGCTCAGGTTTCCCTTCATCTGGCGTAAGGGCTGTGTTAGGTTAGGTTTACCAGAAGCAGATCCTGAGATGAAGATTGATTAAGGAAGGGCTCCCAGGAGAAATCTTCAAGGGAGTAGGCAAAGCAGGACAGAGCAGAGGCAGAACAAAACAAGGACACAGTGTTGGCAGATTCCCATGGGGTGGCCTTCAGCCTGATCCCTCAGGGGAACAGAGGGTGAAAGTTACACCTTAGGGTTTCTCTGGACTAGGGCTTTCCTTGAGGGCCTTGATGGTTCGGTGATAGAATCTTCACCTTCTATATGGGAGACCCAGGTTTGATTTCTGGTCAATGCACTTCATCTGTCAATGTAGCTCCACCATGTCTGTCAGTGCAGACTTGTGTATTGTTATGATGCTGAGGTTTCACCTGAGCTTCCAGACTAAGATGGACTAGGAAGAAAGGCCTGGTGCTCAACTTCTGAAAAATCAGCCACTAAAAACCCTACAGACTACCCACGGCCTCCACCAGACTGAGTCCAGTACAACTAGATGGTGCCCAGCTACCACCACTGACTGCTCTGACAGGGATCACAACAGAGGGTCCCAGATGGAGCTGGAGAAAAACAAAATTCTAGCTCACAAAAAAAGACCAGACTTACTGGCCTGACAGAGACTGGAGAAACCCCAAGAGTATGGCCCCTGGACACCCTTTTAGCTCAGTAATGAAGTCACTCCCGAGGTTCACCGTTCAGCCAAAGATTAGACAGCCCCATAAAACAAAACGAGACTAATGGGGCACAACAGCCCAGGGACAAGGACTGGAAGGCAGGAGGGGACAGGAAAGCTGGTAATAGGGAACCCAAGGTTGAGAAGAGAGAGTGTTGACATGTTGTGGGGTTGTTAACCAACGTCATAAAACAATATGTGTACTGTTTAATGAGAAACTATTTGTTCTGTAAACTTTCATCTAAAGTACAATAAAAATAAATAAATAAAAAGGAAATAAATAAATAAAAAGGAAATAAATAAATAAAAACCCTACAGAGCACAGTTCTACTCTGACACATGTGGGGTCACTGTGAGTCAGTCATCTCAACAAAGTTTGGTTCAGTTTTGGTCCTGCAGACCCTCAGCGGAGTGCCCTGTATGTAGCAGTTTCTCGGTAGTCTGGGATCAACTGATTGAGAGAATCAGACAGAACATACATATGCTTCATAATGTCAGTCACCTGCACTTTAATCACCAGCATCCGACCTCCTGCTCATCGCTGTCAGATCACATCAAGCACCCCCCAGCTCCAAGAACACTAGCATCAAAGCCAGACCATGCCCCTAATGCCCTCATCTCTCCGGGTGGCACGCACAGAATCACCTCAGCTTCTTATCTTCAAACCCCTCTTGATCTCAGTGGAGGGATCAAAAGCGGTCTTCTTGGCAATGCAGTCCACGGGAAAATGTCAGAGCCATTCTGTGGATGTCACACGGTTGGGGGAAAGACGTGAAGATGTGAGACGTGCTGGCAGGGTGGCAGCTGCCTTGCATGGCCTTCCTGCTGAGAGAGGTCCTTCCCCGTCCCCAGGGCTTGGAGGGTAACCTCCCCTGTGGTCACCTGTCTGCCTCTGGAAGCCTCAGTTGGAGCTCGTTTATTTGATTTTTCTGCATTTAGGGTCTCCTTCTCCTCTATCTGTAGCTGAGCCACAGGTCTCAGATGGCCTGGGAACCTGCCTGTGAACTGGGCATAACAAGAACAGTGGGGAGGGGCTTCCAGGCAGATGTAAGGGGTTCTAGGCAGGTATGAAACCCATTCCTACCATCTCAGGGTATGTGCCCCCTACCCCGCCCAAGTGTCTCTTTCCTTACTCAAAATAGGCCCCAACAGGAGTCACTGTGGATTCCTTGTGTCCACCCCAGTCTGACTCACTGTGTTGTGGGAGGCACTCCTGCCAGCCTACAGTCATTCCAGGAGCCCCTCAGGGCTCCACCATTCAGGGAGGGGTCCTGAGCCCCTCAGCGGCACAGGCGGGAACTCTGAGTCCTCAGAGACCCTGAGCCTTCTCCTGCCCGGTGCCCCACGTGGCCGTGCCTTGGTCATTCCAAAGGCCTCAGGGGCAGCCAGGTGACACTATCAAACATGCCAGGCCTCCCAAAATGGTGATGCATCTGGACAGTCAGCTCTTTGGACACCACAGCCACAGATGTCCAGTGGGCAGAACATCCTCTGCTCCACACCTGGCCCCAATGCCCTGCTGGATAAAACCTGCCTGGCCCCCAGTGTATGTATCTGTGGTAAGTCCATGCTCTTGCTCCCCTAGCTCGGACTCTACTCCTCACTTCTGAGGTTCCTTCTAGGGAGCAGATCCTCAGCCAGGAGGAAGGGATCCTGAGACTATTAACGGTTTGGGTCACCCCATCAAGCAAAGAACCACGACCAGCTGAGGTGCTTGCTGAGGGCAAAGGGAATATGGAATAAGTGAAAGAAGAAAGTAGTTCTAAATATCAGTTATGGCCATGTGAACAGTTGCAGAAATGAGGATGTAATTTTTATGAGTATTGCTTCCTTGTTTTGTCATACATACATACATAATCAATAGTATCTGTTTTCTTCCCTCTCTTATCCCATTACTTATTAAAAAATACAAGACATAAATGAAGATAGTGGATTTTCAGTTGTATGCATGTTGGTTGTATCATGTGAGGTGCAAGCATGAATTTATAAATGTCTTTTTTAGAGATTATGTATGGTTAAAGAAGGTGTATATAGATGCCAAGGTGAAAAGGGGTGGACTGTGATACTTAACGTTATGTGTCAACTTGGCTAGGCTATGGTTCTCAGTGATATGGCAGACACTATGTAATCACCTTCCATTCTGTGATCTGATGTAAGCAGCCAATCCGTTGAAAGGGGAGTTTCCTTGGGGGTGTGGCCTGCCTCCAGGATATAAATGGATGTTCTAGCAAAGCTCCCTTTTTTTCTTAACCTTGAACTCTTCTCGTCACCTGACCTCCAGTTCTTGGGATATAAGCCTGCAGAAGTCTCTGGCCTGCCACCTGACCTTCAGATTTTGGATTCATCAACCCCCTCAACCTGTGAGCCAGCAGAGGCCTCTAGCCTGCCACCTGACTGCAGATTTTGGGTTATTCAGTCCTAACAACCAGGTGAACCAGCAGACGTTTTCAGCCTGTCACCTGACCCACAGATTTGGGACTTGCCAGCCCCAACAATTGTGTGAGCCATTTTTCACAACTGCGTGAGCCACTTCCTAGAAGTAAATTTCTCTACATATATACTTATCTAAGTTTCAGAGATTTTGCTCCTCTAGAGAACACTGTGGCACTCCTGGAGTCAGGCTTCATGATAAATCTCAATCTGATCTATGGCATCCCTTAACCCCAGCATTCCACGAAAGCTTGTGATACCCCAGTTACTTCTTTTTGTGCTGCAAAAAGTTAGGCAGGAGCAAAAGCTCGTTGAAGGGAGCACCCTTTCTCCTCAGGATACAGGGAGGTAGCCAGAGCCAGAAGCCCTATGGTGGACAGGAGGGCCAGACAAAAAGGAAGGGCTGCAGAGAATTCCTCCCACCTGCCCCTCCTCCTCCTTCTGCCCTGCTCCTCCTCCTGCCCCTGCTCCTCCTCTTCCTGCTGTTCCTTCTCCTGCTCCTCCTCCTGCTCCTCCTCCTCTCCTGCTCCTGTTCCTGCCTCTCAGGCCAGCATCTCAATCTGCTTGAAGTTTGTGAGACTAGGGGTTTTTCAGGAGCCATGATCATTTGGTATTTTTTAAAAGCCACGTGCTATAGTAGTTGTGATCTCGGCCACATCAGGATGGCATTGCAGCCCTACACCAGGTTTTGTGTACAAAGGGCCTATGAGTCTACGAAGCTGCCCCTTCACTCCCTGCTGCTTCCTACCGCACCGATTCCCAGAGGGTGGATGTGGCAGAGACTCAGTAAACACTGTGGATGGATCAGGTGAACACACGTGTTTATACATGAGAACAGGGGAAGAGAAGGTGGCAAAGGGAGAGTGCCTTATTTAATGTGACTCTGCCAGGGTCCGTAGGGCAGAAGGGTGGCCACAACCACAACACTCAATCAGTGACAGGGCATGATTCCTGCCTGAGAGTGGGTGAGGTGGTCCCAAGAGGGAGTGGGTAATCACCTTAGTTATCTAGTGCTGCTGTAACAGAAATACCACAAGTGGGTGGGTTCAATGAACAGAAATTTATTTTCTCACAGTTCAGGAGGCCGAAAGTCTGAACTCAGGTGCCAGCTCTAGGGAAAGCTTCCTCTGCCTGTGGGATCTGAGGGAAGGTCCTTGTCTCTTTCCAGTTTCTGTTCTTTGGCGATCATGGTGATCTTCATGTGGCATGGCATCTCTCTTCCCCCATCTCAGCTTGCTTCCTTCCTTGTTTAATCTGTTGTTTTATATCTTTAAAAAGATAGACTTAAGACACATCCTGCATTAATATTGCCTCAATAATATAACAAAGAAAACTTATTCCCAAATGGGATTATAACCATAGGTATAGGGGTTAGGATTTACAACACATATTTTTGGGGGGGACACAATCCAACCCATAACACCACCAAAAAACCACCTTTTTAATATTGATTTTATTTTGGGTGAAAATGTTCAGAGTAATACAAGTACCCATTCTACAACTCCTACAGGTATTGTTCAGTGACATTAGTTACAGTCTTCACTTACGTCAACAATCTTGCTATTTCTACTCAAATTGTTTGACCACCTTTTACCTAGACTCACTGCTCCCTTAGTCTTTTCATCTCTACTACAGATTTCCTGTCGTCAATGTGGTCTCATATATGTAGTCTTTCAAGAGAGCACAGCTCAAGGTATATGTTTCTCACCAATTGAGCTAAACTGTTGTTTAGTCTAAAGATGACTTCAGGGGATAGCTTTGGTTAAAGGTTTAAAGAATATCTCATAGCAATAATCTCATGGGTTTGCTCCAGTCTCAATGGGTCCAGTAAGTCTGGAATCTTTAAGAACTTGAAGTTCCATTCCACATTTTTATCCCTTTTGATCAGGATATATCTCTCATGGCTGTGATCAAAATGTTCAGTAATGGTAGCCAGGCACCAGTCAGTGCTTCCGGTCTCATGACGGAGAAGGCAGTAGTTCATGCATGCAATTAGTTCTGTAGTCCATCTCCTTCTCTGATTCCTGGGTCTCCTTCTTCTTCTGTTGCTTCCAACAAATACAGACCAATTGTTGTATCTTAGACAGTCACTTGCAAGCTTATAAGACCCCAGGCACTACTCACTGAATTAGAAGGTAGAACAGAACTCTTAAAACAGTATTATGCCAATTGATTGGATTGTCCCTCAAAACCATGGCTTTATACCTTTGAACCGGGAAAACTAATCCCATGGGGTGTTTGGTTGTATCTACGTGGCTGTAGCCTTTTTTTTTTTCTTTTGATGCAGTTGTTATTGTAAGATTATAAATAACATTTTCCAATTCATTGTTTTTCAGCTTAGAGATATCATTTACATTAATCTAGTTATATAACCTTTATCCGTATTCGATATCACTTTTTCCATCACCATAAACAAAAAGTCACTATTACCTAGAAAATATACACAGCAAAACATACACTAATTGAAAGTCTACACAGCAAAACATACACCAGTTCAGCAATTTCTACATGTACAATTCAGCGACATTGATTACATTCTTTAAGTTGTGCAACCATTCTCACCCTCCTTTTCCTAATGGTTCTTTATCATGAACTCACTGCCCCCTAAGCTTCCTATCTGACCTTTCGAGCTGCTATTCTTAATTTTGATCTCATAAAAGTATTTTTTCAAAAGAGTATGATGTTCAAGGCAAACATTCTTAACTAAATAAGCTAACTTGTTTGGTTTAAATAAGACTTCGGGATATTTTTGATTTAAGGCTTAAAGTTTAAAGATTATCTCAGGGCAGCAGTTTCTGTATTTCATCCAGCCTCAGTGGCTCCAGAAAGTCTGAATTTCATGAGAATTTGGAGTTCAGTTCCAAATTTTGCCCCCTTTTGATCAGGATTCATCTATATTATCTTTGATCAAAATGTTCAGTAGTGGTAGCTGGGCACCATCCAGTTCTTCTGGTCGCGTGGTAAAGGAGGTATTTGTTCATGAAAACAATTGGGCACACATTCCATTTCCTCTTCCTATCCCTGACTCTCCCTCTTCCTCTGCTGCTCCAGGCAAACAGAGACCAATTGTTGTACCTTGGAAAAAACCACATTTTTAGTTGGGTTTATTGACAGTTCTTAACTACTGATAAATGGCTTTCTGCAAAAAGAAAAAAAAAGCTCTGATTTGTAATGTTTGCTGGTTTCCTGGGGGTAAATATCCCACTCTGGCTTATCTCAAGCTACCTAGCTAGCAAAATTCCCAAATATCTACCTATCGGCTCTCAGGAGTGCAAAGACAACAGTTCTGTGCCTGAGGAAAGAGCTGTGTGGTCTGCCTTACTGACTCATCCCATCTCACTCATGAAAATTCGTCCTTTACAGAAATTTACTGGGTGTTAAAGAATTCTTTGGGTTTGTTTTTCTCAAATACAGGAAATTGAGTTTCTCAAAAGTGAACTTCACTTACAAATACACTTGATGAAATCATCTTGGTGACTAAGAAAGTAATGGCCACCCAGCAGCCCACACTGCCTGTGACTCACTCCTCTTAGGCGAAGACGGGGGTTCTCCTCTCTCTCTCCCCTTTCTTCTTTCTCTTTTCTTTCTTCTCTCTCTCACTCTCTTTTCTCTTTTTCGTCTCTTTCATACTCTCTCTCTCACTGTTGTTGTTAGTTGCCATCAAGTCAGCTATGACTCACGGCAACCTCATGTATAAGAGAACAAAACAATGCCCAGTCCTGCCCCATCTTCATGATCGTTGGTGTGCTTAAGTCCGTTGTTACAGCCACTGTGTATTTTGAGTGCCTTCCAACCTAGGGGGGTTCATTTTCCAGCACTATATTGAACAATATTTTATTGTGATCCATAGAGCTTTCATTCATTGCTTTTCAGAAGTAGATCACAAGTCCTTTCTTCCTCGTCTGTCTTAGTCTGAAAGCTCCACTGAATCCTGTCCACCATAGGTGACCTTGCTTGTATTTGAAATACTGGTAACATAGCTTCCAGCATCATAGTCACATACAAGCCACCACAGTACAACCAATTGACAAATGGGCAGTGGTCTCTTTTATTAATTTGCCATAAAACGTTCATTTGACATCCCTGGCCATAGAGGATTCAGACAAAAAAAAAAGATGTTTCAGAAAGTGTCATTCTGGAAGGAATCCCTATGGCTGCGAAGCTTCTGAAAACGCAGGCGTCGTGTCCATGGAACTTGAAGACGAGAGAGCAGAGATGGGGTTGGACACACAGCTGTGCATGTTACTCCCCTCTCTGCCCCTCAGCGTCCTTCTGTAAGACAACACTCATGCTATCTCCACCTCTGGAGTTCTTGTTATGAGTAAATAAGCTAACACAAGAAAAAGCCACATCAGGCTTAACAGTAAAGCACTACACAAGTGTTAAACTCTTATTTTTCTATGTCAGGTAGAAATAGAGGTAGATTCAGAACTACTTGTTAATGCTGTTACAAAACGTACAGAATAAAAAATACTGTTATTGGTTGAATATTTACCATATGCCAGGCCCTGTACTACGGGTTTTATAGATAACCTTACATTTAACTCTCATAAAATGCTACTCTGTAGGGTTGCCATGAGTCAGAGTCAACTCATGGCAACTGGTGGTGGATAAATAACCAGAGCAAAGGACATTGGCCTTCAAATCAGAAGAATACCCTCTCTGAACCCTCAAAGGGTGATGTCAGAGTCCCCGTTTTACATATGAAACAACAGGGGCTCTAAGAGATTAAATACCTTCGACAAGGAAATTGATTGAGTTTTAGACCAAAGATGCCTGCTACCACCTAGCTCTTCCCCACCACCCGTGAGGCTCCAAGTCTCTCACTGACAGAAGAGGGGGTTCAGAGAGGGCATTCCTCTGACTTGAAGGCCAGTGTCTTCTGCCCCAGTTATCTATCCACCACCAGTTGCCACTGAGTTGACTCTGACTCATGGCAACCCCACAGAGTAGAGCAGTGCCCCATACGTTTTTCAGTGGTTGATTTCTCAGAAGTAGATAAGCAAACCTTTCTTCTGAGGTGCCTCTGGGTGGATTCAGTTACTAGCTGAGCATTTAACTCTTTGTGCCACGTAGGGACTGTTTATCTATAACCCCTTCCCCCATATGCACACAAAAAGAAAAATCACGTTTACTTCAAGATTCCTGGAATTTAGCTCCTGAGGTGGCTGGCCCAGGCTCACGAGAGGACAATGAGTTAGTTGCTGTTGTTTCTTCATTACTTCCTCCCCTCCTTCCTTTTTATTGTGTAAGGAGAAACAAACATGCAATTTAATTTCTTCCCCTTTCCATCATTTGCCCGTCTTGCCCTTCTGCCTGGGCCTATGTCTCTCTTTACCTTTTGTGAAAGAGAGAATGGCAGGAACCTGGAGCACAGGATCTTACCCCCAGAGACTGGGGCCTGGAGCCTGTTTCTGGAAGCTGTGGGAATAGAGGAGGGGAGTCAGACCTTTCCCTTCTGATGTAAGTACCTCCAAGTACTTGCTCTGGAGTCCCTTGGTGGTGCAGTTAACTCGCTAAGCTGCTAACCGAAAGGTTAGTGGTTAGAGTCCACCCAGAGGTGCTTGGTGATCTACTTCCAAAAAACCAGTCACTGAAAACCCTATGGAGCACAGTTCTACTCTGACACACGTGGGGTTACCATGAGTCAGAATCTACTCCCTGGAAACTGGTAAGTCCTCCCTCACCTCATAGATACCTGACAGTACAGGTATATCGTAGTTGACCCCATAAACCCTGTCAAACTGTCAAGGGGAAGAGACTCAAAAAACAGCTGTATGCAGGGGTGGCCGGTGGACACCAGACCTCCTGCAGCTCCTCCTCCGCATGCCCAAGTCCTGGGTTGCACTCAGAAACCTGGCTGACCAAGGTCTGTTTAGCTGCAGTGGGTGCCATGAGATGCCCGTGTTACAAGAGAACCAAGGCTGAGTTCCACATAGCCTCCCATAATGTACCGCAACCACAGAAGATAGAACAGGACACAGAATGTAAGCATTCAGAAGGGAGGGCAAAACCCACACTCTAAAACCACAAGCCCTGTTCTAGGAGCAGGGAGATAAATTTAGTAAAGCAGGATGTTTGTGGGTGAATCAACATTTTGCCGTAAAGTACAATTCTGCAAACTAGGGAGTTTGAACTGAGGATTGCAGAAACGTATTTTGCCTGCATGCTAGCAAGAGAACTATATGCCTAAAACAGGTTCATTGTGACCCTTGCTTCAAGGATGCCCTTGATGCTGAGGCCTTGGGTGCTTTTCTGGCAAGGGGTGTTGTCAGGAGCTTGAGCTGGAGTCTAAGGACTGAGAGAGTCATCTGCCTGGGTAGACCAGAAAGCAGAAGCCACTCCTCCACATATCAGTATGACATGATGCATGCCCCGTTGGCCCACCTGGACCCTGGCATCTTAGTTAATGTTTTTTGGACAGGCCCTCTTTCCAAACAGTTCCATTAACAACGACAATTGTTTCTGTTGTTAGTTGCCATTGAGTAGGTGCAGACCCATGACAACAGAACAAAATGTCGCCTAAGTCCTGCGCCATCTTCATGATCATTGGCGTGTTTGAGTCCCTTGTTGTGGCTATTATGGATGTTGGCTGTTGTTCCTTCTCATTTTGAATCGTGCCACATCAGCAAATGACTATCCCAAAGGCTTTACTCCATCCACACCATATTATCAACTCTACTTTGAGAAGGTAGTTCTTACCCAGTGGTATCTTGAGTGCCTCCTAATGTACGAGGCTTATCTTCCAGCACTACATCAGACAACATTCTGTTGTGATCCATATGGTTTCCATTGGATAATTATTGGAAGTAGATCGGTAGGCCTTTCTTCCTGGTCTGTATTAGTCTGCAAGTTCTGCGGAAACCTGTTGACCATGGGTGACCCTGCTGGTATTTGAAATATCAGTGGCATTGCTTCCAGCATTACAGCAACACACAAGCTACCACAGTATGACAAACTGACAGATGGGTGGTGGAATAAGGGCTAACACTTTCTTTCATTCAAGAGCTCATAAAGACAGCTGAACACATACTCTAGGACTGACCTGGAATGATCAACTTCAAGCCTATTTATGCACGCAACAAACATCACACAAAGGGTGCTTCTGGACATTTCCAATATTGCCTCTCTCTTGCACTTTCACTGAATTGTGTTTTGACTCGTTCAATCAGTCAGCAAATGTCTGTGAACAGGAGCCAGGCAAGGTGTTGGGTCATGGGAAAGGTGCAGGATTGGAGACAGCCCTGTGGGAAGGATGGTACTGTCCAATGGAGGGAACCCCGGTGGAGAGGCTACCATGATGGGGAGGACATGTCGCTTTGTGTAACAGGAAAGATGGCCACATACTCTTTGCTGCTCCTCACACTGAGAAATGGGATCTAAGTCACTTCCCCTTGAATCTGGGCTGGCTTTAGTGACCTGTTTGAGCAATAGAAACACAGCATACCTGACTTCTGGGAGTCCTGAGACTAAGTTATAAAAAGCTTTGAAGCTTCTGCCTATGGCTCTTGGAACACTTGGTCTCAAGACCATGTTGTGAGGAAGCCCCAGCCATTGAGAGAGGCCACATGTAGGCACTACAGCCAACCTGAGTTCCCAGCAAACAGCCAGCACCAACTGTCAGCCTTGTGAGTGCGCCATCTTGGATGTCCAGCCCAGTCGACCCTTCAGATGACTCCAGCTCCAGTTAACTTCTCACTGTATGTACATAGGAGATCCTTGAACTTGAGCAACGGTTTAGAAAATTGAGACATTGCCCACAGTTAAAAAAAAAAAAGAATCACATTCATTATTCCAGGCAAGAGCAATAAAATTGGAAACAAATAAAATGGTTTATTATGGAGGTTGACCTGTTGTATTACTATAGCTGTGTATTAATTTTCTATTGTTGCATAATAACTACAAACTTAGTGGCTTAAGACAATACCCATTTATTAGCTCGGTTCTGTAGGTCAGAAGCCCAGGTGGGATCAGCTGGTTTCTCTGTTCTGGACCTCACAAGGTCAAAGTCAAGGTGTTTGCTGGGCTGGGCTCTTACCTGGAGACTCTGGGGAGTAATCCATTTCCAAGCTCATTCTTGTTATTGGCTAAATTCAGTTCCTTGTAGCTTTAGGACTGAAGTCCCATTTCTTGCCAGCTGTCAGCCGGGGATCCCTCTCAGCTCCCAAAGACCTCTCTCAGATCCTTGTCCTATGCATCCCTCCATCTCAGAGCCGGCAACAGAGAGCTTTCCTGTATGTAGAGTATGATGTTATTGTTTGTTGGAAAGGGTATGTATTTCTTCTGTTTCCAGCCCCAGGGAACTCTCTGCTTTTAAAGGATTTGTGGGATTAGGTTAGGCCCCCTAGATAATCTCCATATCCTAAATTCAACTGATTAGTAGCCTTAGTTACACTTGCAAAATCCTTTTCATCATGTAAGGTGTCTTAGTTATCTAGTGCTGCTGTAACAGAAATACCACAAGTGGGTGGTTTTAAAGAACAGAAATTTGTTTTCTCACAGTTTACGAGGTGAGAAGTCTGAATTTAGGGCACCGGCTCTTGGGGAAATCTCTTTCTCTGTGCACTCCAGGGAAATCCTTGTCACATGTTTTCCAGCCTCGGCGTTCCTCGGTGATCTCCACATGGCATCTATTTCTCTCCGTTTATGATTGCTGGTCTCTGTGTCTATGCTGTTCCTTATCACGCAGAAGTGATTAGGTTTAGGACACACCCTACACTGATATGGCCTCATTAACATAACAAAGAAAACCCTATTCCCAAATGGGATTACATCCACAGGCATAAAATTGTTAGGATTCCAATACATTCTTGGGGAATACAATTCAGTCCATAACATAAGATAACATAGTAACAGGAGTAACACCCAGGAGCTAAGATCATGGGAGCCATCTTAGAATTCTGCCTACCACAAGCCGGAAATGAATACCTTAGGCAAAAAGTGTCCAGCATGAGTGAAAAACAATTAGGCAGGCAATCTTTAATCACATAATCAGAAAAGGACTGCTGACCCAACAGGATTTATGGAGAGAAACCATCAAAAGTCTGGCTCTTAATTTATCAAACTGAACTCAAAACCCAAGATTAACTTGTATTATGCCTAAAAAGTACTGGGCCGTGCAAAAAAATTCTAGAAACATTTATTTCCTGTTTCCTGAAAACACTTAGCAGCAACGTCAAAAAATTATTCATAAGCATTTTACACCTCCGAAGTAAAATCTAGTAAACCCACAGGTGGCATTTGCTAGAAAATGAAATGCTCATAGTTAGCATTATTTCCTTTCTTTGGCACAATTTTCCTAGAGGACAAAGTTTGCCTGCAAAGCTAGAGGTGACTTAACTTCCTGAGACAGCAATTAAAATTTTAAAAAGATGTTTCATGCCCTTCCTTATTTATTGGTTGTGCCATTTTGAGCAAATCCAACATATAAAACCCTAATTCAAAAGAAAATAAGTTTCCACTTTACTGAAAGAAGAAATGTCCTTGTCCAAGACATTTAGAAATTATCCTCAGCCTAAAACACCAGCTTGTGTCTCGTTTCTGACAACTACCTAAACCCAAAACCAAACCAAACCCACCGCTGTCTAAGCAATTCCAACTCATAGTGACCTCGTAGGGTTTCCTAGACTGTCAATCGCTGCAGAAGCAGACTGCCACATCTTTGTCTTGTGGAACTGGTGGTTTTGGACCACCAATCTTTTGATTAGCCGTTGATCACTTTAACCGCTGTGCCACCAGGGCTTCTCATTGACAACTACCTAAAACCCAAAAACCCATTGCCATTGAGTTGATTCCGACTCATAGTGACCCTATAGGACAGAGTAGAACTGTCCCATAGGGTTTCCAAGGAGCAGCTGGTGGATTCGAATTGCCGACCTTTTGGTTAGTAGCGGTAGCTCTTAACCACTGTGCCACCAGGGCTCCAACAACTACCTAGGACTTTTTAATCTTTTCTAAAGAGGCACGAAATGTATTTATATGCATATATAATTATGTCATACTCATATTCATCTCTCTCTCGCTAATCTCCAGGGTACAGGTCAGTGAATTTGCACATATGTATATACCCATGTGGTTCTGATTGCATTTCCCAGACAACCAGTGAGATGCTAACCATATCTTCATGTTTATTGACCATTCATATTTCTTCTTCGGTGAAGTGTCTGTTCAGATTTTTTGCCCATTTATAAATTGTGCTGCTTGTCTTTTTAGTACATTTAGTACCAAATTCTGTCTTAGTTACCTAGAGCTGCTATAGCAGAAATACCACAAGTGGATGGCTTTAACAAACAGAAATTCATTCTCTCACAGTCTAGGAGGCTAGAAGTCCGAATTCAGGGTGTCAGCTCCAGGGGATGGCTTTTTCTCTGTGTTGATTCTGAGGAAAGTCACTGTCTTCAATCTTCCTCTGGTCTAGGAGCTTCTCAGCAAAGGGGCCCCGGGTCCAAAGGATGCACTCCTCTCCTGGCACTACTTTCTTGGTGGTATGAGGAGTCCTTTATATTTTATAAATACAAGTCATTTTTCAGATATATAAGTATTGCTAATATTTTCTCCCATTACGTGACACGCCTTTTCGATTTCTTCATAGTGTCTTTCAAAGGGCAAGTTTTCAAATTTTGCTGAAGTTCAGTTTATCAATTTTTGTATGGCCTGTTCTTCTTGTATCCTAAGTAAAATATATTTGCCCATCTCAAGGTCACAAAGATTTTCTCCTATATTGTATTTGAGAAGTTTTAGCACTTACATTTATACCTATGATTCAAGTTAATTTTGTGTATTGAGCCAGGTGAGATTTGATGTTCATTTCTTCCCATGCAGATATCCAGTAGCTGAAAACGCTTTCCTTTCTCTATTGAATTGACTTGGCATCTCTGTTGACAAATCAATTGGCCATCTATACATGGGTCTCTATTGTGTTCCATCGATATATATGTTGATCCTTTCAACAGTACTTCTTTGTATTGATCACTGTAGCTTTATATTAAGTCTTGAAATCAGAAAAGTGTTAGTCTTCTGAGTTGATTCTACTTTTTAAAATGTGTTTGACTATTCTAGGTCCTTTTCATTTTCATGTTAATTTAAGAATCAGATCCTGTATTTCTATGCAAAATCCTGCTGAAATTTTTGTTGGAATTGCATTGAATCTATACATCAATTTGAAGAGAACTAACATTTTAACAATATTGAGCTTTCCAATCCAGGAACATGACTCATCTTTGTATTTATTTAGGTCATTTAAATGTGTCTCCCAGCAACGTACTGTAGTTTCCAGTGAAGAAAACTTGTATGTCTTTTGTTAAATATATTTCTAAGTATTTTTTAAAAATTCCATTTTCCAATTGCTTGCTCATCCTACATAAATATACAATTGTTTTTTTTTTTGTATATGAACCTTATATCTTGCAACTTATAAGAGTAACTATTTTGTAGATTTTGTTGATTCCTTGGGATTTTCTATGTAGACAATCATACCATGTTCAAACAGAGAGAGTTTTACTTCTTTCTTGCCAGTATTTATGCCTTTTATATCTTTTTCTTGCTTTACTGCCATGGGTAGGTTCTCAGTACAATGTTGACTAGAAGCGGTGAGAGAAAGAATAATCCTTATCTTGTTCCTGATCTTAGAAGGAAAGTATTCAATACTTCAATGTTTAGTCTTGTGTTAGCTCTAGATTTCTCCTGGCTGCCCTTTATCAGGCAGAAGAAGTCTGTTTCTCTGCTTAGTTTGCTGGAGAAAGAAATAATTCTGGAATCACAGCAAGAGATTTTAACACTATTCTCTCAGCAATTTATTGGTCAATTAGAAAAATATCAGAAGATATGTAGATAATCAGAATACCATCAATTACCTTAACCTAATTGCTATTTATATATCATTACACATTCTTTTCAAGTATACATAGAAAATTCACCAAGACAAACTATATGCTGGGCCGTAATACAAATCTTGAAAAATTTAAAAGATCTGAAATCACACAGAGTAGTTTCTTTGGCCACAACAGAATTAAATTAGAAATCAATAAGATTATTATCTAGGAAAACCCCCAATATCTGTGAATTTAACTACACACTCCAAAATAATCCATGTTTCCAAAAAGGAATCACAAACAAGTTAGAAAATATTTTAAACTGAGTAATACTAAAAATTCAACATATCAAAATGTACAGCTTTAAATGCTTACACTATGAAAGAGAAAATGTCTAAGATCAATGAACTAAGGTTCCACCTCAAGAAGCTAAAAAAAAGAAGAGCAAAGTAAACCCAAAGTAAGCAGAAGGGGGAAGAAAAAATGAAGAGCAGAAATCAACAAAATAGAAAACTCACATTAGAAAAAAATTACAAAGCTAAACCCTAGTACTTTAAAAAGAACAAAAATAGATAAAACCATAGCAAGACTAATCAAGAAAAAAATTAGCAACAGAAAACAAATTACCAATATTAGGAACAAAAGATTATCACCTCAACTATTACAGATATTAAAGGAAAGATAAAACAATTTTATGAGCAACATTATGCCAATCAATTTAGCAACTTAATGAAATGGGCAAATTCTTTGAAAAATGCAACTTACCATAATTTACACAAAATAAAACAAAAATCTGGATAGCTACGTAGTCACTAAAGAAATTGAATCTGTTGTCAGAAATCTTCCCACCAAGAAAATTCCAGGCCCAGTTTCACAAGTGAATTCCATAAAAAATTCAAAGAAGTAATAATACCAATTGTACACAAACTCTTCCAGGAAATAGAGGAGGAGGGAACGGAAACCAACATATTTTATAAGATCAGCATAACCTCAACACCCCATAACAAAAACATTACAAAAAAAAGACTGTCTTTGAAAGCACTGAAGGGGACAGGTTAACTCCCTCAGGAGCATCTCTAAATTGAGGTCAGCTCTCTTGTAATAGAAATGACTAGTTTAAACCAATGAGAACTAACGTCAACTCCCACTTAATAATATTAGACTTCATTCCATGATAGGTTTTAAAAGCTTGCTATACTTGATGGTAAATGGTTTTTTTTTTTTTAAGAAGAAAATTAAAAAGCTAACTCTGAATAAAGAAACACAGAAAACCAATTTATTGGCTTAGCAGAAATCCAAATATAGTCACTAAACCAAAAAAAGAAAAACAAACCCGTTGCTGTCGAGTTGATTCTGAGTCATAGTGACCTTATAGGACAGAGTAGAACTGCCCCATAGGGTTTCCAAGGAGTGGCTGGTGCATTCAAATTGCCGACCTCTTAACCACTGGGCTCTTAACCACTGTGCTACCAGGGCTCCCAGGACCCTAGAAAAATTATGACTGCTGGGAAAGGCTTTATAGAGAAATGCTATAGAAAAATCCAAGAAGGAAAATGGACCCATGCTCATTGCAAATGACATGTAGTGCAGCATTTTATAAATATGTACTTGTGAATTATTTGAAGAAGGGTATGATAGATTGCTTTTATATGGCCTTTCTTACCATGGTCTTGTAAATTCTACCAAATGACTGGGCGAGACTATTCAAATGAGGTGCTTGTGGCCCACCAAAGGGATTGGATAACTTGCTAATAATGCAAATAAGATGCACGGCACCCCTGTGGGGGTGGGACCATGTAAATAAGGTATATGGAACACTAACAAGGGGAGTGGTCAGTTTTGCCATCCCAGTAGACTGAAAATGAGCCATCCCTGAGGCAGACAAGAGGGGATACAACTACCACCAAGAGGAAGAGCTAGTAGACCCGGGAACCATGCGCTGAGAACCTCATAGATGCAGGAGACAGAGAAAGAGAGCAGTAACAGAGAGAGCGAGAGGAGACGAGAAGCAGCTGCAGAGAAATGGTGGCAGCAGAGGCAGCAGAACCAGGAGACTGGCAGGAGATGGTGCAGTGGGCTTCCTGGCCCACAGAGCAAGGTGGTTACAGTGGGCGTGCTGATCTATGCATGGAGTGAGAGAGCAGAGCACCTTTGGGTCGAGGCTTACTGGTGGAGTGGGGGTGCCTCCAGGCACTTATTGGCAGAGCTACAAGAGCCTTGTAACACTTGCCCAAGTAGGGCAGAGGCCAGGCCAGCCCGAGGGGCTGAGGGATCGGGGACCAGAGAGAGGCCTGATTGTGGGCATGGTTGAGAAGAAGTGTTCCAACTGAAGAACTGTATCCTGAGTCATTTCTGATCCTGAATGGTAACCTGTTACCTCCCTAATAAACCTGATAATCGGGAGTATTGTCTGTGAGTTCTATGTGACCATTGCAACGAATTATGGAACCCAGCAGAGAAGTGCCGTGGGAGGGATGGCTAGTGTCAGAACTGGTAAAAAGGTTGGACGGAGGAGGTATGTCTGACCACCACCTCATAGGAATCAACCTTAGGCCGCTGATCTTGATTCTCCTTCCCCTTTGTGAAGTTAAACGAGGAGGTCTGATGCCGCCCCCACACCATTCTTACAAAAGAATTGCAGTTTCTATTTTGGCAGACGTTTTTTGTTGTGGTTTTCACAGGGTAGCTGGGTGACCTTCCTGCTCATAATATCTGTGATAGGGAAATATGAGAACATCTTTAAGTAGTTATGAAGAACCATACAGCTGGTCACCTGGACTTCAACCATCAAGTGATATCTTGGGCCAGTGGCCATGTGACACTCAAGAGTGGCCACCACAGTCTCCCAGTAGAATAATTCATTAGGCATTCTTAGGATATAGACACCAGTAGCTGTGGCATCAACTCTAAGTCATGGCGAACGCATGTGTGTCAAGGTAGAACTGTGCTCCATAAGGTTTTCAATGGCTAATTTTTTGAAAGTAGACTACCAGTCTCATCTTGGGAGGCTCCTCTAGGTGGACTCAAATCTCCCACCTTTCAGTTAGCAACTGAGCACGTTCGCACCACCCAGTTTTTTACTCTGAGAATAGAGGACTTCATTTCAGCTGAAATCTTATTCTAGTGCTTTCAATTTTTTTTTTTTCCGAGTCAGCTGCAAGCTTTACTTAAATGTGGTTACCTACAGACTCAAACTGGAAATGATGTGGCTCTTTTCTTCTTTTGCAAGCTCCGCCATGAGTTTGTGTAAACGTCAGAGTGTTCTGGACATCACACCCTCGTTGTGATCTGTTTAATTCTTTCTCTCCCAGAAGGTCTTAGTTAACAGACAGCAACCTGCTTACGATGCTCTTCAACCCACCAACCCCACTTCCCCTCATATTTTCAAGGACAATCAAAAACCCAATTAACTTCAGTGTAACATTTGATTTTCTGTAATATTCAGTGTAATATTTGATTTTCTGACCAAAAAAATTACAGTCAGTCAAGTCTGGCTCTGGAATGGTGTGTTTCCCAGGAAACAAGGCCTGTCTTATTTCCCTGGTTTGCTGGGGCAAAATTTCCGAGCTGGATGGGCTTGGGAAAGGGGAAATTATAGCTGAATGAGGCAATACAGCTGAACGTGGAAGGGTACGGAAGAGGAGTCCTGGGCCATGCATAGCTTCTGGGCTCAGAGAGATCAAGTGCTAGGATGGGAGACTCAGTAGTCGGCAAACTGTAGGCAGCCACTGGATTTGAATGGAAGATTCTGGACACTGCCCAGCTCTGCTGTGTGGCTCTGCCCACAGCACCTTCGTCCCCTTCAGCTCTGAGCTAAAAACACCCCAAAGGTGGGGAGGCTGGGCTGTCTGGAACTTTGGGAGAGTCTGACCTTCAGTGAGCGAGGTGGACAAAGGAACCCCTGGGACCAGCCTACAGATGCTTGTGTATGGGGAACCCATTGCCCCACCTAAAGATTTGCCTTTTACCCCTCCCGCACCTTTAACGGGCCTCTCACACTTATTTGTTGTTCTCCAGTCAGTCAAGTTACTGCTGCTCCCCAGGGACAGGACAGGATGGTTCAGTCCATAGAATGACCTCGTTTGGGACAAAGTGGAGGTTGTTTGGGCACAGTTTTCCCAGAGCAATATGGGGTTGTACCAGAAGAGGACGTGGAACCAGGGATATCATTGTTGGTGTCAGATGGATCCTGACTGAAAACAGAGAATGCCAGAAAGATGTTTACCTGTGTTTTATTGACTATGCAAAGGCATTTGACTGTGGATCATAACAAGTTATGGATAACATTTCGAAGAACGGGATTCCAGAACACTTAATTGTGCTCATGAGGAACCTGTACACAGATCAAGAGGCAGTCGTTCAAACAGAACAAGAGGATATTGCGTGGTTTACAGTCAGGAAAGGTGTGCATCAGGGTTGCATCCTTTCACCATACCTATTCAATCTGTATGCTGAACAAATAATCCGAGAAGCTGGATTCTGTGAAGAAGAATGGGGCATTAGGATTGGAGGAAGACTCATTAACAACCTGCAATATGCAGATGACACAACCTTGCTCACTGAATGTGAAGAAAACTTGAAGCACTTACTTCAGCATGGATTACACCTCAACATAAAGAAAACAAAAATTCTCACAACCGGACCAATAAGCAACATCATGATAAACGGAGAAAAGACTGAAGTTGTTAAGGATTTCATTTTACTTGGATCCACAATCTACACCCACGGAAGCAGCAGTCCAGAAATCAAAAGATGCACTGCAATGGGCAAATCTGCTGCAAAAAACCTCTTTAAAGTGTTGAAATGCAAAGATGTCACCTTCAAGACTAAGATGCGCCTGACCCAAGCCAGGGTATTTTTAATCGCCTCATACGCATGCGAAAGCTGGATGATGAATAAGGAAGACCAAAGAAGAATTGATGCCTTTGAATTGTGGTGTTGGTGGAGAATATTGAATGTTCCATGGACTACCAGAAGAACAAACAAATCTGTCTTGGAAGAAGTACAACCAGAATGCTCCTTAGAAGCAAGGATGATGAGACTTTGTCTCACATACTTTGGACACATTATCAGGAAGGATCAGTTCCTGGAGAAGGACATCATGCTTGGTAAAGTAGAGGGTCAGCAAAAAAGAAGAAGACCCTCGATCAGATGGATTGACAGTGGCTGAAACAATGGGCTCAAGCATAACAACGATCATGAGGCTGGCGCAGGACCAGGCAGTGTCTCGTTCTGTTGTACTTAGGGTCACTATGAATTGGAACCAATTCGACGGCACCTAACAACACCACCAGAGTTGCCCTGAAAATAACATTAATGATGTAAAGTTACCCAGATGTGTCAAGCATGAACAAGTGGAAAATGAGCCACTGAGTGGAAGCTGAGAAGTCAGTGCATCGCTGGGCCATCTGAGACCTCCCTGATACCCTTGGAAAATAATTGCCCTATGTATCTACCCGTAACCAGGAGAGACCCTGCCCCTCATCCTGACACATAAGCAGCTTGCACATTCAGCCACCTTGAGGTGGTGCAAGCCTTCAGCGGAGGGGGTTGCAGGGCCAGGGGAAGGTGGTGAGGTGGACAAAGAGATGAATTTGTTTGGATGTGGGCCTCAGGGAGCTTAGAAGTGGAAATAAACCATTATAGGTCATCATCAAATGACGTGAGTAGTAAGAAGGGTCAAAACATGGGACCAGAGGACACAGGCTGTGCGCCTTTAGCTGGCTGTGGAGTTAGCATGGACCAGGTTCCAACCAATCCAGGGTTGTTGTTTTCAGTTGCCATCCAATCAGCTCTGACTCATGGTGACCCCACATACATCAGAACAAAACGTTACCTGGTCCCTCTCCATCTTTGTGACTGTTAGTATGCTCAAGTCCATTGTGGTGGTCACTGTGCATTTTGAGTGCCTTGCAACCTAGGGGACACTTCTCCCAGCACTCTATCAGATAATAATGTGTTGTGATACATAGGGTTTTCATTGACTGATTTTTGGTAGTAGTCTACCTGGCCTTTCTTCCTAGTCTGTCTTAGTCTGGAAGCTCCACAAAAACCTGTCCGCCATGGGTGATCTGGTTGGTATTTGAAATACTGGTGACACAGCTTCCAGCATCATAGCAATACAAAAGCCACCACAGTGTGACAAACTGACAGACGGGCAGTGGGATCAAGGGCTAGGCTGAGCATTTTTCTTCCAACGTCAGCTCCATGCGGTCTCTTTTTTCCGTTCACTCTGCCACTGCCTGAGCTCATGCTCACTCCCCCTAGGTGTCCCCTACTTGTGCCCTCTGTGCCTTGTCTCCCCACAGCACCCCAGCCAGGCTGTGGGTCATCAAAACCTTCAGCCACTGTCCCTCCCTGCACAGTCAGGTGGGACTTCTCACCGCAAAATTCATCAAGGTCACATTCCCACCCCCTCCCAGTGCTGCCTGTCCTGTGTCCCACACTCCTGCCAGGAGGACCCACATTGTCTGAAGAGGGTGCCGGACCAGACAGCAATGCTCTGGCACAGCCATCCTCTCTGGGACTAACCATTTGAGACGTGTGAGTGGTCAGGAGTTCGGCTCATGGCCTGTATGTTGCTCTCTCTTTAGCTGGATCCCTGTCTTAGTCAGGGCTCTCTAGAGAAACAAAACTCGCGTGTGTGTGTGTGTGTGTGTGTGTGTGTGTGTGTGTGGAGAGAGAAAGAGAGATTTACTTCAAGGAATTGGCTCACATGATGGGGAGACAGTGGGGGCTGGCAAGTTCCAAATCTGTAGGTAAGGGGACAGGCTGGAGACTCCTGCAGGTTTTTGTATCGAAATCTGTGGCCCAAGTGATGGGAAGAGGACAGCATAAAGTTCTGCTAAAATATCTATTTATAGTCTGGAGGTAGAACACACCTTAGGGACATCCCCTATTCAACTGATTGATTGATTACATTACATTGCATTATGGAAAGTGATTACATTAAAATTTACATTGTTGTTGTTAGCTGCTGTTGAATTGGCCCCTGACTCATGGCGACCCCATACACAACAGAGCAAAATGCTACTGGTCCTGTACCATCCTCATGATCGATTACAGATTGAACTGTTGTGATCCATAGGGTTTTCATTGGCTAATTCAGGAAGTAGATCGCCAGGCCTTTCTTCCTAGTCTGTCTTAGTCTGAAAGCCTGCTGAAACCTGTTCAGCCTCATAGCAACATGGAAACCTTCAACAGACAGATGGGTGGTGGCTGTGCATAAGGTGTATTGGATGGGAATTGAACTTGGGTCTCCTACAAGGAGGGCAAGAACTCTACCACTGAACCACCACTGCCCCACAGTTTACATTAGATTACATTATGGAAGGTAATTACATTACAATTTACACTAGATTACATTATGAAACAGCAACGAGACTAGTGTTTGGCCAAACCACTGAGAACCACAGCCTAGCCAAGTAGATACGTAAAATTAACCGTCACAGACTTCCTCCTACCACCCACGATCAGAGAAACAGTATGTGTTCTTTTGAGCGTTTCTTACCTGTAGTCGGCTGAATAGTGAACCCCAAAGATATCCACATCCTAATTCCCAAAACCTCTAAATGTTACGTTTTGTGGCAAAAGGGACTTCCAAGTTGTGATTAAATTAACTATTTTGAGATTGGTAGGTGATCTTGGATTATCTGGTGGGCTCAATGTAATCACAAGTGTCCTTATAAGAGGGGCGTAAAGGGGAGATTTGACTCCCGAGGAGGAAGAGGCCTTGTGATGATGGAGTGGTGTCCTTGACAATGGAGGAGGAGACCATGAACGAGGAATGCACGCGGCCGCTGGCAGCTGGAAAAGGCAAGGAGGAGATTCTCCCCTTTAAAACTTCCAGAAGGAGCCAGCCCTAATGGTCCACGACTTTAGCCCAGTGAAATGGATTTCAGACCTCCATTCTGAATTCTGACCTCCAGACTATAAGAGAAAAAATGTGGGTATTTTAAGCCACCAAGTTTGTGGTAATTCGTTACAGCAGCCCAAGGAAGTTAATACACCTCCCATCACTACCCCCTTCTCCGGACAGAAATTCGACGTCAGTCCCCGGGGACCACCTCGTACCTGTGTTGGCCACATTCCTGAAGTTCCCTGGTCCCTGCCAAATGAGAAAAAGACTGGGTCTCATGTCCCTCTCACATGTTGATGGCCCATCACCCACCTCAGCCTGCACATGTGGTTGAACTGATCTCCTGCACATGGTGGACGCCTCTGATTGTGTGTGTTTTCAGGGAAAAGCCACTGAGGATTTTGGGGATTGCTTCCCTTCCCCTAACTGTACTGTTCAGGGAGCGCTGATGTGTGTTACATGGTTCCCCAGATGACGGGTCCAGGTTTGAGCCCCTGAGCCAGGCTGGTCCAGTGACAACCCTTCCCCTCTTGCCTTGGCCACACTGATTGGTTCAGAGATAAGTGTCTCCACCAAGGCAGACCAATCAGAGGCCTTTCCTGGTATATTTCAAATAGGAAGGGAAGAAGGGAAAGAACAGGCCAGTCTCTGTCTGTGTTGGAAGTTGGTAGGTGTAACCCAGAAGAAGCAGACGCAGGAGACCGGCGCACAGCGAGCCCTGGTGCAGGCCTGCGGGCTGGCTGTGGTCGGTCCTGAGTCTCAGCTGCCTCCCGCTTTTCCTTCTTCCAGGTCTCAAGGCTCAGTGGAAGGAGGGTTAAAATGGAGCTTCTCATGATGCCTCAG
Organism: Trichechus manatus latirostris; assembly: GCF_000243295.1. Classification (NCBI taxonomy): domain Eukaryota; kingdom Metazoa; phylum Chordata; class Mammalia; order Sirenia; family Trichechidae; genus Trichechus; species Trichechus manatus. Next base: position 2,802,296 of record NW_004444137.1, on the reverse strand, counting down.
AGCTTCCCTGGGGGGCAGGCAGGCAGGAGGCTGAGGCTGAGGTTGATTTTGCCACCAACTTGCTGTGCATCCTTGGGCTGGGAGGGCTTCCTTTGAGCTTCATTTTCCCACCTGGATAATGAAGAGCTCGGGGGCCTGAAGGTACCATCTGCCTGTCTTTTCCTGTATCCATAGGTGGATGGGGTGGGACGGACTCCCGTGTCCTCCTGGCCGTGTCAGCCCGCCACCCTTATGTGGCCTCTGGCACAGTCAGCGGGCTGGGGAGATGAACGCATCCATGGCTCCACAGCCAAACCACCACCTGCCCTTGACCCTCATCTCACCCCCTCATAGACTTGAGTGAGGATAAATGCACATATGCTGGTGATTGTTGTTAATTGTTGTTGAGTCCGCTCTGCCTCATGGTCATTTATGAACAACAAAATGCAACATTGCCCCATCTTGTTGTCGTCTTCATGATCCTTGGTATGTTGGAGTTCATTGCTGACACTGTTGTGTCCATCCCTCTCGTCGAGGGTTTCCCTCGTTTTCACTGATCTCCACTTTACCTAACATGATGGCCATTTCTAGTCATTGGTCTTTGCTGATGACGTGTCTCAAGTAAGCCAGCCAAAATTTCATCATCCTTGGTTCTAAGGAACATTCTGGTTGTGTATCTTCTAAGACTGACTTGTTTGTTCTTCTGCCAACACCACAGTTCAAATGCATCACTTCTTACTCCGTCTTCCTTTTTGATTGTCCAGCTGGCATGTGCATATGAAGCAATTGAAAAAGCCATTGCTTTGGTGGGGTGCACCTTAGTCATCAAAGTGACATCTTTGATTTTTAAAACTTTAAAGAGGCCTTTTGCATCAGGTTTGCTCATATAATTTGCACCAATTCTACGAGGGCAGGGATTTTTAGAACATTTTATTTACTGATTTAACCCAAAAGCCTAAAACATTCTGAACCTCACACACATCAGATAGGTGTTCAGTGAATATTTTTTTAATCAATGATTTAATTATTTGGTTTGAGGGATGAGCACTTCAAAAATAATACAATTCGAAACTATACTAAAGTTTCAAATTTACAACTTTTATTACCTCTTTTGGCAAACCACGGTTTGGGTAAGTTTTGGACTATCGAGTAAGCTGTGGACTGTCTGTACGCTGTCATTTTTGTTTGAAAAAAGAATGGTTCCACTCCAAAACACACTGTAAAGGCTAAAAAACATACTGGCATTGTTAACAGTGCTCGCACACTGCGGAAGGCCAGTGAGAAGCCTGTCCACACGCAGTCGTTACAGAATGCAAGCTGCAACACCAAGGGGGCGTTTCTCAATGCCCAGATCGGCAGAGTCCGGCGGCTGCATCCTTCCCTGATCAGGATGGCAGAAGGGCCCTCACGCACTGTCAGTGAAATGCATTCGGCGCGAAATACAGAGGGCAATTTGGCAGCATCTGTGGAATGAAAGGAAACCCTGGCGGCGTAGTGGTTAAGTGCTACGGCTGCTAACCAAAGGGTCAGCAGTTCGAATCTGCCAGGTGCTCCTTGGAAACTGTATGGGGCTGTTCTACTCTGTCTTAAAGGGTTGCTATTGACTCGATGGCAACGGGTCTGGTTTCTTTGGTTTTTTGTGGAATTAAAACTGGGTGACACTGAGTAAGCGCTGCAGTAGCCTGCGGGTGACAGCAAAGCCTTAGAAGAACCCAAATATCCATCGAGAAAAGAACAGCTGGTAAGAACAGTAATCCGGTGGGAAGGCGGATATTTACTGACTTGGAAAAATGTTCTGCTTCCGCCTTCACGTGGTGGTCTCTTCTTTTATAAAACACCGCTCACATTGGATTAGGGACCACCTACTCCTGCATGACCTCCTGTTAAATCTAATCACATATGCAAAGACGCTGTTTCCAAACAAGGTCACGTTTGAAGGTACGGCAGTTAGGAACTGAACGTCTTTCTGGAGGATACAATTCAACCCGTAGCATGTTCATTACATATTGTCAATTGAAAAAAAAAAAAAGTTACCACCCTGTATATAGAGTATGATGTTATTGTTTGTTGGGAAAAAAAGTCTGTGTGTGTTTACGTGCATGTGTGCATGCGTGTGAGTTTGCATGTGTCTGCCCACGCATGTGTGCACGTGTTTGTAGGCATGTGTGTGAATATGCATATGTGCAAATGTGCATGCATGGACACATTTTTCGAAGTGTGTGCCCATGTATGTGTGTGTGTGTGTGTGTATGTGCATATGTGTGCATGTATCTGCCTTTATGAGCATAGGAAGAAGTAGGAACGATCACTTTACGGTAATAGTTGACAATATGGGTTCTGCTCTCGTCAGACGCTGTCCTAAACACGGTACATACATGGACTCATTTAATCCTCACAACAGCCCAGTGAAGTGAGCAGCTACTATTACCTCCATTTCACAGATCAGAGAATTGAGGCAGAAAGAGGTGAAGTGGCCCCCCCAAGTCCCCACGTGTAGCAGACAGCAAAGCTGACTTCTGTACCCAGATAATCTGGTTTCCAGAATTCATGATCATAACCACTCTGGTCTTCTGCCTTGCTCAAAATGTAAAAAATGGGAGGTTATTGTTATACATTTTAAACGGTGGGACCATGGTGGTGGTTTTTTTTTTTTTTTAACCTTCTTTTTTTGTATTTTTAAAGTTATTACTTCGAAAAAAATGAAAGAAACTGCAGTTTTCCTTTAAGGGAAAGACAGCTCTGTGAGATTTCTCCTCCTCCGTATGAAATGATGTAAACGACCTCACTGGAGAAGCGCTGTGTAACGATGCGGAATTACGCAATTGTTGGTGTATGTTTCACATAAATTGCAAGGCACCTGGAGACACTGATGAACTCTCAGGCGCCTAGCGCTGTCAAACACGGCTTAAAAAATAAAAGGAATACACCCAGCCCACACCCTGATTTTACAGCCTGTAATTAATTAGGGGAAAGAAAGAGAGATCTGTCTGGTTTCATGATTTTCATCTTTCCATCTGGAATATAAAATTCTAAGTATGCCATTTAGCGTCTTCTCTCCCCTCCCTTCCCATTTCTCTAACTTTCAGGCTTTTTTTTATTTCTATTTTCAGTTTTGCTGCTAGAATGGGAACGCAAACATCCTTTGTAAAATTCGCCTGCAGCTCTCTGAATGTGGAAATACGCACACACAGGGTGCATGGAGCGCAGGACGCCGGCTCCCTGCCCCAACACCAGCTTGGAATGTCTGAAGTTACATTGGCGACATCCTCCTGCCCAGCCTTCAATCTGGAGCTGTACGTTTATTTCATTAATTGAAGAATTCTCAGGTGTGTAGCTACTGTGTTGAATAAATGTGGGTATTTTTCCTAGGGAGCCTGGCTTCTTTCTAAGGGAAAGACACCCGAGTCTCAGGCTCCTGCAGGCTGGCCCTGTATCCTGGACACCTTCTCATTCTGGGCAAAAAGCACTTTTCTTGCCTACAGTCATGTTTTTAAGAAGTAGTTGTTGATTAAAATTCAAACACACTTACATTCACCAAATCAATGATTCCTATTTCTGGCTGCACCATTACAATAACTTGGGGAGTTTTCTTTTCTTTTCTTTTTTTTTAAATACCATTGCCTCGGCCCCCACCCCAAAACAAACCAAAAAAACCAAACTCATTGCCATCGAGTTGATTCCAACTCACGGCAAGCCCATGTGTTACAGAGTAGAACTGCTTGCTCCATAGGGTTTTCTTGGCTGTAAATTTTATAGAAGGAGATCACCAGGCCTTTCTTCCCTGGAACAGCTAGGTGGGTTCAAACCACCAACCACCAACCCAGGGTCCTGTCCCCACTCCAGAGATTCTGATGTAAATGGTCTGAGTGGGGTTTGGACAGGAGTATTTTAAAAAACCCTCCCCAAGTGACCCAATTGCAGTCAGGGTTGAGACCTTTTGCCTGAGGAGCTCGTCAAGGCCATTCTCTTGGAATAAACTACAGGTCTCTGGGTTGCGTCCTTCACACAGGCTGGCTCAAGGCTCCAACGGCCCTTCCTGCCCTTCTCCTACTTCCTCTGGACAGCCTCCCGCCTCCCTTGCCTGGGCGGACTTGCCCTCTGGACGCCCGCCCACCATACTTGGTTCCAGGTTGAACAATGGATTTTGTTACCAGCAGGCTCCAGAGATGCCGAGAGGGAAGAGCTAGCTGCCTTGATTCAAGGTGGTCCCTGGAGAGGTGACAGAAATGGAGGTGGAGTCCCTGGGAAGTGGGGGAGTGGGGGCCAGGGGGTGGGGTGGTGGGTTCCAGCTTAAGTAATAAAAGAGAAAGAGAGACTATTTTTCCCAGAAGATGAGAGGACTTTGGAGAGGGGCTAAGGGAAGGGAGGGGCCGGGGAAGGGGATATGAGGCTTGGGTCCCACATGGGGGAAGGAGCCACTGAAGAAGTCCTGGTGGCAGCACGGCCCAAGGACCTTTAATAACCAGGGCATCTGAAGGTCCATGTGGACATAAGCCCGCCGCCCTTCTGTCAGTTTGCCCTACTGTGATGGCTTGTGCGTTGCTATGATGCTAGAAGCTACACTGTCAGTATTTCAAATGCCAGCAGAGTCATCCATGGTGGACAAGTTTCAGTGGAGTTTCCAGACTAAGGAAGGCCTGGGGATCTACTTCTGAAATTACCAATGAAAACCCCGAGGATCACAACAGAATATTGTCACGTAGTGCTGGATGATAAGCCCCCCTCCACAATGACCACAACAGAAGACTCAGACAGACTGACAATTGTAAGGATGGCAGGACTGGACATCATTTTGTTCTGTTGTACGTGGGGTCACCAGGACTCGGCGCCGACTAGACGGCAGAGAACAACATTCTACAAGCGCAGCTTCGGCCCGTACGGGCGCCATTGCACAACTCTGGGGACCTTGCATTCTCTTTGAGGGACACCCCCAACTCCAGGATGGGTCAGAGAACACCATGGGGGGGAGCAGTGAGGCGGCGCTGCTTTAGCTTCAGGGCAAAAACGAGCACAATTGCCTGAACACACCTGCCTTGGGAAAGGGGGTGTGTTGCAGGGAACCCCAGAGCCAGGCCGAGTGTCCCATCGGGCTGTTGGTACAGGACAGAGATGGCAAAGTGACATTCAGACTGGGGGAAATGCAGAGGAATCTTGACCCTGAACCACACAGGGTCAAGAGATCGCCAACCATTTGGGGGATGTGCAGAACTCTAGGGCAGGAGCTGGCCTTCTTCAGAGTCTGGGTGGTGGGGATGGAGGCCATTGCTTCTAGATTTCCAGTGGCCAAGAGGTGTGCTGACATCTGGCCAAGGCTTTCTGGCCACACGCACACACTGCCTTGCCTCCGCCCTTCTCAGCAGCCCCAGCAGGCAAGCTCCAGACGGATGCACTCCTGCTCCCCAGGACAGAGCTGACTCAAGGTGAGGGCACCATGAATATTAGTGAGTGAATGAACAGGGTTAGAGCAGTGAAACACCTACAGTGTATAGAATATTTACGAAGTACCAAGCCTCCTACATACATTATCTCACTGAATCCCTCCTCCACCTGATATTACATATAAAAACTGAGGCTCAGGTTCTTAGTCAGGCCAGAGTGCTTATAAGTGACAGAGCTTGGACTCCAACCCACATCTAATTGGCTCCACCATCTTTGCCCTTACTCACTTGTCATGGATTCAAGATGCCCATACATTCTTTGCCATTCTTCCATCAAGAGGTGGAGTCTACTTCCTTTCCCCCTTTGAAACTGGACAGGTCTTGGGACTTGCTTTGACCAATTGAACATAGGAGAAGTGATCCTCTGGGATTTTTAAGCTCAGTCCTTAAGAGGCTTTGAGCTTCTACTTTCTCTCCATGAGAGCCTAGCCACCATGCAGTAGGAAGGTCCAGGCTAGACACCTGAACAATTAGGATTAGAGGTCATGTGGAAAGAGGTCCTAGGGGATGGAGTTCCTGGGAGGTTGAATTGTGTCCCCCCGAAATAAGCATTGAATTCTTCGCCCCAGTACTTGTGGCTGTGATTCTGTTTGGAAACAGGGGTTTTTCTTTTGTGATGTTAATGAGGTCAGGACAGAGTAGGGTGGGTCCTATACCTAATCACTTCTGAGTTATAAAAAGAGCAGAATTGACTCACAGACACACGCTGGGGAAGAAGACAGACAATGGAGAGAGATGCATCTATAAGGATTGCTGACAGATACTAGAAGCTGGAATAGTAATGGAAGGACCTCTCCCTAGAGCCAAGCCCTGAATTCAGACTTCTAGCCTCCTGAACTGTGGGAAAATAAATACTTGTAGTATTTGTGTTACAGCAGCACTAAGAAACTAAGACAGAGGCCACCTTGGACACCCCAGACCCAGTCAAGCTCCCAGCTGAATGCAGCCATATGAGTGACTCTGGCAGATAGAGCAAAAGAATCGCCCGGCTGAGCCCTGTCCAAATTGCTAATCTAAAAAATTCCAAGAAATAAAACAAAATGGTGATGCTTTAAGGACCAAATTTTCAATGGGTTGTTACATAGAACTACTGAAGCACCACTCATGCTTCTCTGTCTCAATAGAAATTTGGCTGAGCCCCCCAAATCCAAGGAAACATACACACCCATCCTTCAACTGAGTCTGAAAGAGCGACTCCCACCTCCAAGAAGGTGTCCCCAGTGATGTCCTGGGACCCTAGCAGGCCATCACTAAAAAGGCAGTACAGGGATGGCTTCCAGTGGAAACACCCACCTCGCCTTCAAGAAGATTAAATCATAGGAAACAAATGTTGACTTTTAATATGACTGGTGGAAGCTCTAGAAAAATCCTGCTAAACTGCTGAAACTCTGGGGTGGGAAGAAAAAAAGCCAGAGTGATTTATTTTAGATATGCCATTAAAAAAAAAAAAAAATCCCGTAACAAAAAGGAAACCCCCCAAAAAATGATTTACAAAGTCATTTTATACATGGATGGAATTATCTGCTCTCTTAAATGTTTTATACAACGGTCTTGGTTGGATGAAAGCCACCTGTTCTACTGACAGATGACTGGCCCCGTGGGCAAAAAGTACTGCTTGTCCATACTCAGAGTGCCACACTGTCCTCTCTATCCTCCAAGCATCATAAGCACTTTTACTGTTATTGTTACTTGCTGTTGAATTCACCCTGACTTGTGGTGACCCCATGCACAACAAAACAGCATTGCCCAGTTCTGCTCCATCATCATCATCATTATGGGTATGCTTGAGCCCAGTGTGTATTCTGAATGCCTGCTAACCAACAGGGCTCATTTTCCAGTACTATAGTGAACAGTATTCTGCTGTGATCCATAAGGTTTTCACTGGCTAATTTTCAGAAGTGCATGACCAGACCTTTCTTTCTAGTTTGTCTTACTCTGGAAGCTCTGCTGAAACCTGTCCACTGTGGGTGACCCTGCTGGTATTTGAAATACTGGTAGCATAGCTTCCAGTATCATAGCAACACGCAAGCCACCACAGTATGACACACTGACAGATGGGTGGTGGGTAAGCCCTCTCTAGAAGTTGTTTTTCATCAGGGTCACCACAGGCTGAAGGTTGTGGCCACCATGCTGCAGGTCGCCTTCTACCAAGAATGAACGGTGGCCCTAGAGAAGAAGCCCCCTCAGGCCTGCATCACCAGATGGGCTTCTCCAAGAAATGACCATGCACTCTGCAAAGCTGAAGAAGAAGACTCTCTGCCCCTTCACTCAACGCCCTCGTCTGCTCCAGCAATTTTGTGTTTAGTTATCTAATGTCTGCAAAGCCCTGAGTGTCACCAAAGAAAACCATTTCTTCCCTTCAGAGACAGGGCTTTCTCTTATTAGGAGTTTGAAATGAATTTCAGAGCAGTCTTGCATCCCACCCACAGAGAAACCAAACTTCGAAGAATAGAGCTCTGTTGATGGAGTGAGAGATGAGCGAACACAGTTTCAGGCCCCCAAGATGGCCTGAGGCACGGGTCGATGTCCCGGTCAGATAGAAGCTCAAAGACACATAAAATGAGCTTTGATGGAAGCCTGGCCGTAGGTGGCACATCCATTTCAAGGCAGCAGCCTCCCTCCCCAGGGCCGTCCCCAGGCACCTTGGGAAGATATGGACAAGGGGAGAGAAATCACACTATCAACACTTCACACTGGGTGTGCCGGCTGTTCTGATTGTCTCTGGCCCAGATACTCTTTCTGTTCTGCTTTGTGTCCAGAGCTGTCCTGTGGACTGCATCACCTGGGCTCCTGTGCCTCTGGCTTCAAGGTGTGTCCAGTGAGCGGCAGGCATCAGCGGGAGGTTGGCAGGGCCACCATCCCGGGCAGGGACGGATCACCCAATAAGCAAGGTATGCTCAGGCTTACTTGTGCTTACTTACTAATCTGCAGTGCACAATTTCACCTGTTTTCACCCATGCGAAATTGTGCACTACAGATTAGTAAATAAACATAACTAGGCCCGTGCGTACCTTGCTTACTGTTTAACCCACCCCCACTCCCAGAAGTGGAGCCCTGGTACCGCAATGGTTAAGAGCTCAGCTGTTAACCAAAAGGTCAGCAGTTCAAATCCAGCAGCCGCTCCTTGGAAACCCCAAGGGCCAGTTCTACTCTGTCTATGAGTTGTGTCTATGAGTCGGAATTGACTCCACGGCAACGGGTTTGGATTTCGGTTTTGGCTCCCTGAAGTGGCCACTTACTGTGGTGTCCTCTACAGTCAGAACTCCTGGTGGATTTATTTGTTTGTTTGTTTATGCCACTGCTCCAGCTCTCACTGGAGTTGGGTGACCAATTCCTTCTGTGCCTCTTCAGACCTGATTGTCAGGGACACTGTGGTGTGTCTCCTAGACTCCCCCTTCAGGATGGGAGAACTTATTCCCCTAGCTGCTGAGAAGGTTGTTCACCCTCTACACTCAGGTGTTAGCCCTTTCTGGGAATCGCCTCCACCACAGGAGGGACACCTCACCCATGGCCACGTCCCCTTCAGGGGGCAGCTTACATCCAGTGACTGGTCATCGCAGGGTGTAAAGGCCCAAACCCAAACCCAGAATGCCTGCACAGTGCCATTCCAGCTCCTGAGCGCCCTGTGGGGTCTGCTGAGGCCATTGTCGTGACTGTAGCTCAGCTTATCCCTCTGCCCCCTGCGACTCTTGTCCCCCAAACCCACCCACATGAAGGGCAGTTCCATACATGGCTTTATGTTGTTCTTGCAGTCATGAGGTCACGTTGTTATCACCTCTATCTTTAAAATAAACAGATGGAGGCTCACAGAGGCAAGATGCTGAGTCACGTAATCGGTGACTGATAGAGCCAGGTTTTAATTCCCATCTGCTGATCCCAAAAACCACGTTGTCAGCATTTATTTGATTGAAAGAAAAATGTGCTCTCAGTAACCTGTCAGCCGGGGAACGGAGTTGTAAATATTTGAGGTAAACTTCGTTTCTAAAAGTAGAGTAATAGAAAAATAACTTTTTAATCTTCCTTTCAATGTATTCTTCTTTCACATGAGTGAAGGAAATGGGAGGAAATGAAAAGTAAACGGAGGTCTACACAGAGGGTAGGGAAGATTGAGTTACTGGGAAGGTACAGGAAAGGGGAACTAAAAAGTCCTGGGGAAATTTTCCAGCACTGAGCTCACCGTTTATGCCTCCCAGATAGGGATTTCCCCCAATATCAACCTCTGCTCTTGGAAATGTAAGCATGAGCCTTGCTTTCAAATTAAATTAGCCCTCCAGGAAATACGGAAGTTTACAAAACCTTCTTCTCCCAAACCTTACCGTATAAACTTCCACAAAAAAGCAACAACAGAAAAGTAAGAGACCAACCATACTCAAGCTAAGAACAGGGATCAACTGCACACTGTAAGTTTAGAGACAGCCGTCCAGAAGATTCCAGGAATCAGGGCACAGCAACTCCTACCCACGTCCCACACCCCCAGCCCGACTCCCTTCAGAGCTCTGTAGTGGGGTGAAGGGAGGTGGATCTTTTCTGACTTCCAGGAACAGGAAGACCACCTTGGGGAAGACACTCAGACCAAGTTAGAGCAGCAGCCCTCTCTCACAAGGGCAGACTAGCCTGCAGGATGCACCATTTGGTTTTCTTTGGTGAGGAAGATGAGCACCAGAGTTCATTATGTCCAGCCATAGCAGGGATTTCCCAGAAGAAAAGAAAATAACACTAGCAGCCCCTGGATGGTCCAGGAGTAATGGTACACTAAGCACTATGTTTTAAAGGATGCTTCTATCACAGATGATAAGATGATTGATAGATACATAGATAGATGGACGGATGGATGGACGGATAGATGGGTGATAGATGGATAAATGATGGATGGATGGATGGATAGATGATAGATAGGTAGGTAGGTAGGTAAGCAGGCAGGAAGGCAGGCAGGCAGGCAGGTAGGTAGGTAGGTAGATAGCAGCCATTGAGTCGACTCCAACTCAAGACGACCTTACGTACAGAACGAAATGTCACCCAAGCTAGCATCAACTTCATGATCGCCAGCATGTTTGAGTCCACTGTTGCAGTTATTCTGTCAACCCCTCTCAGCAAGGGTCTCCCTCACCCTTGCTGGCCCTCTATTTCACCAAACAGGATGTCTTCCTTTAGAGATTGATCCTTCCTGATGACGGATCCAAAGCAAGCAAGTGGGACAATATTCTGTTATGATCCATAAGGTTTTCACTGGCTGATTTTCAGAAGTAAATCACCAGGCTTTCCTTCCTAGTCTTTCTTAGTTTGGAAGCTCTGCTGAAACCTGTAGGCCGTGGATGACCCTGCTGCTCTTTGAAATACCAGTGGCATGGTTTCCAGCATAACAGCGACAAGCAAGCCATCACAGTATGACGAAGTGATAGCTGGTGGAAATCCAAGCGTAGGCAAATTAGAATGTGTGTATTTGTGGGTGTGTGTAATACATGAAGATAGAATTATATTGTTCCTACAGTATTACAATATGCTTTTTCAACATGATAACACACGGCAAATATTTTTCCATGACAATTATATATAGACTGCTAATCATGATTTTCGATTGCTGTATAAAGTACATGTACTTTAACTTACTTATCCCATCTTCCCTATTGTTGAAGTATTTCTTTTCAGGGAATAACATTCTGTGTGCACACCCTTGATTAGTTTCTTAATACAAATTCCTGAAATGTAATTGCTTTGTCAAAGAATAGGAACTTTTTTTTTAATCTATAGCTTTTGATATATAACATCAAGTACCCTTCCAGCAATGTAAGAGAGGGCCCACTGCCCTGCATCCCCACTGACAAGAATCAATGACCGTGTTCACTGCTTTTGTATGGCTCTCCATGTGATAGTTTCTTCTGAGGTGAGTTCTTTCCCATGCCTCTCTACATTGCCAGACATGTTCCCTTGAGGATCACATTACTGGATGAAGGTGACAGTTCCCATCTCCTGGGCTCAGTTGGATGAGCCAGGAAGTAGAGTTTCCTAGATCCCAGGAAGTAGCCCAAGGATAAGCTCAGGCCTGCCTGGGCTATGACAGTCATTCTTTAAAGACCATCAATCTTCATTGGTCTGTTCCAAAAGGTGGAAAATAAAAAAGGAAGACAGAAGAAGAATTGATGCATTCAAACTGTGATGTTGGTGAAGAATATTGAATATACTATGGACTGCCAGAAGAATGAACCATCAGTCTTAGAAATGTCTTAGTGTAAACACTAGACCAATGCTCTGATAGAAATGCAAACAAAAATTTTATTGAAGCAATAACTTCATTCCCAGGAAAGGAGAAACACGTGGCATACAAACAGGCTGCAGTGCATGTTCTGCCTTGCAGGGATTGCAGTGAGGTATTTAACAGGCAGAGTAAACAAATGAGAATGGCTTCACATCAAAGCAGTACAGAGGAAGGAAGGAGAAATTTACAAGGGGTTGTCAAATTACAAACTGCTTTAACATCAATTCCTAGCCCAACGTATTTCTCTTATTTCTGATACAATTTGACTAAAGCAATATTTCTAAAGTGAGATGTATAAACATTCTTGATGTGGGGGTTTAGTGATGGAATGTAGGCTGAGTCAAACTTAGTTGGAGTCCTTGAAATGTAAAATCAACGATTAGTTAGGAAAGAGTGAAGATTAAATCAGCTCTAAATCTGAAGTCTTTTGAAATGTAGACATTGCCCATCCAGCTAAGGAGGAGAAAGTTAAGGCCCAGCAGTTAAAATAGCAGTTAAGATAGCAAGTTAATTTACATATGTTAAAGCCCGAATCTCTGCACTCTTTGTGTTACAGACAGGATGTTTACAGCTGTGATTTGCTTCATCATTTTAACAAACTTAGTCTCTACCTAGTTACTAATTTACAAAGAACTAGCAGAAATACAGTGGGAAAATCCGAATGTGTAAAAATTAATTTGGGAGTCAGGACGTGGAATTGAGGCTTTATATATACCTATCTTGGTGATAAAGTTATTTATAGGTTCTAACTTCATTTAACATTATCAGCCCTATTCTCTAATCTCTTGTTGTTCAAGGGGCCTTCACTGGGGCCGGCTGCATAAACATTCTTAACAGGCACCAGGCAAATCTTTATCTAGGTTAGAAATTCTGGTTCCTGCTTTTTCAGTTTTTCAAGCAGTAAAACTTTGACAAGAGGCTGAATGGTTTCTTTAGAAGAGTAGAAATGAAAATCTTAGCATAATAGAGTTTTTAATTTAGGTATGAAGTCACCTAATTCAGATATTCTAGAACCTCAGATTCTAAAATTCACTTACACAGAAGAAATACAGCCAGAATGTTCCTTGAAAGCGAGTATGGTGAGACTAACTCACTCACTTTGGGCATGTCGTTGGGTAATATCAATCTCTAGAAAAGGACATTGTGCTTGGTAAAATGGAGGGTCAGCAAAAACACTGGAAATCCTTGATGAGATGAATGAACACAGTAGCCAAAACAATGAACTCAAACATACCAAGGATGATGAAGATGGAGCAGGACCAGGCAACGTTTTGTTCTGTTATGCACAAGGTTGCCATGAGTCAGAGCGGACTCCAATAGCAACTAACAACAACACCAATGTCCTTTTTATTCCTCTTGTAAATTTCATTTCCTTTAAAGATGATGCATTTTGGGACCTAGATTTGGCTATAGAATCCTTTTAAATAACTTTGAAATATTTTAAAAACCTTTGGTTCTTTGATGTGTGTTTGGCCTGAAGAAAGGGCTGTAAGAATTATCAGGCTGGGTCAGAAATACATCCTGAAGCTCATGGTTGTCTTCCATAGTGCCGTCCACTAAAAGCTGGGAGGGTAGAAAACATACCTTAGTTTCCCTGGGAACCTAGAGCCCCTTTGTTGGAAATATCTAGTGATACCTACTGTCGTGAATTGAAATGTGTCCCCAAAAAATATCTGTCAACTTGGCTAGGTCATGATTCCCAGTATTGTATGACTGTCTACCATTTTGTCATCTGATGTGATTTCCCTGTGTGTTGTAAATTGTATCACTATGATGTAATGACATGGATTAGTGGCAGTTATATTGATGACGTCTACAAGATTAGATAACATCTTAAGCCAATCTCTTTTGAGATATAAAAGAGAGAAGCGAGCAGAGACATAGGGGGACCTCATACCACCAAGAAAGCAGTGCCAGGAGCAGAGCACATCCTTTGGACCTGAGGTTCCTGTGCTGAGATGCTCCCAGACCAAGGGAAGACTGATGACAAGGACCTTCTGCCAGAGCTGACAGGGAGAAAACCTTCCCCTGGAGCCAATTCCTGAATTCAGACTTCTAGCCTACTGGACTGTGAGAGAATAAACTTTTCTCTGTTAAAGCCATCCACTTGTGGTATTTCTGTTATAGCAGCACTAGATGACTAAGACTTCTACCTTCCAAAAAGATTGTGCATAGGTGTGGAGTTGAGGGACAGGCATGCAGGCTTCAATCCCAATTCATCTCTCGGGAGAAGTCCTTCTAGTGGTGTGCACGTGCTTCCCCCCATGGCACCTTTTACAAACAGGTTAAGTTACTTCACTGGCTAACATGAGACTTTCATGAGATGGCTAGGCAGTGTTCCATGTGAATGAGAATATCAGGAGCCTCCAACACTTTCTATCTGGGCTGACAGTCACCTGGATAGACTCTGCTGTGGGGTTGATGTGCATTCACCTCTGCCTTGGGCCCTCTTTGATGGCTTGCAAGAGGGTAGGGCGGTCCTCCTGAGGACAACAGACCCAGGCTCAGCCTGGCTCTCCCGAGGCCCTCCTAGCCCCTCGGCAATTCTGTTGTCTTCCTTTCTGTCCTCAGATATGTCACCATCCCCAAACCAGAAGAAATCAGGCTTCTCCTCAGTACACTGTGTGTGTGTGTGTGTGTGTGTGTCTGTCTGTCTGTCTTGGTGGGGGAGGTGGGAGCTCGGAGCTGCTTTCCATTATTTTGAGAAAACATGGGAGGGTTAAAATACAGTGAAGGCTGATGAAGAAAGTTTCTAAGCAGCAGAATCCCAAATCCTTATTGGTAAGGGACTGTATGAATTTCCTAGGGCTGCCATGACAAAGGACCACAAAGTGAGTGGCTTAAAATGACAGACATTTCTTATCTCACAATTCTGGAAGGTAGAAGTTATAATTCAGGTATCAGCAGATCCATGCTCTCTCCAAAGTCTCTATGGGAAGATTCTTTCTTGTCTCTTTCAGCTTCTGGTAGCCCCAGGCATTTCTTGGCTTGCAGATGCAATCTCTGCCTCCTTAGTCACATTGTCATCTTCCCTCTGTGTGTTTCTGTCTTTGTGTCTCTTCTATCTTATAAGGACATCAGTCATATAGGATTAGGGTCCACACTCTTCTTGTAGGACCTCATGTTACCTGACAACATCTTCAAAGATCCTATTTCCAAACAAGGTCACGTTCACAGGTACTGAGGGCTAGGACTTCAACATTATCTATTTGGAAGACACAATTTAATCCGTAACAGGGACCTCTTTTTTAGGGGGGTAAATATGTCTTAAACGTTTCTAAGACACATTTACTTCCAAAAAAAAGAGGTCCCTGTTATGGATTCAACCCTAATGATCGAAGACCAGATGATCTGTGGGATAACATCAAGGACATCATATATGAAGAAAACAAAAAGTCATTAAAAAGACAGGAAAAGAAAGAAAAGACCAAAATGGATGTCAGAAGAGACTCTGAAACTTGCTCTTGAATGTACAGTAGCTAAAGCGAATGGAAGAAATGATGAAATAAAAGAGCTAAACAAGAGATTTCAAAGGGTGGTTCAGAAGACAATATAAAGTATTATAATGAAATGTGCCAAGACCTGGAGTTAGAAAATCAAAAGGGAAGGACACGCTTGGCATTTCTCAAGCTGAAAGAACTGAAGAAAAAAAAAAATCAAGCCTCAGTTGCAATACTGAAGAATTCTATGGGCAAAGTATTGAACGACACACAAAGCATCAAAAGAAGATGGAAGGAATACCCAGAGTCACTCTACCAAAAATAATTGGTCAATGTTCAACCATTTCAGGAAGTAGCATATGATCAAGAACCGATGGTACTGAAGGAAGGAATCCAAGGTGCATGAAGGCAAAAAACAAGGTTCCAGGAATTGACAGAATGCCAACTGAGATGTTTCAACAAACTAATGCAATGCTGGAAGCATTCACTCACCTATGCCACAGAATTTGGAAGACAGCTACCTGGCCAACCTACTGGAAGAGATCCATTTTTGTGCTATTCCCAAAAAAATGTGATACAATAGTATGCATAAATTATCGAACAATGTCATTAATATCACACACAAGTAAAATTTTGCTGAAGATCGTTCAAAAACAGTTGCAGCAGTACATCGACAGGGAACTGCCAGAAATTCCAACTAGATTCAGAACAGGATATGATTGTTGATGTCAGATGGATCTTGGCTGAAAGCAAAGAATGCCAGAAAGATGTTTACCTGTGTTCTATTGACTATGCAAAGGCATTCGACTGTGTGGATCATAACAAATCATAGATAACACTGCGAAGAATGGGAATTCCAGAACACCTAATTGTGCCCGTGCAGAGTCTGTACATAGAGCAAGAAGCAGTTCTTTGAACAGAACTGCATGGTTTAAAATCAGGAAACGTGTGTGTCAGGGTTGCATCCTTTCACATACTTATTCAATCTGTAGCTGAATAAATAATCTGAGAAACCAGACTATATGAAGAAGAATATGGCATTGGGATTGGAGGAAGACTCATTAACCTGTGATGTACAGATGACACAGCCTTCCTTGCTGAAAGTGAAGAGGACTTGAAGCACTTACTGATGAAGACCACAGCCGTCAGTATGGATTACATCTCCACATAAAGAAAACAAAAATCTTCACAACTGGATGAGTAAGCAACATCATGATAAACAGAGAGAATATTGACGTTGTCAAGGATTCATTTTACTTAGATCCACAATCTACGCCCACAGAAGCAGCAGTCAAGAAATCAAACCACGCATTCATTTGTTAAATATGCTGCAAAAGACCTCTTTAAAGTGTTAAAAAGCAAAGATGTCACTTTGAGGACTAAGGTGTGCCTGACCCAAGCCATGGTTATTTTCATTTGCCTCATATGCAGGGGAAAGCTGGACAATAAATAAAGAAGACCGAAGAAGAATTGATGCCTTTGAATTATGGTGTTGGTGAAGAATATTGAGTATATGACTGCCAGAGAATGAACAAATCTGTCTTGGAAGAAGTACAGCCAGAATGCTCCTTAGAAGCAAGGATGGTGAGACTTCATCTCACATTGGACATGTTATCAGGAGGGACCAGTTCCTGGAGAAGGACATCATGGTTGGTAAAGTAGAGGGTCAGCAAAACAGAGGAAGGCCCTCAAGGAGATGGATTGGCACAGTGGCTGCAATAACGGGATGAAACATAGCCAACGATTGTGAAGATGGTGCAGGACCAGGCAGTGTTTCGTTCTGTTGGACACAGGGTCACTATGAGTTGGAGCCGACTTGATGGCACCTAACAACAACATGTTTTTAAAAGCTGCCTGGGTCTGGGGAGTGTATGCTTAAGTAAATCTAGGGGGTCAAATGAATTGCTTTGTAAGGAGGGTAGGTCTGCTGGACTTGGCTTTGCTGACTTTAGTGCCAATCAATTCACTTTCTGCTCAGATTGGCCAGAGCCAGTTTCCCTTGCTTGAATGCAAAGACTCTTGGCTGTGAACCAAGTGGGGCTCTCTGGATCAGTGCAGCAGCCCCAGCCTGAGCCTGGGTTGGAATCTTCTACTGGTTGCACAAGACCATGTCTGGAAGCGCTCAGCACACAGGTCTCCATCCTGAGAGGCACCATGTCCATCTTTATTCAGCTTCCCATGGTCAAGCGAGCCCCTCTCCATCATGAAACAGTGGCTCAATTCCCTTTCTGTTTTCCCTCTGGGTTCATACCACCTTGTTAGCATTTGAGTGTTTAGAAGGAGTCCTTTCTGTCTTTGCTCTCACATACTGTTTCCTGCCATAAGGACTGCATCACGCACCCTGTCATGTTATAAAGGCAAGGCCAGCACTTGATGGATTTCCTCAAAACCCCAGCACTCTTGGCTATTCCCCCCAAAATCGACAGCAAGTGTTGAGGTTTACCTGAGGCTGCTCCTAGCCTGGTTGGGGTTCCCTAACAGAACCTCAAGGCCACACCAATCTCCCAGCCCAGTCTCCACAACAGAGAACAACTGTTTAGACGTATCTCTCAATCCCTCCCTGCAAAAGGCCCCACCAGGGACTGGAGTGACAGGCTGCAAGAGTCTGGGGTCCCTGATCCCATGGTCAGAGTGCATCCAGGGGTACCAGTTCCCGGTCCATGCTCCAGGTCACCAAGTTTTCAAGCCTGATTTTCAAGAGGGACAACCACTGCTCCCCACCTGAAGCAGTGAGTGGGCAGGTCACATCAATTTCAGAGTCTCTGGAACAACAGATGGTAATTTGTTGACACTTAACGCTTCAAGGGGACTCAATTACAGCCCTACTGAAAAAGGTTTCCCTAAAATAAGAAATCTTACAGATTCCTCAACTCGCAGAAACTGCTGACAGCTTTGTTTTCAACCCGGCAGGAGTAAAAAGAAGCTGACAACTTATTTTTGCAGGTTATGTTCATTCAAATCTATTTTTAGATTTTTTTTTTCTTAAATAAGTACACAAGAATAGCATTCCTTTTGAAAATCCCCGTCTGTTCCTAGCAATGGACTCAGTCTCGCGGGGTTTGGGGTGGCCATACCCAGAAGGTCGTAAGGTGACATTCCCCACGAACAAGAACAAAAGGGGCATTTTTGTGTCTCCATAAGTGGTGTTCATGAAATGCACTAAAACAGTCTCAGGCCGCTGGCATTTCAACGCCCATTAAACTACTATTAATATATTCTATTTATATATGGAGAACCCCCGAAAATAATGTCCTTGGCAGTTGAAAAAGAACTTCAAATAATCCCTTGTATTTAAATAGATTTCTTATAAAAAGGCAGCCCAACCTTATCTCGGTCGTTAAGGTAAAAATTAACCCGTGGAAAAAAAGAAAGCCAACTCAGAATGCTATAAAAAGCCCCCTTCTCCCACCTCTTTTTCCGGTTTACGACAGACTCTCCTTCTATAGCCCTGTTCTTTCTCAAAGCCCCTAGAGGCCCCACAACAGTGACTCATGCTTTTCTATGGAAATGCAGTTGGTGCATGAAATACAACATGAACATGGGAATGTGGCATATGAGTCATCCAGCTGACAGGCACATCTTGGAAACGGTATTCTCACAGTGGTGAGGGACGATGGAGCGCTGCACGTTCTAGGTCTGCGGGCTGGGGGGGCG